>NC_056567.1:23304820-23418986 GCF_013358625.1 Macadamia integrifolia | reverse complement strand
TTTAGTTGGGCTTAGGGGTGTCAAAACCTAGCCCAAACCGATAAAACCGATCGAAACCGACCAAAAAACTCAAATTGAACCAAACCAATTCTTATAGGATTGGTTTTGGACTGAGGTATGTTGAGACCAGCTGAAAACCAATCCAAACCGAGCTGATCAATAACCAAATCGAATGTAACTGATATAAAAATAAATTATTATGAGATTATAAATTGGTGAATTGACATCCATTTTTTATAATATTAGTGAGAATTTTTATTGTAAGGAATTGTTACAAATCATTGAATATGAGGTTATGAATAGAGAAATTGATCTGTAAATTGTAATAATGCTTCCATTGATTTCCTAATTCACTATACAAAACTAGTTGGATAGTTAAATGAATCTTTCCCTTACAATGATAAACCATGATTTAATCATAAATTTAATATTTTTTTGGTCAAATCTTGTCACTAGAAGTTATGAATGTAAGATTTTACTATGGTTCAAGCCCAATAATAAACCGATTTAAACCGGTAGTAACTCGATATTGAAAAACCAAAAAAATCGAAACCAAACTAGATCAAAACTGAAATTGATCAAAAACCAAAGTTCTTTTACAGATTGGTTTTGGTCTCCATCATTCTTAGACCGAAACCTATTCAATCTAATTGAAACCAAACCAAATCGATCGATTGACACCCCTAGTTGGGTTACAACTTGGGGATGAAAAAGACAAGAAGGTATGGTAGTTGTTTCCTGCCCATCAAGTTTTCTCCAGGCCAATTAAAAGATTATAGAATGATTTTCATTTAGATGATATCATGACATGTCTAAGGTGTAATTAGAACTGACACACTTTTGATTGCCAAAAATCTTGTTCTCAATTTTTTTTTTCAAGTTGAATAAAAGGTGTTAAAAAATAATTATTATAAAAATTTCATTATCTTGCATTTTTTTTTTAAAACATATAAGTGATATTATGATTTATCGTCTTAAAAAAAAAAAAGTGTCATATCAAAAGGCCAAAAATTCTCTTTTATTTTATTTTATTTTATTTTCTGATAGAGAAAAGGCTAAAAAAGTCAAATTAAAAATTTGAAACATTGAGGGGTGTCAATAAATTATTTTTTTTTCCTCTTCCATCATGGGTTCTAACATTTGCATAGGACTTCTAGGATATTGAAAATGATTTTTCCGACCTTTGCCAATGGATGGAGTAATAATCAGATCACAATTGTGGGTGGAGGAAAATTTTTCTCCAAATTTTTTTAAGCCAAAGCTTTTTGTGGTCAGTGCACCCTAAGAAGAATCCCCCATTCTTTGATTAACTAATGTGCCATATAAAAAGATTTCCAAAATTTGATCCCGAGGGATTTTTACTGAAAATTTGGATCTTCATTGATTTACTGTAAGAAGGATATTAAGTCCAACAACCCCAAATTCTATCATCGGACAAATTACTATAAACTACCACCCCTATCCACACAAAAATCCATTATGGGTAAGCAGTGAGTGGTAGTGAGCATTTGACGACGGACGGCTGAGGTACATGCCAAGGCCCTCCCAACTATTGAATCCTCACTATCACTCGTTGCCAGCAGGATTTGAGTCTCCCTACACCACATCCAGAAATAGTTGAAAAAAAAAAAAATCATGAAGCATTAAAACCTCACTTAAGAGGTGATACTTGCCTGTTTCCTAAGAGCTTGTGAAGCCTGAGAAGAAGGTCAACTTCATCTTGCTCGAACTCTCCTCTCTTGATATTTGGGCGGAGATGGTTTACCCATCTCAACCTACAGCTCTTTCGGCATCTTCTCAGCCCTGAAAAGAAAGACTTTCTTTATTAGTTCCATCTTCTCAACCTACTCTCTCTCTCTCTCTCTCTCTCTCTCTCTCTAAAAGGAAAAAAAAAAAAACAGCACCCAAGACCAAAGTACACACAATACCTGCTCTGAGTGGAACTCGTCCCCAATTTCCTTCACTATACTTGTCAATGCATCGGCGTAAAAGAATATCTTCTTCTTCAGTCCAACTTCCTTTTCTTAATGCAAACGACCGATCCATCGTTACAAATATATTTCTACTATATAATTCAAGAATAATCTTAAGTCTTAAGGGTACCTCGTATACCTATTTATAGATGGGAGGGGAGAGATCCCCATATTACTCTTAAGAGTAAGCCAAATAATACCTACCTACCCCTCTTATATGGCCAACCTAATATAGACAGCAGTGTCTTTGTCCCAAGATCAAAAGAGTAAATATTCATCACACACGTGCGTGGGTACCTGTGGTCCTTCGGTCATTCTCTTCCTTCCAACTACCCAGCTTGCTTTGGTCATCTTCTTCCTTGTTTAATAGAAAGAAGACTGATGGAGGGAATCATATAAACAGAGGTTCTTCCCTAAAGGAGAAGTGTTTTGGTGTGGAAAATCCGGGAAAAAAATATCCCTAAAGATGATCCTCATGTATGCATCCCCCTTGAAAGAAGAGATTGTTAGAATTCTAAACAAAAGTAATAATCTCATATAAGATGTAAATAACTCGATGTAAAGGAATATAAAGACTATTAACTTTTGAAGATGAATTCTACCCATATCTTAACACGATAACCCATATCTTAACACGATAGTCTTACTGTCGATCGCTGTAGCCTGTAAAAGCCACATTACGCATGTCTTGTGGGTTATTCATTGGGGAATCAATGCACCAACGCACTACTGTCACTATAAGCTACCGGAGTTGATACATCAACAACCAGTCCATTCATACTGTGCACCAAAAGCCAATCATGGGTATGGTCAGTCCATTCTGCCCCACTCCGTTAACTCTGTTAGGTATTAACGGTGGTCCATTTGTTACCAATAATATGGTGGTCCATTGCCCATGGTTGGTTGATTTTTATGGCAAATGGGTCTCTTGGAAGCATGGTTCTAATTATTAGTATCAGATCAATCATATCAAGTGATTAGGTCTTCCATCTCAATACCTGGTTAATATCATATCCGTTGAATGATATAATCAAGGATAAAAAGGTAAAAGAATTTATTTTCTTAAGAAAATCAGGAGTATTTCTCTTCAATACAAAATCATTCCGATACTGTATCGATTATGGGGATGACCGATACCTATCCCAATTTCGTGCACCAAAAATATGCTTGGAAGTAAGAGAAAACACAATGATCAATCATATTCTAGTGCTTATCAGACAAGTGAGTGGTTGGGTTCATTGAAAGAATGGTTGGGTTCTTTTACATATAATTTTGACATACATAGAGGGAGTGTGCCATGTGCTCATAGATCGTCATTATTCGGTAATGGATCTCGGATTTGTTATCAGAATCGGCGCTACTATCTCTATTTCCGTTACTCATGTTCACATTGGTGCTTCTTCCGACCACTGTTAGTTAATACGCGTTTTAAACGCGTTTAAAACGCGTTCACGTTTTTTTGCCGTTTAAAACGCGTATTGTTGTATGCTTCCCTATAATGCGGGAAAAAACGGGTACGGTTGTCTAAACCGTTTTAAACACGTTTTAAACGCACGTTTAAAACGCGTATACGTTTTATAAGGGCAAACAGGGAATTTTATCATACTATTAAAAAAAAAAAAAAAAAAAAAAAAAACCCAAAACCGAAGAATCCGTGAATCCTGAACCAAATCCCCAAATCTCTTCCCTTCGTTTTCTTCCCCAAATCCCTTCCCTTCGTTTTCTTCCCAAATCCCTTCCAAGTTCCATACTTCCATCTCTGCTTCTTTCTCACGGAGCTTTTGAAGGATCCTTTGATTACTTTCTTCGGCAAACGAGAGAGCATGTCCGGTGAATCCGTGAATCCGTGAATCGTGTCCGGTGAATCCGTGAATCCTGAACCTTCTCTAGGATCGCTTCACCGGGAGTTCTGAAATTGTGCTCCGGTGAATCCGTGAATCGTAGCTGTAGTCCGGTGCTCCGGTGAGTCCGTGTCTCCGTGACTCCATCTCTCCCGGTGAGTCCGTGGCTCCATCTCTCCCTTCTTTGGTGAGTCGATTTTCCAACCTAGGGAAAATCGAGCTAACGGAGCCATTACCTGAAGGCGGCTGCCGCGGCTCACGATTCACGAATGTTGGCCGCAGCGGATTGACGATGGTTCAGAGTTCAGACTTCAGAGCGGCATCAAAATGAGTGAGCAACAGCGAGCAACAGCTGTTGAGATCGGTGTGAAGGTTTTGGTTGTTAGTCGGAAGCGGATCCATCGTTCAGCGGATCCACAGTTCCACACTCCACAGTCGGCGTGAAGGTTTTGGCCGTCGTCAGAAGCGGCATCAAAACCAGTGAGCAATAGCTGTTGAGAGCCTGAGACGAGTTGCCGTCCTCAGGAGCCGTGGTTTGAGAGGGTTGCTGTTGAGGTACGCTCTTCGAGCCCTTGTTGTGACTTGTGAGCCTTTCTCTCTGTCTCTACTCTTCTTCTTCCTCTTGTTCTGTAATATAGCATCGAAAGGGTCTGGGCGCCAGGGACCAGGGCTACTATTGTATTGGTTCAGTTGTGCTGGAGTGATTACGAAAGCAAAGATAGATTAGCCAGGGACCAGAGCTACTATTGTATTGGTTCTTACCATGGTTTCAAACAGGAATCAGATCCAATACAGCCGATTCATGCCAAGGAAGCCTAGAATCAATGAATTACAAGATCCGAGACCAGCACCAGCTGACTCTACGGTTCTTGGAATAGAATTCATTGTATTTGAAAGGCTGGTTTTTACTTCTTACCCAGCCAATATCTACTTTCGAATCCCATCAAGGTGTAGTAATCCATTAGACAATACAAAGTAAAGCAAATGGTAACCCGAGGAACAATGTATATTAATCCATTAGGCTGTTATACTCAGTCATTGTCATAATTGCATGGTCTTGCCTTATCTAGGGCAATTGTCCTCTCTCAAACACCTCATGATCGACTGTTGCAGTGAGTAAGATATAATTCTGTTTTCTGATTGATTGGGTATTATAATTCTGTTTTTCTGATTACTAATCCGATTTGGCATTTTACATCCCTTTTTTTTTTTCATTTACTAATCTATGATTAAATTTTTTTGAAAGGAATTTACTCATCGTTCATTCGTTATACGTTAATTATTCTATTTGTTGAGATTGGAAAGGATGTTTTATTATATTATGTAGGTATTTCAAAGTTGAGCTACCTGAGCTTAAGCAAAATGGTGAGACCTAAGGATAAATTTTGGGAACATGTAGAGCAACGTGGTTTGGGCCGTTTCACATGTAACTATTGTGGACTTAATTATTCCGGGAGTGTTTCACGAGTGAAGGCTCATTTAGCTTGTCAACCTGGACATGATGTTCAAATTTGCACCCAAGTTCCTGAGCACATTCAAGCTGATGCCCTGGCAGAATTTAATTTGAGTAGATCTGCTAAGAAAAGAATGAGTGATTCTCTTGAAAGTGGAATGGGTTCCACAAGTAGCACACCTTCTATGCCTCATGTTAGGATTGCACATCAACCCACAATGCTAGAGATGGCTGCTAAGCAAGACAAGAAATCATTGGACATGTTGGTAATTGATTTTTTTGTCAATAATAACATTTCCTTCAATGTTATTCAGACAAATT
Organism: Macadamia integrifolia; assembly: GCF_013358625.1. Classification (NCBI taxonomy): domain Eukaryota; kingdom Viridiplantae; phylum Streptophyta; class Magnoliopsida; order Proteales; family Proteaceae; genus Macadamia; species Macadamia integrifolia. The sequence continues at coordinate 23,413,398 of NC_056567.1, read as the reverse complement.
CTTTTATTGAGATGCTAAGGGGTGCATGTGCTTATGGTACAAGTTATGTTGTACCTAGTTATAGCAATCTTCGGACCAGTTTGATTCTTGGAAAAAAAGCAGAAATCATGCAATATGTTAGCAGTATAAAGGCGACATGGGATATCACAGGTTGCACAATTATGTCTGATTCTTGGACTGACATAAAGAAGAGGTCATGGGTTAATGTGATTGCTTACTCTCCTGGGGGTGCTGTGTTTTTGAAATGTATTGAGTGCGGTATAAATAGATTAACTTTCATATTTCTTTTCAATGAAATTTCTGATGTCATTGAAAAAGTTGGACCAAAGAATGTTGTGCAATTTATTTCAGATAATGGTTCTAACTTTTGTTCTTGTGGTGATATGTTGTCTGGAAAATGGCGTCATATATATAGAACAAATTGTGCTGCTCATGGGATTAATCTGCTTTTGAAAGATATTCACAAAAAAGTTAAATGGGTGAGGGAAGTTATAGAAGATGGAAAACTTGTAGTGGATTATATTCACAGGCACACAGGTATTGTAGCATTGATGAGAAAATTCACCAACAATAGAGATATCAAGCAGCCTTGCAAGACAAGGTTTGGTACTTATTTTTTTATGTTGCAGTCTCTTATTGTTGTTGAGAATGAGTTGAGGCTTTTTGTTGCATCATCTGAGTGGAGAGCCTTTCAATTCAATAGAGCTGAAATGGCAGTGAGAACTGTTGGAATAATTCAATCAGAGACATTTTGGGAGGGGGCAAAGGAAGTTGTTGCTTTCATGGAGCCACTTATTCGTATTCTTCGCCTTGTTGATTCAGATGGTTCTACTACAGGTTACTTATATGAAGCAACAGAAAGGGCAAAAGAAACATTGAGAAAATTTGTGGAGAATGATGGAGGGAAGTATTTAGCCATAATGGATTTGTTTCAATTTAGGTTAGAGAAGAACATTATTCATCATGTTCATCTCTTTGGTGCACTTTTGAATCCTTCTATTATGTTTGGTGGTCGACTTGATATTGATGGAACTAAATTTATGAATGCACAAGATTTTATAATGGACATCATGGTTCCTTTAGAGGATCGTGAGCAATTCATGCAAGAAGTCATTGATTATCGCATGAAAAGTCCATTGTTGTTCAATATGACAGGGCAGACAATGATGAAAACTAATCATCCAAGTAAGTGACTTAGTTAATTAGTTTATTATTGTATTTTTTTTAATTAAATATAGCATTCTTATATTTGTTTACTTATGTTGATTTGTAGGGATTTGGTGGCAATTTGTTGGTAGTGCATTTCCTGTGCTTCAAAATATTGCTTGTAGAATCTTGAGTCAGCCTTGTAGTTCCTCTCCTTGTGAGCGTAATTGGAGTGCTTGGGATGCAGCACAAACAAAGAAAAGAAATAGATTAGCCCCAGAGATGCTAGAGGATTTGGTGTACATCAGGATGAACTCTATGATGAGGGAGAACTATGAAAGCCAACTACATAAAGATTCAAGGCCTATTGATTTAGATAATCTTGGTGACTTACCTATAGTAGACTTTGAGCTTGAAATGGAGAGGCTTGAGCAGACGTACGAGGAACCTGAACCATCTGACACTGGAGCTGATGGAGGATCTACTTCATATAGTTTAATGCCTCCTCATTGATCTTTTTCTTTTTTTTTATCATTGATCTTTGGACCTGTTATAATGATACTGAGTTCTTTAGACATCTTGGATGATATGGATGGATGATTTTTTTTTTTTATATATTTTGGACATGACTTTTTTAATATGGTGTATTATGTTTTAATTTGGAATTTACATTGGATGCTATATTTTGGATGATATATGCATGAATGTTTGATGTTGATGTAGTTTAGAACATTAGATGCAGGTATACAGACAATAATCTCTCAAATTACATGATGATATATTGCCCTTTTTTTGGTTTCGTTTTTTTGAAAACTACACGTTTAATACTCATACCGTTCGTTTCCGTCCGTTTGACGTTTCCTATTTTTTTGACCGTTTTTTTGACCGTACCGTTCATCGTTTTTATCCGTTTAAAACACGTACCGTACGTCTTTGTTTTTTTGCCATTCCCGTTTTAACTAACAATGCTTCTGACTAACTTTGCTAGCTGGGAAGACATCCTCCAAGAATTTACTAAAATAATAAAAACAGGATTCTGTGATACCAGACCCACTGATACCTATATAGATGATATAGGTTTTAATTTAACAAAATTAAAACTTCATCGCATGAATGTTTTTGAAAATTTTGCAAAAGCATACATGCATTATTATCACTTGTCATTCTAACCATTAGCTACAACAATTCTTTCCAAAACTACCACCACCTTGGGATGAATTATATGTAAAAACTTATCCTGAATATCTCACAAATTCAGGAAGTACTGATACCTTAGGAAATCGAATCAATTTCATTTTCCACCTCATTATTGATGATTGCCTCAAAGCTAAAGCAGCTAAGACAATTAAACATAAAGTTAACCCAGTTTTATGTCGAAGCTATTACACAGATAATTATGAGTTTGGTAAACCACCTTCTCATTATAAACCTTCAAGAAGTTATAAACCGATGTAGGTATCATGGACCTCCGTCAGGATCGCGATATGGCACGTAGCGCGAGTACACACGCTAGGGTTTGACCCTAATGAGATAGTATCCCCTGGTCATCAAATACCAAGGGGGGATATACATTATGGGTAAAAGGGAGTCACCACCTAGAAAGGGTCTAGGACCCATAAATGTCTCCCCCAATCAAGGGAGAGAGACTAATGACTCTGATGGATAAAGTTGGTTTGCACCAAGATTCTGGACAAGTGTCAAGTGACAGACTAGGAAGGTGTTAGACACCAAGTCTGCCCGGCCCTAAGGCCGGTCTCTTTTTGTTTGACTAAAATTTTTTTGTACCCAACTAACTAGTCCTAAATCTAGGTCACTGAAAACCCAAAACTAAGTATCTAAGTATGACATGTGAAAACCTTAAGCCAAGTGTCTAAATTATGCTAACTAGGTTATGATGTAAATAATGAAATGATTATACTAATTAAAAGTTAAAAACCCTAAATGATTTAATTGATGTATTATGAGTCTTAGATTAAGTTAATGAAATAAGCCTAAACCTAGGATTAGTTTAGCAATTTATGAAATCCTAAATTAAACTAATTTGATTAATTGAGCCTGACCTAGATGGATGATCAATGAATTTGTGAGATCCTAAATTGAATTAATTAAAATGATTAATCCTAATCCCTAATGATTTGTGAAATGAATTATTGCAATCCTAATTAATCTATCAATCTAATAGGTAAAAAGATTTTTAAAGAAAGACAAAAACTTGAATTAAATGGTGAAAACTACCAAAATCTAACTATTTCAGATGGAAGTTTTGGAAAACCTAATCAATCTAATAATTTAAACAATTAAAACTGAATTTTAAGAGTCAATTAAACGCATTATGAACCCTAATGAATCTGATGAGTTAAGACTTTATTTAATTAAATATTAAAATAATTATTTAATTAACTACCTCAATTTAAGGAAATGCAATCTATCTATTAAATATACAATGGTTGTAAATGTCCCATGTGGTGATGTAAGTGAGAAGTGGATAAAATATAAATAGCTGACCTACATGCATGAGAAAAATGAATTGATTTAATCAAAAAAATAAAATAAAAAAAGAATCATCAAGTATCAAAAATATGTTAATAAACACGAGGCATGGCAAACATGACATTGACTAACCAATCTAAATTTAATGAATATCAGTATGGCAAGATATCCGAATCTAAATTAAATACATAATTAATTCTAAAGGGACCCAATATTTGAGATAAAAATAAATGGACCGAAACTGGTTCATTTTATCAACCCAAAAACGCAAGAAACACACTTAACGCTACGAGCCGGTTTGGGGGGGGCAGCCACGCCCTTGCTAACATACGCCCTAAACTACGTCCCATACATTGTTTAGAGGGAAATAAAATGAAATCATTTGATTTTAAATTTTAAAATTAAGGGAATCCCAACCCTAAGTTCTAGGACATACATTACATACCTGAAATCAAACCAAAATGGATAAAAGAAAAATAAAAAACAAAAAGAGAGAAAGATTCCACTTAGAAAACATAAATGAAATAACAAGTTGTGGGTATTACAAATATGGACTATCTAATCAGAAAATTAAAGAAACAACAAAAAACAAGAAAATAAAATAAGAAGAATGTGAAAAGAGGTTCAATGGCTGCTGGTTATTAGTTGCAGCAGCAGGGAAGAAGAAGAGAAAAGAAGAAGAAGAAGAAGAAGAAGAAGGTTCGGTGGGACTGATTGGTAGTTACAGCAGCAGGAAAAAGAAGAGAAGAAGAAAAATGAGGGAAGGAGAAGAAGATGGGAGGAAGATGAATGGTGGCTGCTAAGTTACAAGAGAGGAGGAAGGTTCGGGGGGTTTCAGTAGAGAGAAAAAGGAGGAGAAGATGGATTCAGGTTCAATTAAGGAAAAAGAAAGGAAGGAGAAGGAGGTGGAGAGGATTCGGCCATGGTAAAAGAGAAAAGAAGAGAAGAAGAAGAAGAAGAAAAAGAAGAAAAAGAGAAAGGAGGTTCGATGGGACTGGTTAGCAGTTGCAGCGGCAAGGAAACAGAGGAGAAAAAGAAGAATGAGAGAAGGAGAAGAGGTGAGTTGCAGGTTTGGTTAAGGAAAGAGAAAGGAAGGAGAAGGGGGTGGAGAGGGTTCGGCCATGGTCAAAGAGAAAAGAAGAAGAAGAAGAAGAAGAAGAAGAAGAAGAAGAAGAAGAAGAAGAAGAAGAAGAAGAAGAAGAATGAGAAACGAGGTTCTATGGCTGCTGGTTATTAGTTGCAGCAGCAGGGAAGAAGAAGAGAAAAAGAAGAAGAAGAAGAAGAAGGTTCGGTGGGACTGATTGGTAGTTACAGCAGCAGGGAAACAGAAGAGAAAAAGAAGAATGAGAGAAGGAGATGTGAGTTGTAGGTTCGGTTAAGGAAAAAGAAAGGAAGGAGAAGAAGAGGAGGGAGGCGGCTGATTTTCTGCTATAGGGAAAAGAAGAAAGAAAGGAAGAAGAGATGGGGGAAGAGATTAGGGCTTGAGATCCTAATCTAAGGGTTTATGTCTAAAGAACAAAAATAAACCAAAAATAAGTCAAATCAAACCTACTTATTAAATGAGTATATTAAGCCACAAATGAAACCGATTAATTGAATAAAGATATAACAATAAAAGAAAGCAAAACAAATTAAAATGAAAAATAAAACGAATTAGCAAAAATAATGGATTGGACCCAATGACCAAATCAAACTATATTGAACCCAATTAAAGCAAGATAAACCCAATTGAACAAGAATCAACTAATTCACGTTTAATAAACTATACTAGACCAAATTAAAACTAATTAAACCTAATTAATATAAATGAACCAATTAAACCTAAATACACCTAATTGAATCGGAATAAACCAATTTATATCTAATAAATCACATTAAACCGAATTGAAACTAATTAAACCTAATCTATTAAATCAGATAAACTAGTTCTAAATTGCAATTGGGAGAAGAAAAATACCTTAAACCCAGCTTTAATCAAGAAATAAGGGAAGATAACCCTTGTGCTTCAAGCCCCAAATCGAACCGAATCGGACTAGATCTCCCGGCTCAAGGAAGGATTAATATGTTAAACTTTTAAACTTTGAGAATATTTGATTTTATAGGGGAGAAGTTAGCCAAAACCTTGATGGGGCCATCCTCTCTCCCAAATTCTCAATTTTTTTCTCCTCTCCTTTTGGAAGAGAGGAAGGGCTATACTTATAGCCTTGGGACTTGAGACAATTCTCTCTTATTTCCGATAGGGGACTAAAAAACTAGAGAGAATTGTCCAAAAATGCTTACTTTTGGACAAAGGGGTTTGGGGGCCATGTGGCACTCCTTGGTTGCTCGGAATGGAATCTGATACCGAACTTTGGAGTCAACTTTCGGGGGTCATTTCTTTCAAACCGTTAGCCAGAATTCGACGTGTAATATATCGTTAGAAAGCTTAGTCCATGCACTATCCAATGATGTGAAACACGATTGTGGTCTCGACCGAGGACCTTTACAAAAATATGCATAAAGTAGGGACCCAGATCATATAATGAAAGAGAGAACCGGGCATCGATTCGCATAGTTCTCACATCAAAGTGTAATGTCCGACTTGAGGGGACAAACAACAGTAATCCACAACATCAAATTCTAATTTTTGAAAACATTTTCTCTTGAAAGTTTATAGGAAAAAAATGGTCATTTTCTACTCTAAGCTCAAAATTCTCCAAGTCTAAAATGTCCAACATGTAATTCTTCTTGTGTCATTATCGCCAGGGGTGACAAAATTAGGTGTCTACAGATTACCCCTCTTTGACTGAGACCTGTGTAACTGTCAAAAGGCAAAGAAAAAACACACCATTTTGTCACTAGGAGTAATGTACTGCCAACATCCGGCTCAAGGATGGCGGAGGTGCAAATGCAAATGCAATACGAGCGATAAGTCCAAAGGTAGAAATGTCGATCGATAACACATGCGAAATCAGGTAGCGTGCGGGTGCTACTATGATTGAAAACCTGCAGTGGTTGGTCAATACAGAGGTAATTCCCAAACTGTGTGATGCCAAAAATTTGAGTTTCTAGCCGCGTGGCTGTCAACCTGAGAATTACAGCAACAAAGTAATGATTATCCATCTTAGCAGTTGTGTATGACTATGAATCTTAGGATTCTCTATGGTTTGGTGCTGATAGTCCATATTGGCAGTCGTGCAAGACTATGGACCTTGGGATTCTCTACAGGGGTGATTGTCCTCGCACAACAGTGCTCAACTGGGATCAACAACGGTGCCCAATTGTGATCCTAAGGACTCTCAAAAAGTTAGTGCGGATAGTCCATATTGGCAGTCGTGTCAGACTATGAACCTTGGGATTCTCTGTAGGGGTTGATCATCCTCGCACTGTGGTGCTCACCTGGGATCAACAACGGTGCTTGGTGGTGATCCTAAGGATTCTCAAAAAGTTGGTGTGGATAGTCCTCACGTAGTGGTGCTCAGCTAGGATCGATAGCGGTGCTCAGCTATGATCCTAAGGATTCTCGACAAATTGGTGCAAACAGTCCACCTTGGCAGTCGTGCATGACTATGAACCTTGGGATTCTCTGCAGGGGATGATCATCCTCGCACAGCGGTGCTCAGCTAGGATCAACAACGGTGCTCGGTTGTGATCCTTAGGATTATCACGAAATTGGTGCCGACAATGTGTTTGGTTGTGCACCTACATTGGAATTAGCAAAGGAAAACTTGGGAGATTCTGGATTTCAAATACCTGAATAAGGACATGAAGCTTAACAAAGTTAGCAACAAACAACTACATTGAATTTAAGAGATCGCAATGGTGTTCGAGATGCCATCACATGTCGAATCCACGAGAGGTTTAGATCCAAAAGCCAAAGGGCTTGGAAAGAGCACCATCATACGAAGGTTAGTGGTTAGTAAAAACACACAAATCCCATATGTTCATGAAGGAGAATGTTGCTAGTAGATTGATCATCAGAAAGGACAAAGTCTTTTCATTGAAAGGAAAAAAAATGGCGCCACGGCTACTACAAGTTATGAAAAGCAGAAAGGTGGGGAACGACTCCTCAGTAAACGCTGCCCAGACCAAAAGATCTTCAATTTAACAAACTTAACCTAGGCGAGCCAAATGGTTCCACGAGGTTTCAATGGAATTCACCAAACCTTCTGTTAAAGCCTCTGTGATAGGCGCGGTACCCACATCCCCTACAGCACCCTGAGGTAAATCGAATTGACGCATGAAGCGAGCTGGTATGTAGAAGGAGGTATGGGATATGCCTAACAACCTGACATAGTCACAGCCAGAAGTGTGTAAAATAAGGTTCCGAACTGACCACCAATGGACTTCCCACCTGATGCTTCTCTCCGTGAGGGCTCCCAGTCGCTCAGGCCAATTTGTTGCATCGTGGTAGTTAAAGGTCTGAATTCGCTTGAAATACTGAAACGGTTCCAAATGAGCTGTAACCAAAGGTTGGACCAATTGAAGGTGCTCAAATAACCATACCTGGAGGAGGGCGAAGCACCCATTAAAGTCACTGGTGCAAAAATTTCTATGACCTGTCATAATATCAAGTCCTCTCAAAGTCTCTGCCAAAATAGTAGGGATAATGTCGCAACCTTGTCTCAATTGCCGGATGACATTGATGATAATGGGTAAGCCTCCACACTTGGGGGAATGCAACAGATAATGAGCGATCATGTAGAAAAGGAAAGCATTCCTTCGATGCACCCTAAAGCTTTCAGTATTTGATCGAAATGGGACAAACTCCTGGATAACAACATAAAGATTGATTCGATCACTTGCCATGAATCGCCTCGCCTCTTTAGCACTCCAACCGAAAAATTCTTGAATTTCTATCAAGCTAACGGGTTGCAGTGTTGGGCAAAATACATATCCCCGATGATTGTAAACAAGACAAGCTCGAAATTCTTCCAGAGTAGGGCAAATTTCCACAGTTCCGAATCGAAAAACAGGAAGTTCTCGGATCCAGAAACGAGATGCCTCATGTATCAAAGCACGACATGGACTGATGCGCTGGAGCTGAAAGAGTGCATAAGGGTGCACTTCTTTAAGGACTCCAGGGTCGTCGTCCCTCATTGCTACCATCCATCGGCGGAAAGCAACATCCATGATAATAATGGAAGCAAAAAAACATAACTCGGATTTCCTGGGTACATCATAAAATGTAAGTTAAGGAAAATATCATATGACATATCCACCAAAAGTATACTAATTTTTTTTTTATTTGCAAAAGCTAAGAACCCTTTGAGCCAATTTAGAAAATGTAAGATTGGTCTCTCAGATGACCGCGATCATGTCTGGGCCCAAACCCTAAACTAAAACAGATGTTAAGACACACATACCGAAGGAAACTAACCCGATGGTTCTGCCACGGGTAGAGTAAGGATACTACTTTGGATAGTGACCTCACGAGAGGGATCACGCTGACTAAAGAAAAAGTTAAGCTAAAAGAGGGGCCATTGAAAACTCTTAGGAACCGTCGAATAGGAGAATGTTAGATGGAGTCTTTGAGCCAGATCAAGAAAATTATTTGCAAGGATGACGAGTTCACGAGAGAAATCGCGTCAAATAAAATAGTTATTTTGAAAAAAGGACTAAAGATGAAAACACTTTGGAATCCGTCGAATTTGAGAGACAGTGAAAAGAGTTCTTAGTCGGAATCAATCACCTCCTGATGATAAGAGTAGAAAGAACCCATTTGTCTGAAAGGGGAAAGGGATAGCTAAAAATGGAAAATTAGGTCCAACCCGCTATGAGGTGTGGCAGAAATTGACCGAGCTCGATTTTGACTTTCAAGTTGCCTATGTATCCTAAAAATTTAGGAATCAGGTCGAGCGTAGTTCATGCCTCAAAGGCAGTTTTCCTTCATTGCATTCCCTTTTTTTTTTTTTGAATGCGGAGGCTAAACATAATACTTTTTCAGCTGATCTAAGTTGGTCAGGTACTGTAGTTCTTGACCATCAAGATCTACAAGGCGTATTGCCTTCCCCGGGAGGATTTCCTTCACCGCAAAAGGGCCACTCCTGTTTGGCCTAAACTTGCCCCTTGGGTCATGAATGGGTGCTCTCTGCTCCTTTAAAACCAAATCTCCAACTTCCAAGGAACGTGGGTGGACTTTTTTGTTGAAAGCCCTTGCAACTCGCAGTTGATACTTCTTCATGTTGTTCATTGCCTTCATCCTTTTTTCATCAATGAGGTTCAACTCCTTGTACCTCGACTTTAGCCAATCAGATTATTGAATCTGACTCTCCATGAGGATTCTAAGAGAGGGGACCTCTAGCTCAACTGGGAGGACTGCTTCCATCCCATATACTAAAGAGTACGGAGTTGCCCTAGTTGGAGTTCTAATAGAAGTCCGATAAGCCTATAAGGCATAAGGTAATTTGTTAGCCCAATCATTGTTCCTATCAGCCATCTTCTGGAGTATGACCTTCATATTTTTGTTTGCCGCTTCAACCGCTCCATTGGTTTGAGGGCGATAAGGAGAAGACCTGTGCCTTGCAATCCTGAATTGGTCACACAACTCCTGTGCCTTGCCCCTAAAATGTTGACCTTGGTCAGAAATCACCTCATGGGGCATCCCATATCGGCAAATGATATGTTCTTGTAAAAATTTGGCTACCTTTGTCGCTGTGAGTTTTGCATATGACTGAGCCTCTACCCATTTGGTGAAGTAATCAATAGCTACCAACACAAACTCGTGCTTGTTCGAAGCTTTGGGGTTAATTTTTTTGATCACATCGATACCCCAAGTGAAAAAAGGCCACGGAGAACTCAACGTGTGCAATTCTGTTGGGGGCACATGGATGAGGTTGGCAAAAATCTGACATTTATGGCACTTTTTCACGAATTCTGTGCAATCGGCTTCTAGTGTATTCTAAAAATACCCTAAGCGGAGAATTTTCTTAGCCAACATACGGGCATTCATGTGAGGGCCACAGATTCCCTGATGTACTTGCTCCAAGATTGTCTGTGCTTGATCTTCATCCACGCACACTAGTTGTACACCATCAAAAGATCGCTTGTATAAAATATCTTCGTGTAATATGAATTGGGTGGCATAACGCCTTAGGAACCTTTTATCTCCTTGGGTAGCATCTGCAGGGTACTTCCCCTCTCTGATAAAATCCACAATATGGGCAAACCAATGCCTACCATCTACTATCAGGGCATTGATGAAGCCTTGATGTGAAGGATGATCTCTCCGATCTATAATGAATGGTTGTATTTGCTCACCCGGACCAAAATCAACCATCGATGCGAGAGTAGCCAAAGCATCGGCAAACCTGTTATTGTCCCTCTGGAAATAGTCAAAACTAATTTCTGTGAACTGCTTCATTAGAGACTCTACACACCCTTGGTATGGTTTTAACTTTTCCTCCTTTGTTTTCCACTTACCTTGGACTTGGTATATGACAATCGATGAATCTCCGTATACTTCCAATCTTTTGACCCCAATAGAGATGGCTGCTTTCAATCCCATGAGGCAAGCTTCATACTTGGCCATGTTGTTGGTGCACTCAAAGTCTAACCTATATGTCATGGGCATGTTCAACCCTTCAGGAGTTATAAGTAGAACTCTGGCTCCGCAACCTTTGTGATTGGCGGCTCCATTAAAGAACATTTGCCAAATGCCAACCTCATTTTCAACCTCAACAGAAACTACATCTTCATTTAGAAATATGTCATTCAAAGGCCTCGTATCAACAACTGGATGTGTGGATAGATGTTCAGCGATGACATTACCCTTGATGGACTTCTGGGTGACAAACACAATGTCAAACTCCTCTAAGAGCAATAACCAACGTGCTAATCTCCCGTCAATGCGGGTTTCTCAAAAAGGTACTTGATGGGATCCATTCTGGATACCAAAAAGACTGAATAGGTCAACATGTAATGTCTCAACCTCCTTGTTGCCCAAATCAAAGCTACACAAGTCTTCTCCAGGGTTGTGTACCTTGTCTCATAGTCTGTGAACTTCTTACTAAGGTAATAAATTGCTTGCTCTGTATGCCCATCTGGACCATGCTGAGTCACCATCGATCCCATGGAGGTTTCTAATACAGAGAGATACAACAACAATGGCCTTCCTGGAGTAGGGAGAATGAGGATTGGTGGGTTTACCAGGTAGCTCTTGATGCGATCAAAAGCCAATTGGAATTGAGGATTCCACCTCTTAGGTTGATCCTTTTTAAGTAATTTGAAGATTGGTTCACATATGGCTGTCAGTTGAGAAATGAACCGACTAATGTATTGGATCCTTCCTAAAAACCCTCAAATTTCCTTCTCGGTTTGAGGAGGTGACATTTCTGTTATCGCTTTGATTTTGGATGGGTCAATCTCAATACCTCTCTCACTTACCATGAACCCCAAAAGCATACCACCTGTCACCCCAGATACACATTTTTGTGGGTTCAGTCTCAGTTTGAACTCCTTGATCCTCTCAAAGAAAACCCTCAAAGCCTTAAAGTGCCCTTCTCGATTAATCGACTTGACAATCATGTCATCTACATACACCTCCACTTCTTTGTGTATCAAATCATGCAAGATAGTGGTGGCGGCCCTTTGGTAGGTAGCACCGGCATTCTTTAAACCAAAAGGCATCACCTTGTATCTATAAGTGCCCCAATCCGTAGTGAAAGAAGTCTTATCTTTATCTTTGGGATTCATTTGGATCTGATTGTAACCAGAAAACCCATCCATGAATGATAGAGGTGCATGCCCCGCAGTATTATCCACTAAAAGATCGATGTGGGGTAAGAGAAAATTATCTTTGGGGCTCACCCTATTAATGTCCCTATAATCCACACATACTCTGATCCGACCATCCTTATTTGGTACAACTACAACGTTTGCCAACCATTCAGTATACCTCGTCACCTCAATGAACCCTACACTGAGTTGCTTGACAATCTCCTCTTTTACCATCAAAGCCCAATCCGGAAGCATCCGCCAAATCTTTTGTTGGAATGGATTTGCATCAAAGAAAAGAGGGAGATCATGTTGAACTATACTAGCATCAACACCGGGCATATCGGCGTATGACCAAGCAAACACCTCCTCAAATTCTTTTAAGAGCTCGGTTAATTGGGTTGTCTCTTGCTCATCAAGGGACATGCCAAGTCTAACCTCCCAGGGATCATGTTCTAACCCCAAATTTATCAACCTAAAATCCTCACAGAAAAGTTTGGCCTTCTTTTCCTTTAAAGCTTTAATGATTTGAGAAATTCAGGCAATGGGTCATCGCAACATTCATCATCAGGAGATGGCGGGGATAGGGAAGAGGAAGAAGCAATATACTCAGAAGAATTTATTTCATTAATAACTGGGACAATTACATCAAACTTAGCTTCGATCGGAACCGACGTTGCATAAGTGGAAATACCTTCTTCGACATGGAGAGAAACAAAAGGAGAAAAAACTAGTGGACTACCTACAAACTTAAAGGACTTAGGCCCAGATATGGCCGACTCCTCAGGTGACACCCTCAGCACGATGAATCAACAAGTGGGGTGAAGGTGTCTCAGATTCATTGGTCCCACCAATCATCATAATCTCCTCATCGAAGAGACCACTAACATCTAGGTCTTCCTCTGTGTGTCCCTATTGGACCTATTCAAACTGCTTCATTGAGTAATGTTCTAACTCTGCCCAATCAATCACACAATCAAAGAAGATCTCAAAGCCTGGTAGCCGCTCCCCTGAAAACACATCTAACCATGGTTCTGGGAATCCGCAATAGAAGAAATCCTGCCCTTCTTTGATGAAATAACCATTCAGAGTTTTGAAATAGGGAGTCACATTGAAGGTCTTAGATCCATCTTCCATGTTGTTCACTTCGAAACCTTTACGAGCCTAGCCTTGACGGTCTTGTTCTGCTGATAACCTGCCTCTGTTGCCTTTCCTTTAGAACTTTCCCCATTGTTAAGCATATGGATCAAATTCTTCCCCTCATTCTTATATTTCAACCCTTCATATCTCTCAAAATTTTTGTCATATTTTTGCTTCTTGGCTGCTATCTTTTGTTGGTCCTCCTCTGTCATAACATAACGAAGGCCAAAGCGTTGTGTGTTCACATTCAGAGATAAAATATCTAGGTCACCCTATTGTCGCACCCCTAGGCCCATGCCTGGAAAATACTTCATTTTAAGAAGCATGTTGGTTACTCCGGGGTTGGTGATGTTAAACTCTGTTAAGGCAAATCTCTCTCCTGGTGAACTAGGCCCCAAAGTTGCATTGATACTGCCCAACTCAAAATCTGCCAAACGAACTTCAGATGTCTCACCATTGTTATTTTCCCCCACATCAACGGATGCCATCATGCTGACCAAGTCAGGATCTGCCAAGATAGTGATCACCTGCCCTTTGAACAAAAAATTTATATTTTGGTGAAGAGGAAACTGCCCCAGCCTTGTACAACCATGGATGGCCTAAAATTATATTGAAAGACGTAGGAATATCGATAACTTAGAAGTCTACCTCAAATTCTGCCGGTCCAACTACTATCACCACAGTGAAAATTCCCAACACGCTCCTCCTGGTGTTGTCATAAGCTCAAACACATTGACTAGATGGCTTCATCTGGGCTTCATCAAATCCCAAATGTTTAAAGGTCCTGAGAGGGAAAACATTCAACGCCAACCCATTGTCTACCAATACTTAGGGAATTCGACACCCTCTGCAATCAATGGTTATGTGTAAAGCCCTTGTGTGGTTCGAACCTTTAAGAGGGAGATCGGCATCTACAAACATCAATGAGTTCACTGCATACGCGGCTTCTACTAGGCTCGCTAGTTGTGTCAGATCGATCCCAATTGGAACTTGGATGCTTGCCAGAGACTTCAACACTGCTTCCCTGTGGGTAGGAGAGGCCATGAGCAAGCCCCAAATAGATATATTTGCTTGGGTCTTCTGTAACTGTCTCAATACTTGATTCTCTGGTTCAATCAACTTATTATTCAGTCCCTAATCTTTTGGCCTTGTTAGTGGTTATGTGAGTCCTGCTGCCTTGTAGTTCTTCCACTTTGAGTTTCTGCTATTATCTCACTAGGAATGTAGAGCTCTACCTCTTCTTCAGAGTCTAAAAACCTTTGCTTTGCCTACAACCCTTCCCCAGGGATAATGATATCATAATCCTCATTGGCTTCAAGTTTGACTGCATTTAGCTTCAAACTAAGATTTGGTGTGTAAGTCTCAAAATCAGATTCATCATACAGGCCATTGATCTCATCTTCCTTCAACTCTGACTCTACAGGCTCTTTTAAACTAGAAGTGATAACATCAGCTGGAAGGGGGAAAGTAAATCTGCTAAGATCTCCAACGTTGGTCGCCTCTGCTTGGCTACTCTTCACTGATAGAAAAATGATAAGGGAAGTCGAGTCAAAATTTCCTAAATCTTCCTGCAAGGCGTTAACTGTTCGATGTTGAGGAAGGGGATTTGTGCCAACATTGGGTCATTTGACCCGGATTTTAAATTTCTTTACATCACGCAGATCTTGGATTGCCTCCTGCAACTTGTGACATCTATCTGTTGCGTGGCCTTTTTGAGAATGGTAGTCACAAAACAGGTTTGGATTGAATCAATTAGGTTTCTGCTCAGGTAAGGGTCTAGGCGCTGGCTTGACTATAAGACCGGCCTGAAGCAAACGATTCAAAACTGAACTCAAAGAAGTCCCCAAGTCAGTGAACTGCCTTCGAGGACGACAGGGAGCGGGGGTTGCATCTTGCTCAATCACAAATGGCGTTGCTGGAGTAGGCAAGGCCGGTGCTGTGGGAAGAATCACCATCGTGGCATTAGACCCGGAATTCCTCTATTGGGTAGGAGGTTTTCTATTGCTACTAGCCTTCTTAGCAAGTTTGCTGTACTTGGGGAGCTCTTCTTAGGCGACGGCATCTTCGACCTGCTAAGCTGCCATTCTAAGTCCATCAAATGTCAATATTGCCTAGCCAAACAACACATCCTTGTAGGGAACACACACCGACCTCATGATCATGGCAATCTGATCTCGCTTACTTGGTCGATCCCTCATCATGGATGCTTTGTCACGGAAATGCCTCAAATACTCGGTGAACCCTTTATTTGGCATTTGACTTGTCGTTTCCAATTCTCTTCTTGTTAATTCCTCTTCAGTATTGTAGCCATACTGTTTGGTGAAAGCTCTTATAATGTCCTCCCAAGTGCGAGAGGATGCCTTGTCTAAAGACATAAGCCAATGGTGAGCCACACCGATTAGAGAGAATTGAAAAGCTTGCCCCAACATTTCATCTATGAACCTCTTTATCCTCAACTATCCAATGAAAGACTTCAAGTGATTACGAGGATCCCCAGTTCCATCGAACTTGTCACATGTCCACTTGAACCTTTCTGGCAAGATTGCTTGGGGAAAAAAGCATAGCCCCTCAGTATAAAAAATTTAGTCTTCTGCCCCTTTCATATTCCTTCTAATGTGCTCCAAACGGTTGACCTAATCCTTCAATTCTTTTTTCTCTTGATCCTCAACTGCCCTGGCGGCAGGAGCATTGATATAAAAGTCATACTCATCCTCGGCCGGGTAGGGAGGTTGGGGAACAAACCTAGGAGTTTGAGGGCGACTCCGTTGATCTGGAACCTCTTCCCTTGGTGTGACCATATGTGTGGGTACCACCTCCATGAGGTTGGCCATCATTTCCTCTAGCCTGGCCATTCGAGCATCCATGTTATCCAAAGGTGGTTGTGGAGGAATGCCTCCATCGAGAACCACTGAATGATGGTCCCGAGAGGTTGCTAGGACAATCCTAACTAAGTGGGATGAACGAGAAAGGCTGATTGGGGTAAGATGTTGGTGGCACTGACTGGTACCGGAAAAGGACAAATATAGATGATGAGATGGCAATACACAACAGTCTCCTACTTGAACACAAGACTAGCCAAACATATGCAAATAAGGACGCCCAGACCAAACAAGAGTTAGCTCAAATGAGAGTGGCATCAACTTAGCAGCATACTTAAAGAAGTGTGCCTAAGTTGAAGAGACTCTCAAGTGATGGATCAAGCAAAGGTGGTTCTCGTAAGAACACTTATGTAGGCGACTCTACACTGAATCAATCACCAAAAACCATGGTGGACGAATTTGGTTCCACCGTTGACATCGAGGTAGCATGTGTGAAACCTTTACTAGGTTAAGACCTATACCACATCGGACTGGTGGTGTTAGCATATAGCCACGGTACCAATCATATGGTGCAGTTGTAAGAATCAACAACTAGTGAGTTATAAACACTAGCACCTTTAATATTAATGATAAATCCAATCCTTCCGTTGGTGAATGGTAGATTGAGACAGGTAAAAAAATGACTACAAGGGGTTCCAACATGAACCGCAAACAATATTAGTTGTGTTGATCCTAGTCATTGGTTCTATGTCCAAGTATATGATGCATGAAGGCTAGGTTTAGGACTGGCAAGGCTACCTTGACAAGACTGATATACCTATCACTCGTATACATGGAATGAATCAGAGGCACGTGGTCCCTTTGTTATACCATTAGAGGAATAGCTTGAGCAGATCGATCTCAGAGTGTTAACCAATAACGTCTCTTTGGGCACACCTAAATGTGTGTGATCCCCCTCAAGCACGCAAGGTAACACCCTTACCGATAAGTTCTATATTCCAGACCTAAATGGCACAGTATCAAGGGGTGTGATGTAACTGGGGCGGCCCAAACATATGTGAGGGACCCTGACAGCTACACCACGGGGGTGAATAAGGGTAAGGCATGTTGTGCTTAATGCAAGGAGTGCATGAAAGTGATGAAAAGTGAAAAATAACATGTCACTATACACACAATAAGGTACAAACAAAGCTATACAAACAATGGTCAATCAAGAGTCTGACATCCCCAGCAGAGTCGCCACTGTAGGTATCATGAACCTTCGTCGGGATCGCAATATGGCACGTAGCGCGTGTACACACGCTAGGGTTCAAGCCTAATGAGATAGTATCTCCTGATCATCAGATGCCAAGGGGGGATACATGTTATGGGTAAAAGGGAGTCGCCACCTAGAAAGGTTCTAGGACCCATAAATGTCTCCCCCAATCAAGGGAGAGAGACCAATGACTCTGATGGATAAAGCTGGTTTGCACCAAGATTCTGGACAAGTGTCAAGTAATAGACTGGGAAGGTGTTAGGCACCCAGTCTGCCTGGCCCTAAGGCCGGTCTTTTTTTGTTTGACCAAATTTTATTTGTACCCTACTAACTAGTCCTAAATCTAGGTCACTGAAAACCCTAAACTAGGTATCTAAGTATGAAATGTGAAAACCCTAAGCCAAGTGTCTAAATTATGCTAGCTAGGTTATGATGCAAATAATGAAATGATTACGCTAATTAAAAATTAAAAACCCCTAAATGATTTAATTAATGTATTATGAGTCTTAGATTAAGCTAATTAAATAAGCCTAGACCTAGGATTAGTTGAGCAATTTGTGAAACCCTAAATTGAACTAACTCGATTAATTGAGCCTAACCTAGATGGAGGATTAATGAATTTATGAAATCCTACATTGAATTAATTAAAATGATTAATCATAATCCATAATAATTTGTGAAATGAATTATTGCAATCCTAATTAAAACTATTAATCTAATAGGTAAAAAGATTTTTAAAGAAAGACAAAAACTTGAATTGAATGGTGAAAGCTACTCAAATCTAACTATTTCAGATGGAAGTTTTGGAAAACCTAATCAATCTAATAATTTAAACAATTAAAACCGAATTTTAAGAGTCAATTAAATGCATTATGAACCTTAATTAATCTAATGAGTTAAGACTTTATTTAATTAAATATTAAAATAATTATTTAATTAACTACCTCAATTTAAGTAAATGGAATCTAACTATTATGTTAAATATACAATGGTTGTAAATGTCCCACGTGGTGATATGAGT
Organism: Macadamia integrifolia; assembly: GCF_013358625.1. Lineage (NCBI taxonomy): Eukaryota > Viridiplantae > Streptophyta > Magnoliopsida > Proteales > Proteaceae > Macadamia > Macadamia integrifolia. Next base: position 23,394,833 of record NC_056567.1, on the reverse strand, counting down.
GAGAAATGGACAAAATATGAATACTAGCTAACCTACATGCATGAGAAAAATGAATTGATTTAAACAAAAAATAAAAAATAAGAATCATCAAGTATAAAAAACATGTTAATAAACATGAAGCATGGCAAACATGACATTGACTAACCTATCTAAATCTAATGATTATCAATATGGAAAGATATCTGAATCTAAATTAAATACACAATTAATTCTAAAGGGACCCACTATCTAAGATAAAAATAAATGGACCGAAACGGGTTCATTTTTATCAACTCGAAAACCCAAGAAACGCACCTAATGCTACGAGCTGGTTTGAGGGGGGCCAGCCACACCCTTGCTAACATACGCCCTAGACTACGTCCCATACGTTATTAAGAGGGAAATAAAATGAAAATCAAACCAAAAATGGATAAAAGAAAAATAAAGAACAAAAGGAGGGGAAGATTCCACATAGAAAACATAAATGAAATAGCAGGTTGTGGGTGTTACAAATATGGAGTATTTAATCAGTAAATTAAAGAAATAACAAAAAAATAAGAAAATAAAATAGGAAAAATAAGAGAAGATGATGGGCTGGAGATCGATTTTTGCAAAGGGAAGGAGATGGGAGCATAGAAGAGGAGAGAATGAAGGAGAAGAAGATGGGTTTCAGTTGCAGCAAGGAGGGGCAGGGAAGGGGAAAGAACAACTACTAGTCAAGCAATGTCAGTGGAGGAGAGGGAGAGGGCCAGTGAGCCAATCCGGGAGTAGGGGGAGAAGAAAAGCTCACCAGTAGTTGATGGAGAAGGGAGCATAGAAGAGGAGAGAGCAAACAGTGGAGATCGATTGCAAGTCGGAGCAATGGATCGGCGACAGATCTATGGTCGATCTGACCTTGTGAACAAAGCGGAAGAGTGGGCTAATGGTTCAAGAGGTCCGCGAGGTCCCAATAGATCATCACCGGAACCCAAGAGATGGGAGAAGGAAGAGAAAAGGAGGTGTCATGGGTGGAAACATCTCCCGAGTAGGCGAGACCGAAGAAGAAGAAGAGAGGGAGAAGATGAGAAGAAGAAGAAGAAGAAGAAGAGAAAGGAGGTTCGGTGGGACTGGTTAGCAGTTGCATGTTCGGTTAAGGAAAAGGAAAGGAAGGAGAAGGGGGTCGAGAGGGTTCGGCCATGGTAAAAGAGAAAAGAAGAGAAGAAGAAGAAGAAGAAGAAGAAGAAAAAGAAGAAGAAGAAGAAGGAGAGGTGAGTTGCAGGTTCGGTTAAGGAAAAAGAAAGAAAGGAGAAGGGAGTGGAGAGGGTTCGGCCATGGTAAAAGAGAAAAGAAGAGAAGAAGAAGAAGAAGAAAAAGAAGAAGAAGAAGGAGAAGAGGTGAGTTGCAAGTTCGGTTAAGGAAAAAGAAACGAAGGAGAAGGGAGTGGAGAGGGTTCGGCCATGGTAAAAGAGAAAAGAAGAGAAGAAGAAGAAGAAGAAAAAGAAGAAGAAGAAGGAGAAGAGGTGAGCTGCAAGTTCGGTTAAGGAAAAAGAAAGGAAGAAGAGCTGGGAGAAGAGATAAAGAAATGGGAGGACGGATTAGGGTTCTTGGATCCTAATCCAAGGGCCTAGATCTAAGGAATAAAACAATTAACAATTAAGTAGAATCATAAAGCCAAATGTAAATTCAAAATCAATTTAAATTAAAGCAAATAAAAAAAATAATCAAGTCTGAATGAACCTAATGACATCTAATTGAACCAGATAAAACCAAAATGAATATAATTAAACCAATTAAACAAAAATGATATTTAATTGAACCAAAAAACCTAAATAAACCAGATTAAATTAAGATGAATCTAATAAACCATCATATTTAATTGAACCAAAAGACCTAAATAAACCAGATTAAATTAAGATGAATCTAATAAACCAAATTAAACCAAATTAAACCAAATTAAAACTAATTAAATCTAATTAATCTAAATGAACCAATTAAACCTAATTAATCTAATTGAATCGGGTTACATCTAATAAACCATATTAAACCAAAATGAAACTAATTAAACCTAATTAATCTAAATGAACCAATTAAACCTAATTAATCTAAATGAACCAATTAAACCTAATTAATCTAAATGAACCAAATATTAATAAATTAGTGCATAATCTATTAAATTAGATAAACTAGTTCTAAATTGCAATTAGGAGAAGAAAAATACATTAAACCCGGCTTTAATCAAGAAACAAGGGGAGATAACCCCTGTGCTTCAAGCCCCAAATCGAAACGAACCGGGATAGATCTCCCGGCTCAAGGAAGGATTAATGTGTTAAACTTTTAGACTTGGAGAATATTTGATTTTAGAGGGAAGAAGTTAGTCAAAACCTTGATGGGGCCATCCTCTCTCCCAAATTCTCAATTTTTTTCTCCTCTCTTTTGGAAGAGAGGAAGGGCTATACTTATAGCCTTGGGACTTGAGACAATTCTCTCTTATTTCCGATGTGGGACTAAAAAACTAGAGAGAATTATCCAAAAAGGCTTGCTTTTGGACAAAGGAAAACTCTCCAAGTCTAAAATGTCCAACATGTAATTCTTCTTGTGTCATCATCGCCGGTGGGTGAAAAAATTAGGTGTCTACAAAGGCCGTGACAGTTGTGGTATCAGAGCTTCGATTGTGAGGGAGCCAAGCTTGTGGTATAGGAGACAGGCGAGCTAAAACTGTGGAATAGAGACCAACACCTACATAAGTAAGCAAAGAAGGAGCAAAGGCAAGTCCATCGACTTTGGCGTTGCTATGGGGCCTCGCTTAGCTCGAGGGGAGCAAGTATTGGCCGAGACAAAGTGGTGCCTCAATGTTGTGGAGCAAAGTGGGGAGGAGCTTGATGGCCAGATGGGGGAGCACAAGGGGTCCCTACAAGGTGCTCTTAACACCATGGTAAGTAACCAAGAGGAGATGGTTGCCACCTTCAGGGCTCAAGTATGCAAAGGAGTTGGATAAGGTGGAAGCTCGTATTGGAGAAGAAGTATGGGAAGAGTAGGAGGACAACGGCGAGGGAAGCCACTACCTCTCATAACATGTCTAAAGGAGAGGCACTAAGGCACAAGCGTGATAAGAGGAATCGGTTCAAGCCTAGAGACAAGTGATTCCAATGTGATGAGCAACATTGGTTTAGGGATTGCCTCAGGAGGAAAGCTCTTAGTGCCCTATTAGAAGAAGAGGGCCAAGAGGAAGAGCCACCTTGTATGGGGTCCCCAATGCTGCGTGGTGCCACTAGGGCCAAGATAGGGGTCAAGGCCTTTAACTCTCAAAAGGGGTTGATGTGTGCAAAAGTGTGCATCAATGGGAAGCCCACACAGGCGAAGGTAGATACAAGAGCCACACACAACCTTGCCTTGACAGAGGAGACAAAGGAACTCGGACCAAGGGTGTCCTAAGGCTATTAACTCCAAAGAATTCCCCATACATAATGTTGCTCGAGGGGTCGAGATGAACCTTGGGACTAAAGGAGTTCTCCAACACCATCCAGGGTTTAGGTGCTTACTTGCCCATGGACGAGAGGGCAAGGCAAGGAGAAATTTGGAGCAAGCCATCCATGCCATGAAGAGGAAGATGCGAGAGAACGGAGGCAACCAAACGATATTGTAGGAGGCTCAAGTTATGTGACTACAACAAGAACCCCAATAGGCGTTACTCCTTGCAAGAGGGAGGATAATTTGGTTGTTGATCTAATCATCCAGAGACACAAACTATCTCTTTACGTGGAGTATTTAGTCAAGTGGAAGGGGCGACCAAAGAGCAAGACGAGATGGGAGACAACTGGCATGCTCAGACGGCTCGTGAATAAAAGTACCACAAGGATGTTGCGACGAGGGAGTCATAGATTTAGGTGGGGGAGAGTGTCATGACCTGCCCAACATAGGCCCATGGCCCTAGCTCGCCAAGCACATGGACTTAGGCCTTTGGGCTAAGTAAGGTCCAAGTTCTGGAGTTTTCTACAAAGGTGTAGTAACTCTAGATATTTTATTGTAGATATTTGTAGAAGATATTTATAGGAGATATTTTGGGAGAGATTTCTAAAGCTCCACTAAGGAGGTGGGAAGCTTCTAGTTTCCTCCCCAATCGTTGGATGGAGGACATTTGTAATTATCTTAGCCATCCATTGTAACTTGGGGTGCCTATAAATAGGTGTTGCCTCATTCGGCAAAGGCACTCACCAAGGACCAACCAAGAGTGTTCAACCAAGCAAGTGAGTTCTCAAGCCTTATACTCAAGAGTTCTCTAGTGCAATACAAGTTCATTCTTCTCAAACTCACTCTTGTGTTCACTTCTTCTCTTCCCAAGTCCCTTAAGGAGGGTGGTTCGACTGACTTAGTGCTAGTGGAAGTGCTAAGTTCCGGCAAGGTTACTTAGAAAGGTCTAAAGCCATGACAACGTGCTCTTGAATGGCCCAAATGTGTGCCTACGCTTGCCCCCAAGTGTTGACTACATGTGCATATGTGTGCACATTGAATGGCCACACAACACCCCAAGTGTTGACTACATGTGCACATTGAATGGCCCAAGTGTTGCCTAACTGTGCCCATGCATGCCCACAACAGTTGCCTAAGTGTGTAACCAAGTGTTCCTGTGCATGCACTTGAATGCCCCAAGTGTTGCCTTAAGTGTGCCTATACGTGCCCCCCAAGTGTTGAATAAGTGTCTACGCATGCACCGAAGTGTAGCCCTAGTGTCGCCTAATTGTGCTCTTGAATGCCCCAACTGTTGCCTAAGTGTGCTCTTGAATGCCACAAGTGTGCACATATACGTGCCCATGACTATGCGTATGCGTGCCCCCCTAAGTGTGCCTAAGGCAGTAGTACTACACGCATGGCCGCACAAGGTGCATGAAAGGTGGCAGGCTACCGCGCACTTGGCTGCAATCAATGCCTTACCGCATGGACATGGATGCAAGCTGTCGTGCACACGGGTGCAAGCATGGCTGTGCTACCCCACAAAAGGTTGCAAGCCAGCGCGTGCACGACTGTGGGCAAGGCTGCACTATCAGGCGCATGGATGCAAGCATGGTTGCACATGTCGCATGCATGGTGGCAAGTTGTCTTACACACGGCTGCACTACCGAGCGCGCATGTGGCTGGCATGGCCTAACAAGGTGCAAGCTACCGATTGCATGGCCACAAGTAAGGTTGTACTGCACGCACATGGATGTAGGCCATTGTGCATGGGTGCAACAATGGCTGCACTACCGCGTGGAAGGCAACTGGCATGGCCGCACAAGGAGTAGGCATCGCTGCGGGCAAGGTTGCACTAGCGCGTGGAAGGCTACTGGAGTGGTGGTAGGCTACCGTGCACGGGATGAGGGCGTGGCTGCAATACCGCACATATGGTTGCATGCCACCTCATGCACGGATGCGGGTAAGGCTCCACTATCACGAGCATGGGTGCAGGCTACCGCACGCACATGGCTGGGGGCAAGTGTGCACCACCACGCATAAGGTGGCAGGCAACAAAGCACATTGCTGTGGGAAAGGGTGCACAACCGCACCCAAGGTGGCAGGCATAGCCACATATAGCTACGAGCAATGGTGTAGGCTGCGTGCGCTGGGCTACTGCTTGGGCCGCACTTCCACGCACATGGCTGCGACCACAGCTACACATGCCCTGCACAAGGTTGCGAGCGTGGCCGCACATGTCACGCGTAAGGTTGCAGGCAAGGCTACACATGACACGTAGATGGCTGCACTATCGTGCCCAAGGTTGCATTCCTCGCCACACATGCCGCGTAGTTGGCTGCCCTAACGCAAGCATGGTTGCCGGCATGGCCCTACATGCCGCGCCCAGGGCTACCCTACCACTCGCAAGGTTACATACATTGCTGCACACCACCCTCTAGGTTGCAAGCATGGTTGCATATGCCATGCCCATTGTTGCCTTGCCTTGCATATGGTTTTAGGAGTTGCCGGACGTGCCACGCATGAGGTTGCATTGCGTGGTCGCACATGCTGCACGTATGGCTGCACTACCACGCGCAAGTTCAAGGGCATGGCTGCCCATACGGCGATCATGATGGCTGGCATGGCCGCATAAGCCACGGGCATTTCAGCACATGGCGTGCATACGGTTGCAGGCATTGCTGCACTACCGTGCCCACGTCTGCAGTCCACCATGCACATAGCGGCACGCACATGGCTTGCACATGGGTGCCATCGTGGTCCCCATGGCCCATGCAATAGAGGCTCCTTTGCAGCCTTTGGCTGCACACGGGGCATAGACTGCTACACACGTCAAGGCCCTACCCGCACAACATAGTTTGGGTCTTTAAATCAAGTTATGTAAAACATCACTTTGGGTTAGAAAAACCTTGATATTGGCTATTTGGCACTCAAAGTACAATCATTTTCACTTAAACCCTACATTTCCATTTTTTTGGGTATTTTTCGTAATGTTTCAATCATAAAATATTAGAAAATATCAAAATAAGTTGGAATGGTCAAATATCTTTTCAGAACATTCTATCAACCTTTGGAAGACATCCAAAATTTAGATTTCAGAAAAATACATTAAAATGAATTTTTCATAATTTTTTGAATTTAATATGTTTTTTAATATTAATAAATTAATAAAAAAATATTTATTAGAAAACTATAATTTTTATATGAAAATATTCTTTGGATTTTTCTCTAATTTCATACCAAGTTTCATTTGATTTGGATATTTGAAGCTTAAAAAATAGTCTGGTATATTTTTTTTGGGGGGGGGTCATGTCTCCTTCTGGAAAGGGGCAAAGAGCATAAGAGCTACCTTGAGGGAGGGGGTGCCACTCTACCCGGGTGATTTCTGAGGGGCCATATAGTGGGGCACCAGACAATGAGCGGGTATGGTAGGCAAACCCAAAGACCCATGGCATGGGAAAAAAAGTGAAATGGCACATCGGTTTCGATGAGTTGGCCCTTAGTGTGCATCAAGGCCTACCACTGTGTGTGGTTGGACTCACATGGCTGCCTTCCTTGTGCTGCCATGACCACACAGCTGCTGTCACGTGTGCCAGTCACGGCACAGCATGCCCAACGAAGGTGCACGTCTTTGTGAATAGTCAGCCCTTCTGTCGCACAATATTGCCCCCTTCTGCCGCATAACGTTGCCTGCCACCATGGGCTACTGGGTGTAAAGGCTGCCTGCCATGTGCTGCCACACCCCCACTTCTACTGCCACATGTGCCCGTCGACGCACAGTATGCCCAACGAAGGTATGGCTTGTTAAAACATGTACATGGCGCGTCCATCCCGATGTTTAGCCCCTCTGCTACATACAGTTGCCTACCATTGTGTGTTGCTGGGCATGCATGGCTACCGGCCTTGCGCTATCATGCCTCCACATCTACTGCCACATGCGCATGTCGCTGCACAGCATACCCAAGGGTGGCATGGCCTGTGCAAAACACCTGCATGGTACGTCGATTTCGATGATTTGGCCCTTGGTGTGCATTGCGGCCTGCCACTACGTGCTGCTTGGCCCTGATGGTTGCCTACTGTATACTGCTATACCTTGACAGCTACTGCCACCTGTGCTCGTAGCTGCATAGAAATCCCAACAAAGGCTTGGCATGTATGTGAAAACAAGTATAAGGCTCGTCTATCTAGATGGTCAGCCCATCTGCCGCACACCACTGCCTGCAACTATGTGCTGCTGGGCACACATGGCTCCCTACCTTCCACTGCCATGCCCCCACAGTTACTACCACATGTGTCCATCGTTGCACATCATTTTCAAGAGAGGCATGTCATTTGAAAATAAGTAAATGGCCAATGCATCCTGATGTTCAGCCCCTTTGCCACACACCATTTCCTACCACCCTGGGCTGTTGGGTGCATGAAGGTTCCTACCTTGTGCTGCCGTGCCCCCACAACTGCTGCCAGATGCGCCCGTAGCCGCATGGCATGCCCAAGATAGGCCTGGCATATGAAAATCACCATCTAGTCACGTTGGTTCTGATGGTTGCCTTTGATGTGCTTTATGGCCTGCAATGGCTTGCTGCTGGGCGTGCATGGCTACCTACATAGCTACTGCCACATAAGCCGGTAGCCACACAGCATGCCAAAGAGTTGCATGGCATGTGAAGGATAGCAACATGGTATGATGTTCGGATGATTAGCCCCTTGTTTTGCACCTTGGCTGGCTAATGCGTGCTGGTGGGTTTGCATGGCTGCCTGCACACTAGACCTACACTCTCACCACGGCCTACTGCCACTTTTGCTAGTTTCTGTACAGCATGCCCAAGAGAGTCATGGCTTGTGAAAAATGTGGAAATGACACGTTGGCCCTTTTGATTAATCCCATCTAGGCAGCGTGGCAGTTTGATGTGCTTTGTTTCCTGCTATGTGCAGTTGTTCTAGTGCCACTTTTTATGAGCGAGGCCGTAATCACACATTTCCATCCCTCTGTGCTCTTTGGCTTGTCATCATATGTAGGTCAAGGTGCAAGGGGTGGGTTGTTGTCAACATTGACATGCCTAATGAATGGGTTTCATAGAATCATTGGTCAAGTCAATGTCCACAACAAATATTTGGTTGGTCCCTCCCCCCCATCCTATTGTTTTTTTTTTAATTGCATTATCGTGGATTTGTTGCTTGCAAAGGTTTTTTCATGCTCGGTTTTGTGGCCTATGCTATTTGGAGAAGTGTATTTCTATGTCGCGCCTAGGTTTGGAGGTGTTTGTATGCCTTTTACCGCCAGTGTTATAATATGACATTAACGTGGGTCTCTGGAGAACATAGGTTGCAAGCTTGCAGGAGGACATAGCTCATGAGTCCCTCCCCCCTCCTTGCTTCTTAAAAAAATTTCCATTCTCGTGGGTATGTTGCTTGCAAGAGTTCTATCATGCTCGGTTTTGTGGCCCTTGCTATTTGGAAGAATGCATTTCTAAGTCGTGCCTAGGTGCGGAGGTGTTTGCATGCCTATTGTCGTAAGTGTTATAATGCGACATTAACGTGGGTTTCTAGAGAACATAGGTTTGCATGCTTGCAGGTGGAGAGAGATCATGAGTCCTTCCCCCTCCCCCCTTTTGTTTTTGAAAAGAAAATTGCATTCTCGTGGGTTTGTTGCTTGCAAGAGTTTTCTCATGCTCGGTTTTGTGGCCTTACGGTATTCGGAGAAATGCATTTCTAAGTCGTGCCTAGGTGCGGAGGTGTTTGCATGCCTCCTACCACAAGTGTTATAATACGACATTAATGTGGGTCTCTGATGAACATAGGTTGCAACCTTGCAAGTGGAGACAAATCACATGTCCCTTCCCCCCTCCCCTTGTTCTTTTAAAAAATTTGCATTATCGTGGGTTTGTTGCTTGCAAGAGCTTTCTCATACTCGATCTTGTGGCCTTTGCCATTTGGAGAAGTGCATTTCTAAGTTGCGCCTAGGTGCGGAGGTGTTTGCATGTCTCCTGCCGCAAGTGTTATAATACGACATTAATGTGGGTCTTAGGAGAACGTAGGTTGCAAGCTTGTAGGTGGAGATAGATCTCGAGTCCCTCGACCCTTGTTGATTGTTGAGATTTTTGTGCTTAGTGGGGCTATTGATTTTTCTTGTACCAAATCCCTATTACTTTGCAGTAGGTTTGGTGGTGGATTGTGTCGGTAGTGGATGTAATGCACATGAGTGGCTATTGTTTTTCTTGTGGTTGTGGGCTCTTTGCTTGTGTATTGAACCACTATGCATAGATACCTCTATGGGTTGCGATGGGCCAAAAGTGTATTTGTCAAGAGTATGAAAATAGTTCCTATGTTGCTTACCTAGTTGGATGGAAAGATGCTCCCCTTCACTCTCATTTCATCCCTCTTGCCTGCCCTTGTGGTTGGTGTGAGGTGGCTTGGCATACGATGCATATGTCCGCTTTCTTTGTGTCAATGGTGCATGTGCACTGTTTGTGCTATAGTATGCGGGACATTTTGTGGGGCAAGTTGGATGTGTGTGTCCTCTTGAATCCTTTGGTTGCAACTTGTTGCATAAGAACAATACACCGCCATTAATGTATGGAGCAGCATCACCCAATGCACAATTGGGGATGTGGTTCATGCAGTGCTTTGGCATCGAGTAGGAAAGTTACCTGGTTGATCCTGCCAGTAGTCATATGCTTGTCTCAAAGATTAAGCCATGCATGTGTACGTATGAACTAATTTAGACTGTGAAACTGCGAATGGCTCATTAAATCAGTTATAGTTTGTTTGATAGTATTTGCTACTTGGATAACCGTAGTAATTCTAGAGCTAATACTTGCACCAAACCATGACTTTTGGAAGGGATGCATTTATTAGATAAAAGGTCAACGCGGGCTCTGCCCATTGCTCTGATGATTCATGATAGCTCAACGGATCGTATGGCCTTTGTGCCAATTACGCATCATTCAAATTTCTACCCTATCAACTTTCGATGGTAGGATAGTGGTCTACTATGGTGGTGATGGGTGACAGAGAATTTGGGTTTGATTCCAGAGAGGGAGTCTGAGAAACAGCTGCCACATCCAAGGAAGGCAGCAGGCACGCAAATTACCCAATCCTGACACGGGGAGGTAGTGACAATAAGTAATAATACCGAGCTCTTCGAGTCTAGTAATTGGAATGAGTACAATCTAAATCCCTTAACAAGGATCCATTGGAGGGCAAGTTTGGTGCCAGTAGCCGCGGTAATTCCAGCTCCAATAGTGTATATTTAAGTTGTTGTAGTTAAAAAGCTCGTAGTTGGACTTTGGGATGGGTTGATCGGTCTGCCTCACGGTGTGTACCGGTCGTCTCGTCCCTTCTGTCGGTGATGCGTTCCTGGCCTTAATTGGTTGGGTTGTGCCTCCGGCACCATTACTTTGAAGAAATTAGAGTGCTCAAAGCAAGCCTGCACTCTGGATACATTAGCATGGGATAACATCATAGGATTTTGATCCTATTGCGTTGGCCTTTGGGATCGGAGTAATTATTAACAGGGACAGTCGGGGGCATTTGTATTTCATAGTCAGAGGTGAAATCCTTGGATTTATGAAAGATGAACCACTGTGAAAGCATTTACCAAGGATGTTTTCATTAATCAAGAAAGAAAGTTGGGGGCTCGAAGATGATCAGATACCATCCTAGTCTCAACCATAAACGATGCCGACCAGGGATCGGCGGATGTTGCTTTTAGGACTACACTGGCACCTTATGAGAAATCAAAGTTTTTGGGTTCCGGGGGGAGTATGGTCGCAAGGCTGAAACTTAAAGGAATTGACGGAAGGGCACCACAAGGAGTGGAGCCTGCGGCTTATTTTGACTCAACACGGGGAAACTTGCCAGGTCCAGACATAGTAAGGATTGACAGACTGAGAGCTCTTTCTTGATTCCATGGGTGGTGGTGCATGGCCATTTTTAGTTGGGGGAGCGATTTGTCTGGTTAATTCTGTTAATGAACGAGACCTCAGCTTGCTAACTAGCTATGTGGAGGTGACCCTCCACAGCCAGCTTCTAAGAGAGACTATAGCCATTTAGGCCATGGAAGTTTGAGGCAATAACAGGTCAGTGATGCCCCTAGATGTTCTAGGTTGCACGCGCGCTACACTGATGTATTCATCGTGATGGGGACAGATCATTGCAATTGTTGGTCTTCAATGAGGAATTCCTGGTAAGCGTGAGTTATTAGCTCTCATTGACTACTTCCCTACCCTTTGTACACACTGCCCATCGCTCCTACCAATTGAATGGTCTGGTGAAGTGTTCGGATTATAGTGACATGGATGGGTCACTGCCATCGATGTCGCGAGAAGTCCACTAAACCTTATCATTTAGGGGAAGGAGAAGTTGTAACAAGGTTTCCATAGGTGAACCTACGGAAGGATCATTGTCGTTACCTGCCCAGCGAGACCCATGAACATGTTGCGTTTTACGATCAAGGTAGGGCGTGGGAGTGTGAGCTCCTTCCTTCCCAACCCTTCTAAAAAGTCGGCCTACGATCCTTCTTAGCGTTCAACCCAAACACAACTACCGACGCAGTCGGCGCCAAGGAACTCGCAACGAAAAGGACATAACATCATTGCGCCTTTGGTGTGGTGTGGTCATCTTAGATCCGAATCTATCTTAACGACTCTCGGCAACGGATATCTCAGCTCTTACATTGATGAAGAACGTAGCGAAATGCGATACTTGGTGTGAATTACAGAATCCCATGAACCATCGAGTCTTTGAACGCAAGTTGCAACCTAGCCCATCTGGCTGAGGGCACGCCTGCTTAGGCATAACTCGTCATGTTGCCCCACCTCCTTTGCCCCTTATGGTGGTGATGCAGAGTGAAAATTGGCCCCCGTGTCTCTGTTCGAGGTGTGCTCGGCCCAAAGTCAAGGCCCCTTGTGTGGCAAGCGCCACGATGAGTGGTGGTTCGAGCCACTTTTCCATTGTTCGGACATCGTGTGCGTGTTCTACTCCCATTGGGCTCTGGTGACCCTGATTACCATTCGATGGCATTTTGACTGCGACCTCAGGTCAGGCGGGGCTACCCGCTGAGTTTAAGAAAATCAATAAGCGGTGGACAAGAAACTTACGAGGATTCCTTTAGTAATGGTGAGTGAATCGGGAAGAGCCTAGCTTTAGATCGAGCGGCTTTATTGTTCGAACTGTAGTCTGTGGAAGCATCCTCAGTGACGGACGAGCCCAAGTCCCCTGAAAGGGGGTACTGGAGAGGGTGAGAGCCCCATCGTGTCCAAACCCTGTCGCACCATGAGGCACTATCGGCTAGTCGAGTTGTTTGGGAATATAGCCCCAATTGGGCGGTAAGTTCCATTCAAGGCTAAATATGGGCGAGAGACCGATAGCGAACATGTACTGCGAGGGAAAGATGAAAAGGCCTTTGAAAATAGAGTTAAAGAGTGCTTAAAATTGTCAGGAGGGAAGCAGATGGGGGCCGACGATGCGTCTCGATCGAATACGGAACGGTTAATAGCCAGTCCACCGCTTGACTCGGGGCATGGACTGATGTGGATTACAGTGACGTCCCAAGCCCGGGTTGTCGTGTTATGCCTAAGGAGATGTCATCGCCGTGATCATGGTAGGCAACGTGCGCTTCGATGGCATGCCTATTGGCAACTGCATGCTGCGGCCATTGACCTGTCAGGCTCCCCATTTGACCCGTCTTGAAACACAGACCAAGGAGTCTGACATGTGTGTGAGTCAATGGGCAAGTAAAACCCGTAAGGCATAAAGAAGCTGATTGGTGGATCCACTTGTGGGTTGCATTGCCGACCGACCTTGATCTTCTATGAAGGGTTCGAGTGAGAGCATACCTGACGGGACCCGAAAGATGGTGAACTATGCCTGAGTGGGGCGAAGCCAGAGGAAACTCTAGTGGAGGCCCACAGTGATACTGATGTTCAAATCGTTTGTCTGACTTGGGTATAGGGGCAAAAGACTAATCAAACCATCTAGTAGCCGGTTCCCTCCCAAGTTTCCTTCAGGACAGTAGGAGCCCGTAGGCGAGTTTTATCGGGTAAACCCAATGATTAGAGGCATCGGGGGTGCAACGCCCTCAACCTATTCTCAAACTTTAAATAGGTAGGATGGTATGGCTGCTTCGTTGAGCCGTACCATGGAATCGAGAGCTCTAAGTGCCCATTTTTGGTAAGTAAAACTGAGGATGCTGGATGAACCGGAAGCCAGGTTGTGGTGCCGGATTGCACGCTAACCTAAAACCCACAAAGGGTGTTGGTCGATTAAGATAGCAAGACGGTGGTTATGGAAGTCCAAATCTGCTAAGGAATGTGTAACAACTCACCTGTCGAATCAACTAGCCCCGAAAATGGATGGCGCTGAAGCACGCAACCTATACCCAGCTGTTGGGGCAACAGCCAGGCCCCAATGAGTAGGAAGGCGTGGCAATCTCCATAAAACCTGGGGCGTGAGCCTGGGTGGAGCGATCATGGTGCAGATCTTCGTAGTAGTAGCAAATATTCAAATGAGAACTTTGAAGGCTGAAGAGGGGAAAGGTTCCATGTGAACGGCACTTGCATATGGGTTAGTCAATCCTAAGGGACGGGGGAAGCCCATCAAAGAGTACATACGCACCAGGACATGGCTATTGACGGCATTGTTAGGAAGTCCAGAGACGTCAAGGGGGGCCTCGGGAAGAGTTATCTTTTCTATTAAACAGCCTACCCACCCTGGAAATGGTTCAACTGAAGGTAGGGTCCAGTAGTTGGAAGAGCACCGCAAGTTGCATGGTGTCCAGTGTGCCCCCAGTGGCCCTTGAAAATTTGGAGGACCGAGTGCCGACCATGCCCGGTCATACTCATAACCGCATCAGGTCTCTCAGTTGAACAGCCTCTGGTTGATGGAACAATATAGGCAAGGGAAGTCGACAAAATGGATCCATAACCTTTGGAAAAGGATTGGCTCTGAGGGTTGGGAACAGGGGTCCCAGTCTCGAACTCGTCGGCTATCGGCGGACTGCTCGAGCTACTTTCATGGCAAGAGCGGGTCACCGCGTGTCGATCAAGGGACAAACTGGGAACGGCCCCCTCAGGGGCCTTCCCTGGGCGTCAAACAGTTGACTCATAACTGGTACAGACAAGGAGAATCCAACTGTTTAATTAAAACAAAGTATTGCGATGGTCCCTGCGGATGCTCACGCTATGTGATTTCTGCCTTGTGCTCTAAATGTCAAAGTGAAGAAATTTAACCAAGCACGGGTAAATGGCGGGAGTAACTATGACTCTCTTAAGGTAGCCAAATGCCTCATCATCTAATTAGTGACGTGCATGAATGGATTAACAAGATTCCAAATGTCCCTGTCTACTATCCAGTGAAACCACAGCCAAGGGAATGGGCTTGGCAGAATCAGCGGGAAAAGAAGACCCTATTGAGCTTGACTCTAGTCCGACTTTGTGAAATGACTTGAGAGGTGTAGGATAAGTGGGAGCTAGAAACGGCGCAAGTGAAATACCACTACTTTTAATGTTATTTTACTTACTCCGTGAGTCGAAGGTGGGGCTCTACCCCTCCTTTTGGACCCAAGGCCCACCTCGGCGGGGCGATCCGGGTGGAGGACATTATCAGGTGGGGATTTTGGCTGGGGCAACACATCTGTTAATAGATAACGTAGGTGTCCTAAGATGAGCTCAACGAGAACAGAGATCTCGTGTGGAACAAAAGGGTAAAAGCTCATTTCATTTTGATTTCCAATACGAATACAAACCGTGAAAGTGTGGCCTATCGATCCTTTAGACCTTCGGAATTTAAAGCTAGAGGTGTCAGAAAAGTTACCACAGGGATAACTGGCTTGTGGCAGCCAAGCATTCATAGCAACATTGCTTTTGGTCCTTCGATGTCTGCTCTTCCTATCATTGCGAAGCAGAATTCACCTAGTGTTGGATTGTTCACCCACCAATAGGGAACATGAGCTGGGGTTACCCTATTGATGATAGTGTCGCGATAGTAATTCAACCTAGTACGAGAGGAACTGTTGATTCACACAATTGCTCATCGCGCTTGGTTGAAAAGCTAGTGGCATGAAGCTGCCGTGTGCCAGAATATAACTGAATGCCTCTAAGTCAGAATCCAGGCTAAAGAAGCGATACTTGTGCCCGTCGCTCATTTTCCAACCCACAGTAGGGGCCCTCCAGCCCCCAGAGGCACATGTCGTTGGCCATACCCCCACAGTGGACGTGTTGTGTGGGCTGCCTTGAAGCATAATTCCTATCGGGCGATGGGTAGAATCCTTTGCAGCTGACTTAAATACGTGATGGGATATTGTAAGTGGCAGAGTGGCCTTGCTACCACAATCCACTGAGATTCATCCCCGTGTAGCATCGATTCATTCCCCAGTCTTTTTCCCCTTTCTTTCCCCCCAAATCTTTCTAATTTTACCCCCACACCCTCCGGAGGCTAGGATTGTCAACGCGTGGCCCCAGGTATGCCCCTAATTGTGAACTGCCCCAACAGTTGCCTGAGTATGGTTATGCGTGTTGCCCGAGTGAAGTGTGTCTATGCGTGCACATTGAGTGCCACTAAGTGTACATGTTGTCACGACCTACCCAATATAGGCCCATGGACTTAGGCCATTGGGCTAAGTAAGGTCCAAGTTCTAGAGTTTTCTACAAAGGTGTTGTAACTCTAGATATTTTATTGTGGATATTTGTAGAAGATATTTATATGAGATATTTTAGAATAGATTTCTAGATTTCTCCACTAAGGAGATGGGAAGCTTCTAGTTTCTTCCCCAACCATTGGATGGAGGACATTTGTAAATATCTTAGCCTTCCATTGTTACTTGGGGTGCCTGCAAATAGATGTTGCCTCATTTGGCAAAGATACTCACCAAGGACCAACCAAGAGTGTTCAACCGAGCAAGTGAGTTCTCAAGCCTTGTACTCAAGAGCTCTCTAGTGCAAGACAAGTTCATTCTTCTCAAACTCACTCTTGTGTTCACTTCTTCTCTTCCCAAGTCCCTTAAGGAGGGTGGTTAGGCTGACTTAGTGCTAGTGGGAGTGCTAAGAGCCAGTGCAGTCTCTTAAAAAGGTCTAAAGCCATGACAACGTGTTCTTGAATGGCCCAACTGTGTGCCTACGCGTGCCCCCAAGTGTTGACTACATGTGCCTATGTGTGCACATTGAATAGCCACACAACACCCCAAGTGTTGACTACATGTGCACATTGAATGGTCCAAGTGTTGCCTAACTGTGCCCATGCATGCTTACAACTGTTGCCTAAGTGTGCACCCAAGTGTGCCTGTGCGTCCTCTTGAATGCCCCAAGTGTCGCCTTAAGGGTGCCTATATGTGCCCCCAAGTGTTGAATAAGTGTGTCTACGCATGCACCCAAGTGTAGCCCAAGTGTCACCTTAGTATGCTCTTTAATGCCTCAAGTGTGCATATATACGTGCCCATGACTATGCCTACATGTGCCCACCTAAGTGTGACTAAGTGCATATGAAGGCAGTGCACAAGGCAGCAGTACCGCACGTATGGCCTCATAAGGTGCATGATTGGTGGCAGGCTGCCGTGCACTTGGCCGCAATCAAGGCCTTACCGCATGGAAATGGATGCAAGCTAGCGCGTGCACGGGTGCAAGCATGGCTGTGCTACCCCGCACAAGGTTGCAGGCCAGTGCACACACGACTGTGGGCAAGGCTGTACTATCACGCGCATGGATACAGGCATGGCTGCACATGTCGCGTGCATATTGGCAGGCTGTCTTGCACACGGCTGCACTACCGAGCATGCATGTGGTTGGCATGGCCTAACAAGGTGCAGGCTTCCTCGTACGTGGCCGCAAGTAAGGCTGTACCACATGCACATGGATGTAGGCTATCGTGCATGGGTGCATACATGGCTGCACTACTGTGTGGAACTAACTAGCATGGCCGCACAAGGTGTAGGCATCGCTGCGGGCAAGGTTGCACTTGTGTGCACAAGGCTATTGGCGTGGTGGCAGGCTGTCGCGGACATGGATGCAGGCGTGGATGCAATACCACACACATGGTTGCATGCCACCTCACCTCACGCAAGTATGCAAGTAAGGCTCACTATCACGAGCATGGGTGCAGGCTACCGTGCGCACATGGCTGGGGGCAAGGATGCACCACCACACGTAAGGTGGCAGGAAACAACGCACATTGCTGTGGGAAAGGGTGCACAACCGCACATAAGGTGGCAGGCATGGCCGCACATGGCACGGGAAATGGTGCTGTTTGCACATGCTAGGCTGCTAGCCGGGCCGCACTTCCACACACATGCCTACGACCACGGCTGCACATGCCCATCACAAGGTTGTGCGTGTGGCCGCACATGCCGTGTGCAAGGTTGCAGGCATGACCGCACATGACATACAAATGGCTACACTGTCGTGCCCAAGGTTATGTTCCTGACGCACACATGCTACGCGCTTGGCTGTAGTAACACGCACAAGGTTACTGGCAAGGCCGCACATGCCGCGCCCCATGGCTGCCCTACCACTCGTAATGTTGCGTGTGTTGCTGCACATCGCCCTCCAGGTGGCATACATGGTTGTATGTACCACGCTCATCGCTAGCTTACTGCATGCATGGTTTCAGGAGTTGCCAAACATTCTGTGCATGAGGTTGCAGTCACAACTGCACTACTGTGCACAAGTTCACGGGCATGGCTGCCCATGCAATGATCATGATGGCTAGCATGGTTGCACATACCACGGGCATTTTAGCACATGGCGCGCGTAAAGTTGTAGGCATTGTTGCACTTCCGTGCCCAAATCTACAGTCCACCATGCATGTAGCCGCACGCACAGGGTTTGCACATGGGTACTGCCGTGGTCCTCATGGCCCATGCAATAGAGTTTCCTTTGCAGCCTTCGGCTGCACACGTCAAGGCCATGCCCGCACAACATAGTTTGGGTCTTTTAATCATGTTGTGGAAAACATCCATTTGGGTTAGAAAAGCCTTGTAATTGGCTATTTGGCACTCAAAGTACAATCATTTTCACTTAAACCCTGTATTTCCTTTCTTTTTTTGGTGTTTTTCATAATGTTTCAATCATAAAATATTAGAAAATATCAAAATATGTTGGAATGGTCCAATATCTTTTCAGAACATTCTATTAACCTATGGAAGACATTCGAAATTTAGATTTTAGAAAAATACATTAAAATGAATTTTTCATAGTTTTTTAATTTAATATGTTTTTTTAATATAAAAAATTAAATATTTACTAGAAAACTATGATTTTTATATGAAAATAATCTTTGGATTTTTCTCTAATTTCAAACCAAGTTTCATTTGATTTGGATATTTGAAGCTAAAAAAATAGTTCGGTATATTTTTTTTGGGGGGGGTCATGTCTCCTTCTGGAAAGGGGCAAAGAGCATAAGAGCCACATTGAGAGAGGGGGTATCACACTCCCTAGGTGGTTTCCGAGGGGCCATATAGCGGGGCACCAGACAATGAGTGGGCATTGTAGGCAAACCCAAAAGACCCATGGCATGGGAAAAAAAGTGAAATGGCACGTCAGTTTCGATGAGCTAGCCCTTCGTGTGTGCTGAGGCCTGCCACTGCGTGCGGCTGGATGAGCATGGCGGCCTGCCTTATGCTGCCCTGACCCCACAGCTGCTGTCACGTATGCCAGTCACGGCACAGCATTCCCAATGAAGGTGCATGTCCTTGCGAATGGTCAGCCCTTTTGTCGTATAACGCCGCCCCCTTCTACTGCACAACATTGCTTGCCACCGTGGGCTACTGGGCACACATGGACGCCTACCATGAGCTACCACGCCCCCACTTCTGCTGCCACATTTGCTTGTCAATGCGCAGCATGCCCAATGAAGGTATGGTGTGTGAAAATATATACATGGCGCGTTTATCCCGATTGTCAGCCCCTTTGTCGCACGCAGTTGCCTGCCACTGTGTGCTACTGGGCTGCATAGCTGCCTGCCTTGCACTGTTGTGCCTCCACATCTACTGCCACATGCGTCTGTCACTGCACAGCATGCCCAAGAGTGGCATGGCATGTGCAAAACACTTGCATGGTACGTCACTTTCAAAGATTTGGCCCTTGGTGTGCGTTGCGGCCTGCCACGGCGTGCTGCTTAGCCCTCATGGTTGCCTACTATATATTGCTATACCTCGACGGCTACTACCACCTACGCTCTTAGCTGCATAGAAATCCCAACGAAGGCTTGGCATGTATATGAAAATAAGTACATGGCTCGTCTGTCCAGATGGTCAACCCATCTGTCGCACACCACTGCCTACAACCGTGTGCTACTGGGCGTGCATGGCTCCCTACATTCCGCTGCCATGCCCCCACAGTTACTGCCACCTGTGTCCGTAGCTACACAGCATTTTCAAGAGAGGCATGGCATTTAAAAATAAGTAAATGGCCAATGCATCCTGATGTTCAGCCCCTCTGCCACACACCGCTGCCTGACACCCTATTGGGTTCACAAGGGTTCCTGCTTTGTGCTGTCGTGCCCCTATACCTACTATCAGATGCGCCCGTAGCCGAATGGCATGCCCAAGATAGGCCTAGAATGTGAAAATCACCATCAAGGCATGTTGGTTCTGATGACTACCTTTGATGTGCGCTATGGCCTGCCATGGCGTGCTGCTGGGCATGCATGGCTACCTGCATAGCTACTACCACATATGCCGATAGCCACACAGCATGCCCAAGAGTTGCATGGCATGTGAAGGACAGCAACATGGCATGATGGTCCAAATGATTAGCCTCTTGGTTTACACCTTGGCTGGCCAATGAGTGCTGGTGGGTTTGCATGGCTGCCTGCACACTGCACCTACACCCTCACGGTACCTATTGCCACTTTTGCTAGTTTCTATACAGCATGCCCAAGAGAGTCATGGCATGTGAAAAAATTAGAAATGATGTGTTGTCCCCGTTGATTAATCCCATCTACGCACCGTGGCAGTTTGACGTGCTTTGCTTCCTGCCATGTGCAGTTGTGCTAGTGCCACTTTTTGCGAGCTTTGTTGTAGTCATGCATTTCCACCCCTTTGTGCTCGTTAGCTTGTCATCATATGTAGGTCATGGTGCAAGGGGTGGGCTGTTGTCTACATTGACATGCCCAATGAATAGGTTTCACGGAATCATTGGTCAAGTCAATGTGCACAACAAATATTTGGTTGGTCCAGCCACCCCATCCCATTTTTTTTTTTAAATTGCATTATCGTGGGTTTGTTGCTTGCAAGGGTTTTTTCCTACTCGGTTTTGTGGCCTATGCTTTTTGAATAAGTGTGTTTCTAAGTCGCGCCTAGGTGTGGGGGTGTTTGCATGCCTTTTGCTGCCAGTGTTATAATACTACATTAATGTGGGTCTCTGGAGAACATAGGTTGCAAGCTTGCAGGTGGAGATAGATTATGAGTCCCTCCCTCCTCCTTTCTTTTTATAAAAATTTCCATTCTCGTGGGTATGTTTCTTGCAAGACTTTTGTCATGCTCGGTTTTGTGGCCTTTGCTATTTGGAGGAATGCGTTTCTAAGTCGTGCCTAGGTGCGGAGGTGTTTGGATGCCTTCTGCCGCAAGAGTTATAATGCGACATTAACGTGGGTCTCTGGAGAACATAGGTTTGCAAGCTTGCAGGTGTAGACAGATCACGAGTCCCTTCCCCTCCCCCCTACCCCCCTTTTGTTTTTAAAAAGAAAACTACATTCTTGTGGGTTTATTGCTTGCAAGAGTTTTCTCATGTTCGGTTTTGTGGCCTTGTGGTATTTAGAGAAATACGTTTCGAAGTCGCGCCTAGGTGCGGAGGTGTTTGCATGTCTCCTACCGCAAGTGTTATAATATGACATTAACGTGGGTCTCTGATGAACATAGGTTGCAAGCTTGCAAGTGGAGATAAATCACATGTCCCTTCCCCCTCCCCTTGTTCTCTTAAAAAATTTGCATTATTGTGGGTTTGTTGCTTGCAAGAGCTTCCTCATACTTTGTCTTGTGGCCTTTGCTATTTGGAGAAGTGCGTTTCCAAGTCGCGCCTAGGTGTTTGCATGTCTCCTACCGCAAGTGGTATAATATGACATTAACGTGGGTCTCTAGAGAACGTAGGTTGCAAGCTTGTAGGTGGAGATAGATCTCGAGTCCCTTGACCCTTGTTGATTGTTGAGATTTTCGTGCTTAGCAGGGCTATTGATTTTTCTTCTACCAAATCCTTATTATGTTGTAGTAGGTTTGGTAGTGGATTGTGTTGGTAGTGGACGTAATGCACGTGAGTGGCGATTGTTTTTCATGTGGTTGTGGGCTCTTTGCTTGTGTATTGAACCACTATGCACAGATACCTCTATAGGTTGCGATGGGCCAAAAGTGTCTTTGTCAAGAGCACGAAAATGATTCCTATGTTGCTTTCCTAGTTGGATGGAAAGATGCTACCCCTTCACTCTCATTTCATCCCTCTTGCCTGCCCTTGTGGTCGGTGTGAGGTGGCTTGGCATACGATGCATATGTCCGCTTTCTTTGTGTCAGTGGTGCATGTGCACTGTTTGTGCTCTAGGATGTGGGACATTTTGTGGGGCAAGTTGGATGTGTGTGTCCTCTTGAATCCTTTGGTTGCGACTCGATGCACAAGAACGATAGACCGCCATTAATGTATGGAGCAGCATCACCCAATGCACAATTGGGGATGTGGTTCATGCAGTGCTTTGGCGTCGAGAAGGAAAGTTACTTGGTTGATCCTGCTAATAGTCATATGCTTGTCTCAAAGATTAAGCAATGCATGTGTAAGTATGAACTAATGCAGACTGTGAAACTACGAATGGCTCATTAAATCAGTTATAGTTTGTTTGATGGCATCTACTACTTGGATAACCGTAGTAATTCTAGAGCTAATATGTGCACCGAAGCCCGACTTTTGGAAGGGATGCATTTATTAGATAAAAGGTTGAAGCGAGCTCTGCCCATTACTCTGATGATTCATGATAACTCGATGGATCGCATGGCCTTTGTGCCGACGACGCATCATTCAAATTTCTGCCCTATCAACTTTCGATGGTAGGATAGTGGCCTACTATGATGGTGACGGGTGACGGAGAATTAGGGTTCAATTTCGGAGAGGAATCCTGAGAAATGGCTACCACATCCAAGGAAGGCAGCAGGCGCATAAATTTCCCAATCTTGACATAGGGAGGTAGTGACAATAAATAACAATACCGGGCTCTTCGAGTCTGGTGATTGGAATGAGTACAATCTAAATCCCATAACGAGGATCCATTGGAGGGCAAGTCTGGTGCTAGCAGTCACGGTAATTCCAGCTCTAATAGCGTATATTTAAGTTGTTGCAGTTAAAAAGCTCATAGTTGGACTTTGGGATGGGTCGATTGGTCTGCCTCATGGTGTGTACCGATCATCTCATCCCTTCTGTCGGCGATGCGCTCCTGGCATTAACTAGCCGGGTCGTGCCTCTAGCGCTATTACTTTGAAGAAAATAGAGTGCTCAAGCCAGCTTACACTCTGGATACATTAGCATGGGATAACATCAGAGGATTTCGGTCCTATTGCGTTGGCCTTCGGGATCGGAGTAATGATTAACAGGGACAGTCGGGGGCATTCGTATTTCATAATCAGAGGTGAAATTCTTGGATTTATGAAAGACGAACCACTACAAAAGCATTTGCTAAGGACATTTTCATTAATCAAGAATAAAAGTTGGGGGCTCGAAGACAATCAGATACTGTCCTAGTCTCAACAATAAACGTTGCCGACCAGGGATCGGTGGATGTTGCTTTTAGGACTCCACTGACACCTTATTAGAAATCAAAGTTTTTGGATTCCGGGGGGAGTATGGTCGCAAGGCTGAAACTTAAAGGAATTGATGGAAGGGGGACCTTACCAGGTCTGGACATAGGAATGGTTGCAAGGCTGAACCACTCCGGTGGCTTAATTTGACTCAACACGGGGAACCTTACCAGGTCCAAGCATAGTAAGGATTGATAGACTGAGAGCTCTTTCTTGATTCTATGGGTGGTGGTGAATGGTTGTTCTTAGTTAGTGGAGCGATTTTTCTAGTTAATTCTGTTAACGAACGTGACCTCAGCCTGCTAACTAGCTATGTGGAGGTGACCCTTCATGGCCAGCTTCTTAGAGGGACTATGGCCATTTAGGCCATGAAAGTTTGAGGCAATAACAGATCTTTGATGCCTTTAGATATTCTGGGCTGCACACGCGCTACACTGATGTATTCAACGAGTCTATAACCTTAGCCGATGGGCCCAGGTAATCTTTGAAAATTTCATCGTGATGGGGATAGATCATTGCAATTGTTAGTCTTCAACGAGGAACTCCTAGTAAGCATGAGTCATCAGCTCGCGTTGACTATGTCCCGGCCCTTTGTACACACTGCTCGTCACTCCTACCAATTGAATGGGCCGGTGAAGTTTTTGGATCATGGTGACATGTGTAGTTCACCACCGTCGACGTCGCGAGAAGTCTATTGAATCTTATCCTTTAGAGGAAGGAAAAGTCATAACAAGGTTTCCGTAGGTGAACCTGCGAAAGGATCATTATCGATACTTGGCCAACGAGACCAATGAACACGTTATGTTGCACGATCAAGGTAGGGCATGGGAGCGTGAGCTCCTTCCTTCCTAACCCAAACACAACCACAACCGTAGTTGGTGCCAAGGAACTCGCAAAGGAAAGGACATGATATCATTACGCCTTTGGTGTGTTGTGGTCATCCTAGATCTGAATCTTATCTTAATGACTCTTGACAATGGATATCTCGGCTCTTGCATCGATGAAGAAAGAAGCAAAATACTATACCTGGTGTGAATTGTAGAATCTCATGAACCATCGGGCTGAGGGCATGCCTGCCTGGGCGTCACGCGTCATGTTGCCCCACCTCCTTTGCCCCTTCTAGTGGTGGTGTGAAGTTTGGCCCCCCGTGTCTCTGTTCGAGGTGTGGTCAGTCCAAAGTCAAGGGCCCCTTGTGTGGCAAGTGTCACAATGAGTGGTGGTTCGAGCCACTTTACCATTATTCAGACATCGTGTGCGTGTTCTGCTCCCATTGGGCTCTGGTGACCCTGATTGCCATTCGATGGCATTTCAACTGCGACCCCAGGTTAGGCAGGGCTACCCATTGAGTTTAGGCATATCAACAAGCAAATGACAAGAAACTTACGAGGATTCCCTTAGTAATGGCGAGCGAACTAGGAAGAGCCCAACTTGAGAATCGGGCGGCTTTATCGTTCGAATTGTAGTCTGTAGAAGCATCCTCAGCGGTAGATCGGGCCTAAGTCCCCTAGAAGGGGCACTGGAGAGGGTGAGAGCCCCATCTTGTCCGAACAGTGTCGAACCATGAGTCACTATTGGTGAGTCGGGTTGTTTGGGATTGCAGCCCTAATTGGGCGGTAAATTCTATCCAAGGCTAAATATGGGTGGGAGATCGATAGAGAACAAGTACCATGAGGGAAAGATGAAAAGGACATTGAAAAGAGAGTCAAAGAGTGCTTGAAATTGTCAGGAGGGAAGCTGATGGGGGCTGGCGATGCATCTCGATCGGATGTAGAATCGTTAATAGCTGGTCCACCGCTCGACTCGGGGTGTGGACCGAGGTGGATTACGGCTGCATCCCAATCCTGGGTTTTCGTGTTATACCGAAGGAGATGGCGTGCCTATTGGCAACTGCATGCTCCAGGCATCAGCCTATCGGGCTCCCCATTCGACCTGTCTTGAAACACGGACCAAGGAGTCTGACAAGTGTGCGAGTCAACGGGCGAGTAAAACCAATAGGCGTAAGGAAGCTGACTAGTGGGATCCCCTTGTGGGTTGCACCATCGACCGATTTTGATCTTCTGTGAAGGGTTCGAGTGAGAGCATATCTGTCGGGACCCGAAAGATGGTGAACTATGCCTGAGCGGGGCAAAGCCAAAGGAAACTCTGGTGGAGGCCCGCAGTGTTACTAATGTGCAAATCATTCGTCTGACTTAGATATAGGGGTGAAAGACTAATCGAACCATCTAGTAGCTGGTTCCCTCCGAAGTTTCCCTTAAGATAGTAGGAGCCCGCAGGCGATTTCTATCAGGTAAAGCCAATGATTAGAGGCATCAGAGGCACAACGCCCTCGACCTATTCTCAAACTTTAAATAAGTAGGATGGCGTGGCTGCTTCGTTGAGCCACGCCATGGAATCTAGAGCTCCAAATAGGCCATTTTTGGTAAGCAGAACTAGCGATGCGGGATGAACCAAAAGTCGGGTTACGGTGTCAAATTGCATGCTAACCTAGAACCGACAAAGGGTGTTGGTCGATTAAGATAACAGGACTGTGGTCATGGAAGTCAAAATCCGTTAAGGAGTGTGTAACAACTCACCTGTCGAATCAACTAGCCCCAAAAATGGATGGTGCTGAAGCATGAAACCTATACCCGGCCATCGGGGCAACTGCCATGCCCTAATGAGTAGGAGGGCACGGCATTCATTGTAAAACCTGGGTCATTTTGTCTTATTTGCTTGATACACCAGCTCTTCACCTCATCACTCACCACTTTAATTTGTTTCACGATGCACATCACGTTTGCCCTATGAGCAGATAACCAATCCATGCCCAATATGACATTAAAATTCTGCATGTTAAATTTGATAAGCTGGGCATCCAGCTTCTTTCCACCTATTTCAATGGGACATGGTCCATATGCTTTATTTAATTGGCCTACTTTGCCTATAGGTGTGCTAACAATCAATTCACTCTCTAGAGCCCTGGGTGTCATGTTAATCTTTCTAGCAAATCTTTTAGATATAAAAGAATGCAATGCCCCAGAGTCAAATAACAAATAAGCTGGTATACCTGAGATAGATAGGATACTTGCTACAACGTCGGGGCTTGCTTCAACCTCTTTAGCTGACAATGCATACATTCTCCCTTGAGGCAGGCCACCATGACTCAATGCGGACCTATAAACAGGAGGCTAACACTGTACAACGCTGGCTTGTATGAGCAACCTTTGCAAAATGCCCAAGTGATTAGCAAACATAGCACCTGTTTTGGGAGGCTTGCACTGGTACTGGTGCTCTCTGTATTTGACATAGTGTGGTGGAAGGACAAGGTGGCCGCGGGGCCATAAGCACTGTGCTAGTGTTCAAGTGAAAAGAGGTAGTACCCGATCTACCGGCCTATCAAGGTATATAACCTGATGATCTATAAGGCTGTTGACATAATGGACCATAGTTATATGGCCCACGGAAACTCTTGTTCAGGTCGCTTGAGTCTGTATAAGGGTTGGACCTCTTCCAAAGTCCAGGTGTGGTGGAAGATACTCCCTTTGCTTCTCTTCCAGAGTCTTGGCCTTTTGTACAATTTGGGCATAGTTAGTCAAATCCATAGCCCCCAATATTGTACCAATAGACACCTTCAACCTTTTTAAAAACTTCTTTGCCTTCTCCTCCACTATTTTCATATGTGGAGGAATGAAATAGAATAAGTCCTCAAATTGTTGTTGGTACTCAAGGATGGACTTACGTCCTTGAGTCAAGTCTGAGAACTCTGCTTCCATCCTATCTCTAAAGCTGGTGAGGTAATAATTTGACAAGAAAAATTCCTTGAATTGCTCCCATGTCGATTCCGGAAGGGTTGCCACCAAGATAGGCTTAGAAGCCTTCCACCATGAATCAACTTCATTTTTTAACTGTAACCCAGCACATATGAGTTTCTGAGCTTCTGTACATTCTACCACCTCAAATATCTTTTCCATCTCTTGGATCCATCGATCCATCTCTAAGGGATCACTCCCCACCTTGGTGAAGATAGGTGGCAAGTGCCTCTTGAAGGATTCCACCACCTTTGCAGTAGTGGCTACTGGTGGGTAATGAGGGGGATAAGCCGGATAGTACTGATACAACAGTGGCATCATGTATGGACGAGTGCCATAAGGTGGGAACTGTGGAGTCACCATAGGAGATGTACCCCCTGGTTGGTCTTGTGGTGGTATTGCAGGTGGTGCACTCCCTTGTGTATCCCAGGTGGTGCTTGAGGAAATGCACCCCTTAGTTGAACTCTAGCACCTGGTACAATAAGAGGATCTTGTGGGAAAGGTACCCCATGGGGGTGTTGACCCATTTGCATTGGGTTCAGCTGTTGGTTCACAACATTCATAAAGGTCTACTGCTGTTGAAGTAACTGTTGCTGAAATGCCTGTTGCTACTGTTGAATAAGAGCCACAACATCATTGGGAGTGACAATGAGAGGAGGATCCAGGATTTCATGCATAGGTGAGTCGTCAACCATTTCTTGTGGTCTAGGACTCTCCCGGGGTCGAGGTCCCTGAGGATTGGGTGGTCGTTCGACAAGACGAGGACCACATGGGGCTCCTCGTGCACTATTACCAGATCTAGTAGGTACCATAATGCTTTGTACCTAAATTGCATCAAAATTAGGTACAATTAAGTGCCACATTTATCACATGTAAGCACAATCAAATGCACATTAGGCTTCTGGTCATGTAATCATATGCATTCTATCATCAGAGCATGCACCCATGGCATCATCTCCTACATAAAGGTATAATCAATCCCACACGAGTTTGCACGCAATTTATCATTCAATAGCTTATAATTTATGCAAAACTAGGGTCCACAAGGTTTGAGGAACAAATCCCTAAATTTTGGAACATTTTGGCCCAAAAACCCACACCGGCGGGTGGGTTGGTTTCAGGACCAGCTGGTGGTGACCCGCCAGTCGTGCGTGCGACACTGTTATGAGGGAAGAAAAGCCCTCATTTTCAAAACACTTCATTTTTCTCTTTTCCCTCTCTTCTCCAAATCACCCAAGGCAACAAGAGAAGTCTAGGAGCCCTTCATAAGCACTATTCATGCCTATATTTGGATTCAAGGCTCTCCAACACCATCCTCAACCTCAAGTAAGTGGTTTTCTCTTCCTTCTCTTTGGGATTTTGGTTGTTCTTGTTCCATGCTCTCTAAAATCCATTTTTCCTTTGATTTTCTCCAATTAGAAAGAATGTAGTGTGTGGACAATTTGTTTACTTCATGATTTTCTTCCTTATCCATCACATTGGACATTCCCATGTATTGTTTAACCCAATTTTCCCAATTTTTGTGTTGTTTTAGGGTTTTCCCCTTTTCTCTCTTTTTCCCTTGTATAATGTATGATTTAATGAGTCTTTCAACTCACATTTGGTTGCATAATAGTAGTAAGAGTGTCACATTGCATACATGCATCACTTTTCTCAACTTGGTATGAACTAGAGAATTAAAATTATTACAACTTTAATAACTTGAATAACATAAACCATAAAAATAAAAGACATTGCATTCATTAAATAAAACCAATTACAAAAGTGTTCAAAGCAAAAGCTAAAAACTAGAACTAGAGCTAAAGAGAAAGCATACAATTAAAGAAGAAAAGAGAACAAGAGAAGAATAAGAGGACAAGAGAACCAAAGGGAGAACGCCCTCTCCACTTTGGTCGATCTCTATTTTATGGGGAATAGGGGAGAGGAGAGAAGAAAGAGAGAAAGTAGGGAAAAAAAGGAGAATGAATTGGGTTTCCAAATTTAGGGGATTTTCTTGAAATTTTTGTTGGTGAGGTGGAAAATAGGAAAGAAAAGAGAAAAGAGAGAAAATAGGTGGTAAAAAAGAGAATGCCCAAGGGTGGATCCCTTGGGCGATTTTGTGAGGTGGAGGGGAGAGAATGGAGAAAAAATAGGAAATATTCTTATTTCCTTGTCTTCTTATTTTCCTTCTTTTTTTTTTTTTTACTATTTTTTCTCTTTATTTCTCTCTCTTCTTCAAACTTGCGCACAAAGCCCCCCTTTGGATGATTTTTCTTGATTTTCTTTGACCAATCTTCTAATTTAATAGAAAATCTCATCTATGCCCTTGGTGCTTTAAGTTGATGGAAAATAGCAGAGATTTTCTTCACAAAAACTCCAAAAAGAGAGAATCGCCCAAAGTGAGAAGCGAGAGTGTTCAATGCCCCATGTGGACCCCTCCATCTTGTTGGCATCTAGAATATTCCCTTGGGACAGCTGTTGAAGGGTTGGGCCTGCACCAAGGTTCACTTCTGGTCCATTATTCTTTTTCTGGCCCAAAAAGAATAATCACGTGTACGGGTGTCTAAACGAATGTGTACTGTTGCTACCAAAAATCCATATTAGCTGATCCTGCACAAGCACAGAAGGCAGAGGCCCGGAGCTTTGTCCGGGATTAGTCCTTCGACGCCCAAGTTAGAGATCGGCCGCACAGTTCTTTACAGGAGTAATGGTGTGGGGCTATTTGCTTACCTCTTTTCCTCCTCTCCGGCCTTCTCTTATAGTCCTTAGGGTTTAGGGTTTCTCTTTTCCTTGGAGGAGTCCTCCTCAGGTCTGCCTCCTTTCCTTTTCGAGTCCTATTAGGATACATCTTATCCCCTTCGCGGGGAATATTCTCTTCACATGGTTGACGAGGTCAGAATCCTTGCAGCCTCTATCAGGTGGGCGACACGTGTCCAAGTGGGCGACGCATGTCCTTACCCCTACTGGGCAATCAATTTGGTCGTATCATGTACTTTTAATGCAACACATCCATCTTGCTCAGAATTTCATCGTCTTTGCATCCATGAAAAGAAACAGGA
This sequence comes from Macadamia integrifolia, assembly GCF_013358625.1. NCBI lineage: Eukaryota > Viridiplantae > Streptophyta > Magnoliopsida > Proteales > Proteaceae > Macadamia > Macadamia integrifolia. The sequence continues at coordinate 23,364,843 of NC_056567.1, read as the reverse complement.
CTCTTTAAGTGTAAAATTGGAGATATGGCACCCAATAGTCTTTAAGGCCTTGTAAATACAAAACCTACAAAAGAGAGTAAAACCCAAGGTAGCTCCATTCTAAATATGTAAAATGCATGCCTTACTACCTAAGATTTCACAAATAAATGTGCTCATCAATAAGTCTATGACAAACTCTACGTCTTGGTCAGGGGGCAATCTCGTTAAATCATCCAGAAACACATTGGGAAATTCCCTTACCACATCTAATTCGACCAATGGCTTGACCTCTATCTCAGTATCCATCACAGATGCTAAGTAGCCTTGACACCCTTTATCTAGTAACTTCTTCATTTGGAGGGCTGATATAATAATCCTCTTAGGTTTCTTAGGTTTGTCTCCCATAAAGGTGAATTCTCCCTAGTCACGGGGTCTAAAGATTATCATCTTCTTTGCATATAGCGCACTAGCTCTGTATGTGAACAACTAGTCCATTCCTAAAATCATATCGAAGTCAGTCATATCCAACTCGATCAAGTGTGCATTCAAGTCATGTCCATTAATAGTCACTAAACACGGTTTATATACATAATTCAAACCCACCACACTTCCTGTTGGTGTACTGACTGCCAGCACTGAGTTAAACTCTTGGGTGGAATTCCTATTTTTTCTTGAAAATGTTGATGACACAAATGAATGAGAAGTGTCTTTGAATTTTAAAAGTAATCGTAAGCGTAAGGATCAGTGTAGCTAACAGGTCGAACACAAGGAGAGCAGCCACTTTATTTTAAGCTTCTTTTAGTAATACGAAAGTATAGCGATTGATATTGGTGATCCACTTCTAACTTCCGCCCTAAAACACATACATCTAAAAGAGACTAAACCCAGAGAAGAGAACTAGAGAAAGAGATAAAACCCTAAAATAGAATTGCGCCTAAAAAGAGAGAAAAAGAGAGCTAAAAATTAATAACTAGCCATCCTCTCCCCTTGAACGTTTTTTATTTATAGAGAAATAGGGAGAGAGACCAATGATTAGGGTTTGGGGGGCCCACAATTGTGAGGTGGAGGAGAGAGAAGAGAGAGAATCGTAGGAGAGGAGATCTACCGCGATTTTGGTTTCCTCATTTTTTTTCCTTTTTTTTTCTCTCGCAAACTTGCACACAACTTCCTCTCTTGGAGAATTCAAACATCTTTGTTGATGATATGGAGGAGAGAAACAAGATTTGGATAGGATTTATTTCTTTTTTTTTTCTTTCCTTTTTTCCTATTTTATTTCTCTTTTTTTTCCTTTTTCTCTCTCTTCTTGCGCAAGAAACCCCCATGGCCGACCTCTATTCCTTGCTTGAATAGATTGTGATGAGTAGGAGAGAGAAAATCTTTCAAAAAAACTACCAACCAAGAGTTTCGAACTTGAGACCTCTTAGTAAGCAAGGGATTTTACACACCACGACTCACCAACTACGCTAGATAGTTGTTGTTACTAAAAACAAATCTTCAATCACTTAAGGGTATGGCCCATCAATCCTTGTTGGTATTTGGAATATTTCTTGTACACCTAGGACAACTGCAAACGGGCTGGTTCTGCATCTCGGTTCAGTTCTGATCCATTATTCTTTTTATGACCCGCAAAGAATAATTACTTGTACGGGTGACCAAACGGATGTGTACTTTTAATGCAACACGTCCATCTTACTTAGAATTTTGTCCTCTTCGTAAACATAAAAAGAAATAGGACCTCTTTACGTGTAAAATTGGAGATACGATGCCAAAGAATCCTTAAGGCTTTTAAAATTCAAAATCTGCAAAAAGAGAGTAAAACCCAAGACAACTCCATTCTAAATATGTAAAATGCATGCTTTACTACCTAATATTTTACACATAAATGTGCTCATCAGAATTTTCTCACACTTAGACTTTGCTAGTCCTTGAGAAAAAGAAAAAGAAAAAGAATAAAAACAAAAAACCTAACTCACTTTCGTAGGAATCACGGTTGCACTTAGCATGTGCAAGAAGCCTTTAAACCCCTAGGTCACCCTTGTGGACGAGTTGTGTCTTGTGGGTGTTTGCAGTGAATATACACTCAAAATTCAGAAAAAAAGAAAATCCCAACCTTGGCTAAAGATTAGGGCCATACTTATCCAAAGCAAAGATAATTTCTCTCACACTTGATCTAGGGGCCCCCACACTTGAATTTTTATTACCCCATATCGATTTCCGGCGCAAGCATATTTCTTTAATCTGTAACTCACATTGTCTCTTCCAAAACATCCTTATTTTAAGCCAATACCACTTGTGAAGTAATAGGGAACCAAGGACTAAGGCGTTGGAGTGTTTTTGACCAAACATGTTACTAAGGCATTGATGACATTTATACATACTTTCCTGTTGTGTGGTTTTTTTTTTCATAATAAACTCGATCCTACTCTACTACTGTTGTCTTGAATGACATGGTGGAGCAAACACCAGACACCCAAGTTACTATGTAGCTTCGCTTTTTGCATATGCCCACATAGACAGTGATGCTAGAGTTCTTTCAGTTCTTCCCTAGGAATTTCGATCAAGACATCACGCTTCCTGAAGCACAATGCCCTGTCCAATTCTAAGGAAATCAACTCTTACTTTTCATTTTATATCACTTCCCACACTTCATTTAAAATTGTGCATTTGTCAACTCATGCTAAATTAAAAAAGTAGGTCTCAACTCCAAATCAAAAATACAAAGAATCCATAGACTTACATATAGTCCAACACCATAAAACAAGGGTTTCTTATTTTCCAAAAGAGAGTCCCATCTCAAGACATAGGCTTGTTTTTGTTTTTTTTGTCAACATGGTATTATGTGTTCAAGATGGATACCTTAATCAAAATTATTTCTTTCATACATTAAGCAACCGAATGGTATGATCATTAGCCAAAAGCCAAAGTAAAACTTCATCCTAAACAAGCTCAAAAACAAAAATAAAAACAAACAAAAAAAAGTGAAAAAAGCAAAAACTGGTTTCCCTCCCCCACACTTAAGTCATGTAATGTCCTCAATGCATGGAAAGAGTTAAAAGCGAAGACAATGCAAGGGTGTCATACCTAATTAAAAGTTACTCATTAGTATAAAGAGGTTCATGGAGATCCATGACCACTTCACTAGTAGTAGTAGGAAACTCAAGGAACGATTTTAAACGTTGACTATTAACCTTCAAAATTACACATGTTCCTAGATTCAGAATCTCCACAGCCCATGGGGATATACATCATGGACAATAAATGGGCCATCTCATCGGGATCTAAGCTTACTAGGGAAAAGGTGCAACTGAGAGTTGTACAATAAGATCTTATCACCAATTGTACAAGATTTACGCAGAATGTGCTTATCATAAAAGGCTTTGGTCTTTTCCTTGTAAATCCTAGAACTTTCATAGGCATCATTTCTAAGTTCCTCCAACTCTGATAGTTGGAGCCTACGATGAATACCAGCATCAGACAAATCAAAGTTGAGCTTCTTGATGGCCCAAAAGGCCTTATGCTCCAACTCAACTAGTAAGTGACAGGCTTTCCCATACACTAAACGGTAGGGAGATTAACCAAGGTCGGTCTTGAATGTAGTCCGATGGGCCCACAAGGCATCAATGAGCCTAAGTGATCAATCCTTATGGTTGGGATTAACAATTTTCTCTAAGATTTGCTTGATCTGCCTATTAGACACCTCCACTTGGCCACTAGTTTGGGGGTGATAAGGGGTAGATAACTTATGGGTGATCTCATACTTTTTCATTAAGGCCTCAAAAGGCCGATAACAAAAATGAGTACCCCTATCACTAATCATTGAACGTGGTGCACCAAATCAGGAAAAAATGTTCTCTTTGAGAAACTGGACCACCACTTTGCGGTCATTGGATTTACAAGATATGACATCTATCTATTTAGAAAGATAATCAATGGCTAAAAGTATGTACAAATTTCCAAAGGAATTAGGGAATGGTCCCATGAAATCGATGCCCCATACATCAAAGATCTCAACTACCAAAATGGGGTTGAGGGGCATCATGTTTTTCTTATTGATACAGTCAAAAGACTGGCAGGCAGGACAAGCCGTCTAAAAATCAAAAGCATCACTAAAAAGAGTGGGCCAATAAAATCCACATTGGAGTACCTTTGCAGCAGTCTTCTTAGGTCTAAAGTGTCCACCACATGCATGATCATGGCAAAATGATAAAATTGATTGTTGCCATTGATCAGGCACACAATGTCTAATAATTTGGTCAGGACAAACTTTAAAAAGATAAGGATCGTCCCAAAAGTAATGCTTTACATAGGAAAGGAATTGATACCTATCTTCGGTGGACTAGTGATCCAGAGTCACACCTGAAACTATGAAGTTGACAATGTTAGCAAACCATGGTTCACTGGACACTGCAAGTAACTATTCATCTGGAAAATTCTCATTGACAGGAGAATCGATAATCAATGGAATTGGGAAGCCTGGATAAATGGTCAACAATTAGGTTTTTAACTCCTTTCTTATCCCTAATTTCCAAATCACATTCTTACAAAATTAAAACCCACCTAATCAGACGGGCTTTGGCATCCTTCTTCTGAACTAGGTATCTAAGAGCGAAATGATCAATGTACACCACCACATGTGACCCAATTAAGTAAGACTGAAACTTTTTTAGTGCAAATACAACAGCTAAAAATTCTTTTTCAGTGGTTGTATAGTTAAGTCGTGCATCATTTAGGGTCTTACTAGCATGGTAAATGACAGTGGGCAGCCTATTAATCCTTTGACCTAAAACTGCTCCTATGGAAAAATCTGAAGCATCACACATTAGTTTAAAAGGTTCAGTCCAAACAGGTGGTTGAACAATGGGTGCATTGGTCAACTCCTTCTTAAGTTGCTTGAAGGATTCTAGACACTCTTTAGAAAACTCAAAAGTTTGATCTTTGACAAGTAGTGTAGAGAGAGGATGGGCTAACTGACTAAAGTCCTTAAAAAACCTTTTGTAGAAGCCAGCATGCCCTAGAAAAGATTGGACATCCTTAACAGATTGAAGAGGTGGTAAATTATCAATTAAATCTACTTTGGCTCTATCCACCTTAATTCCCTCTTTGGATATTACATTGCCTAAAACAATACCAGATTTAACCATAAAATGGCATTTCTCCTAATTCAAAATCAAATTCTTAGATATGCACCTTTTTAAAACTAGGGAAAGATGGTGAAGACACTCAGAATAAGAATTTCCATGAATTGAAAAGTCATCCATATATACTTCTAAGAATTTTTCAACCATGTCAAAAAAAATACCCATTATGTATCGTTGGAACATAGCAGGGGCATTACAAAGCCCAAAAGGCATACGCCTGTAAGCAAATGTTCCATATGGGAACATAAAAGTGGTATTATATTGGTCCTCTAAAGCAATTGTGATTTGGTTATAGCCGAAATATCCATCAAGAAAACAATAGTATTCATGTCTAGCTAACTTCTCTAACAACTGGTCAATGAATGACAATGGGAAGTGGTCCTTCTAGGTTGCCGCATTAAGTTTTTTGTAGTTTAAGCACACTCTCCACCCTGATTGGACATGGGTTGGAATCAGTTCGTTATTGGCATTGGGAACTACAGTAACACTAAACTTCTTGGGCACTACATGAACTGGGCTTACCCATTGGCTATCAGAAATAGGATAAATTATTCTATGATCTAAGCACTTTATAATCTCTTTCTTAATGGCTTCCATCATCACTGGGTTAGCCCTTCTTTGGGGTTCCGTGGATGGTTTGGAATCCTCCGTAAGATGTATATGATGTTTCACAATAGAGGGGCTTATACCCTTGATGTCAACCATGATCCAACCTAGGGTTTCCTTATTGTCTTTCAAAACTTTAAGCAATTCTTCTTCCTGGCTAGAACTCAAATTGGAAGAAATTATTACTAGAAGAGTCTGGTTAGGCCCTAGGAAAACATACCTCAAATTAGATGGCAACTCCTTAAGATCTAGCTTCGGGGGCTCAACTATGAAAGGTTTGGGAATGGAATTGGAAAGGGGTCCTAAGGGCTTCACAGGTGTGTGAAGACTCAAGACTTCAGAAAATAAATTTTCACTATCATCATCTAACTCATCCATACACTCTTGGAATTCTGAATCAAAATCAATATCAAAGTTGGTAATTAAATCATCAGAAAAATCTAGAAAATCCTCAAGCATATTGATCTCTTCTTCCATATGTGGTTGCTTGCCTATCCTAAACATGTTAAATTCAACATTTTGGTTTCCAAAAGATAACCTTAGGAAACCATTCCGATAATTGATTAATGCATTACTGGTAGCCAGGAATGGTCTTCCTAGAATTATTGGGATCTCATACTTGGATGAGAAGGGCTTGGTATCTAACACAATCAGATCAATAAGGAAAATAAATTTCCCCACCTTTAGTAAAACATCCTCAACCATCCCTTTAGGAATCTTAATAGACCATCTGCCAACTGAAGAGTAGTTCCAATGGCTTTCAATTCTCCCAATCCTAGTTACTTGTACACATGGTAAGGAAAAAGATTCACACTTGCGCCAAGGTCAAATAAGGCATGCTCAATATAGGTGTTGCCTATGACACAAGCTATAGTAAGGCTTCCTAGATCCTTATACTTGGCGGCTATGGGCTGAGTAGTTATGGAACTAATGTTACCTGCCAAGAACGCCTTTTTTGAGCACACTAGTGATACGTTTGTGAGTACATAGATCTTTCAAGACCTTTGCATAGGCGGGGATCTGGGATATGGCATCCAAAAGAGGGATGTTGACTTCTAGCTTCTTGAAGACCTCTAAAATTTTATCCATCGAAGGAATCTTCTTTTTGTTTACTAAACGATTAGGAAAGGGGACCGGGTGAACATAAGGACTGTTAGGGATTTACTCTTTTTCAGAAGAATCATGTTTGGTTTTCTCAACCAAATCATCTTTAGTTTCAGAAGAATATTTAGGTTCATCAGACGAACCTGGAACAAGAGGCACACTTGTGTCCTCAACTGAAGGAGAGTTAACATGAGTAATGGATGGGGAAGTTTTAAGAACACTCTGTTGGTACACTCTACCACTCCTAAGGGCATAAACAACATTACATTGGTTGGAGGGCCCTTGTTGGGTCTGACCTTGTACTACATTTAGTGGTGCATTAGTTGGTGCTTGTGAACTAATAGGTTAATGATGCCTAGGGTTAGGCTCTGATTGACTAGGTAAAGTTCTCTTCTCCCTCTCATGCAAAATTGAGACAACTTGGGAGAGTTCTCTTGTAATATTTTGATGGCTTATCATAAGGAGGGTCATATTCTTTTTCAAATCACTTACCCCACTTGCCTCTCCAGTGTTGGTAAACCCAAGGGGTTGCTGATAAGATGATAGGAGAGGAGACCTAGGGAAACTAGCATGAGGTCCTACATTTGGCCTAGGAAAAGTATTTGGGGTAAAAGGTTGTTATGCAAAAGGAGGCCTTTGGGGTCCAGGTTGACCTTGACTATGGAAATTGGAAGGCCCTGCTTGGTTGCCCTGGTTACAGGAGAAATTTGGGTGATTTCTCCATCCTGAATTGTAAGTGTAACTATATGGATTATTTTGATATAAGGCATTCACACTTTCATTGGAAGTGCCCCTAGAGATGTTGGGGCATTCTTCCATAACATATCCAGGGGACTAGCACCAAGCACACATCTTAACCAAATTAACTAATGATGGCTCTCTAGGAACAATAGCCTCAATCCTTTTGATAAGACTATCTATGTAATATCCCGCTTCTTAAACCCGGTCTGATTTCGCGATTGAACCGGTTTAACCATGCAGGAACCGAGCCAGAGGATGTTAGAGCGGGTTCCCTATGGGCTATGATGGCACGGGTGACCTTAAACACCGGCTGGCCCGACAAGTCCGAGCCAGTGCCAGAAGAGACGGGAGTACCCAAACCGTGTACGTGCACCTACCATAAGGCTATGTACGGATAAAACAGGTATTATATCTGTATTTTTAGATATATACGTAGGCTACAATGTATGCCTGGGGTGGGGTTTGAGCCGAGGTCCGAGCCCGGTCAAAATCCCAAGTTTTGACTCTCGGGTGGGTGTGACAGGTGGGTACACCTACCCACCTGAGTGACCCATCCATCACTATTCACTTAAGTAGGAATAGTATATAAAGCTTTATGACTTCTTTTCTTTCCATTTATTACCCCCGTACGTTTGGTGAGAAAAGTAAAGAGGAGAGAGAAAAAGAAAGGGAAGAAGAAAGGAAGAGGAAGAAAGGGAGGATTTCAGTGGCGCCGAAGCTCGATCTTGCCATTCCGGTGCCGGGAGAGTAATCTTCAACTCGAGATCTACAGTTGGAGGTAAGAAAAGTTGGGTTTTATGAACATTCACCATACCCACGCTTTAAACCCTTGATTCGAGTATGGTTTCTTAAGATCTTGTAGACACCCTTTGAAATGATGAATCTAAGGTTTAATAGATGATTTATGTGTTGATCTTGAAGGATTTGAAGAGATATTGACAAGGTAGAAGGAGCATTGTGAGTTGGAAGTGATTCGGAGGGTTCGAAGTCATTTTTGAGCAAAGAAGGTAAGATGGTTCCCCTCACTCGAATCTAACTTAGATCTAAGCTAGAACCATCCTATAGGACTTTAAAGGTGTGAAGAATGGGTTGAGAAAAGCCCTATTTGGGTCCCCAAGGGATGGAGGAAGTTGAGAAGAAACTGGGGTTTTTCCGCCAAAACCGGCGGGTGCAACCGGCGGGTCCCTACCCGCCTGAGTCACCCACCTGAGAGGACCAGGGGGGTTCTGGCCAAACCGGCGGGTAGGACCGGCGGGTCCTACCGGTGGGTCCTACCCGCCGGTCCAAAACCGGCGGGTAGGACCGGTGGGTAGACAACCCACCTGAGACACCCACCTGAGTGGCCAGAATGTGATTTTTAGGTCCGATCGAGCCCAAATCGGACGTGGGACCTTCTTTCGACGTTCTAAACACGATTTTGACGTCGGATTTCATTAATTTTGATTCTAAAATGGTGAAGTACTAACCCCTCTCAATTTTGTTAGGTTCACCAAAGCCTACCCGTTTCGCTCCGGATCTCACCCGTACCGAGCGGGAATCCTTGTACGCTACAGGTAAGTGGAGAGAGGACGTTTGGCCTATTTCAAGGCATTTGTTTGGCATTCATATAACTATATCTAATTTAGTCATGTCATCATGAATATGCTATATAGATTAGTCATTTCACACATTGATGTGCATTTATGCTATGTTTACTTTTCAAATGCAAATCGAATGGGATGTTATATGTCGAATGTGTACATCATGTTGCATAATGCATTGATAGACTAGATGCCGTGGTCGGCTTGGAAACGAATGCATTGGTGGCCCGTGGTATGGGACACGGAGGCACTATGCAGTCGTACTACATATAGGAGCATGCGGTATTAGGATTCTCACCATCCCATGCTACGACCCTTCCCAACAGGGGTTAAGGTGTTGGGTTGCCATTTGGGGGGAAGCAGGGGTCGCGGTTATCGGAAACTGTGGCGGTTAGGCATTACGCCCGGCGAGTCATGTAGGACAGTCGGCAACCCCGGTGGTATTTCAAGAGGGCCAATCGTACTGCTTTTAAATTGCTGGAGTCAGCACTGTCATTTAATTTATTTACATTTCTGTTGAGAGCCGGTGGACGGCATTGTCTTTATTTTTCCGAGTACTCACGGTGGGCCTTCTCCAACAGCCCTATGGGCGTATCGCGGGAGGGAGTTCGCGGCTCGTACCCGGAGTACACGCGCACTGTGGTTGTAGTAGCACTAAAACCAAAGACTTAGTAATGTTGCTTAGGTGGATGTGATTTAAAATGTATAGCATGGCATGTAGTGCATATGATGTGTTGTGATGCCTTTAATAATTTGTCAAGCTTATATTTTCTTAGAGATGTAAACAGATTAAATACAAATTGGATATAGCACTTTTTGCATTCGCATTTGACTAGTTTCAGAATAGATTTAGGTAGTTTCCAAAAATTGATTTTTTGAATATTGATTACCATAAATATATTTGAATATTAATTTTATGAAGAAATTAAGGCTCCATAGTTGCAAGGCCCTTACGTCTAAATACAAAGGACAATGAAATGACACCCATACCCTTGTGAAACTCAAAAAAGCAACCCTATGGTTTATGCCTAGGGACGCCCTCTCATTGGCCCCTGCACTGGCATAGGGACTACGTGACCAGGGAACATTATATCCCCTAATTTTGTTTTACATTTTTTTTTTAGATTTTTTTTTTTTTTTTTTTATTTAAATTCAAGGGATTGATTCAATGTAAAGTAAACTTTTATAACCAAACAGGAAATGATTTAGAGTTGATTATTTAATCATGTGAATTGTGAGGTCATACTTTTATATAAAAAACAAAATCATGTGATTATACATATATTTTTTTTAATTTCATTTTTCTTCCCTTTAGTTTTTCTTACAATCAAACGGAGCGTAGGAGGCAATTTTTTATTTTGGGCTTGGGGAATCGGGAAAAGGGCTGTGGATCATGGGCTTATGGTCGAGCTCACTCCAGATTTGTGACATCTTGTTCGGCGTCTAGCCCATAGTGCACATTGAATCGGAGTGGATCCGTCCCTCTCCGAAAGGACAAATGGGTTTTTTCCTGAATATGGGGCTTTTGGGCCACTTAAATGGGTCCCCATGGTCTAAAATATAAAAAAACGAAAAAACTTTCCAGCCCCTTCTTCTTCTTCTTCTTCTTCTTCTTCTTCTTCTTCTTCTTCTTTTTTTCTTTTTTTTAACTGTATCAAGGCCTTCCGCCTAACTGGTCCTACAGGTCTATATAGACTGGGTCATACCGGGGTTGAATGAAAATCATTCAACTTTCATTGAAAGCGGTGAAAAACACTAAATATCCAGTGTGAATTGCCCTACGGAGGTAAGACAAATTGAACTCAGAACCACATGCTTCCTGAGGCGAAGGTCCCTTGCCAACTCAACTACCCCATTGAGTCAAAGAACGACCATTGCCACAACCGTTTATATTAAGGGCTTTAGATTCAAGTTCCGTGAGATTTCCTCTCATGCAGCTATGGTTTGAGATCACTGTAAGATTCGACTACGTTCAGGACGGAAACAGGTTGTGATGACTCAAGCAGGAACCTCAAGACCTAAAAAATGAAGTGTGCATACAATAAATGAAGAGAAGATCATAATTAATTGCAGTGATTCAGGACTAGCAGTGGTTAATGTCGGTGTCAAGGTCTTGGATTGGGTTTTAATGGTGATTTTCTCAGGTAATAGCGAGGAAGAAGAAGAAGGAGGAGGAGACCAGGATTAAGCGATCGAGCCAAAGTACTTCTTATTAAATATGGGAGATCGTGCTTCATGCATCTGCTCCAAAAATAGCAAGCAAGGAGACCCCACCATAACCAGTCTCTGCCGAATCCTGGTCGAGATTACACCTTTTTCATTTTGACCTAAAAAAAAAAAAGTTGTAAGGGTTACTTTACAACTTCTAATTATGTTGATTCACTTTATTGTCGGATTGCGTTTTGTAAGGGTTAACGCGGTGGTTTTTTTTTTCTTTTTTTCTTTTTCTGTAGAGCTATGAGACTTTGCAACTAAAAAGTTGCATTCACAAGTATATTATTGATGGGACATGGATAGAGTTCATACTAAAAAAAGCTATCAGGGAGAGGCTGCCCAAGTCAATATATGTTTTATCGGAGTTGTCATGTTCGGACTCATATTCCTTGATGGAATTTGGATATATTTCATTTAAAAGTTAGTCATTAAGGAGAGATTGATCTTGTTCTTCTCAATGTTTATATTGGGCTTGATTTTTCTTTTTTTATATTTTTTTATTTTTTTGAGGATGAGCTAGACGATCCTAACATCATTTATAAATAATCACACGATGAAGTCTACTTCTCAAATAGAGCCTGATGCCTGCAAGAGCAACTTGTTCTATTTTTTCTTTTTGGGCTCCAGCCTTATCCTCAGGACCTGCTTTCGTGATGTATTTCATGAACCCCTGGCAAATGAGGCCCTTGTTTTGAAACGAACCTATCTAAAGACCCCATAAGCACAACGGAACCCTAGATCAGAAGTTAGCATCTTGGTGGATAGATGCTCTCTAGCAAGTAGGGAGTCAAGCCTCTCGTTGTTCGAGCTAATCTATGAGCACCCTTGCATCTCTCTCAGATTATAGCTTGGTTACAAATCAACTTCAAGCCAATCAACTTGGAACAATACATCTTGAGCATTAACGGAATTTACACTTCTAGGCATGTCATGATACTTGTTTCTCTTCTCATTCTATCCAACCTGACACTAAGCTAACAAAATTTCTATGCCCATGGGAGAAATTAAACATCTGGATAGATATCCTACATCTGAACTGAATTCTTTCTGGTTAAAGAATCTCTTTCCAGTTGTTTTGGAACAAGTAGGAGATTCTCTAAAAGAAATGCAGGGTTCTGGTGGCAACATACTATTGAGTGGTAGACCCGCTTATGGGGTCAAATCATTGTGGATTTTTTTTATTTTGTCACAAAATCCAAAATTCAAGACAAATTGGAATCAGTAATTATTGTATTTATATTGTAGTGATTGCGAAATCACTCTATAGAAGAGTTATTTGTCGGAACAATTTTCTTACCTATTTATTAAGAACAAGTAGATCTATGCAACCTCAATCAATTAGCTTCTGGGTGAACCACCTAGACCTTCTTCTAAAATCCCCAATACTTACGTCAGAAGGAAAGAAGCATACAAGAATATTTTGAGGAGTATTATCAATTATCCATTTAAAACAACTTAATTGAGCCCCTTATTAGAGTAAAGTTGCACAAAAGGGAGAATGGATCAAGATGTTTCTCATATGATCTTGGTCCACATACATGGAATCCACAATAGAAGAAGCCATGTTGTGGATTCCATTTGTGGAATCAGGATCGAATGAAAATGGTTCTCATACGAAAACTTGATCCATATTCAATGATGGGTTGGTACGTAAAGAGATTGTGACCCCCAATACAGGACGAGTTATTGTTACACCTAATGTTGGATGTTACTAAATACCATTAAAGTATGAATACAAGCTACATTATCATAACACTAGAAGGACTATTTCAGAAAAGGGACAAACGGCTAAATCGAGAGATCTCTTATCACACTACCACTCAGTTGCAACAAACTACAGATAGATGTGGGATTATTGCTTTTGCATGGAACCCCAACACTGATATGGGCATCAGCTATAAATTCTGTTTCTCTTCAGGAGTGCATCATCCAGTTTATTGCCATGTTGGGCTGTGTTAGGAGTTTAGAGGTTAATTTCTTCAGGTTTGGCAAAGATTCGCTAAACCATGTTTCATCAAGCATGCAACCTCAAGGTTGAAGTCTTCAGTATAGTTCTTCTAAACCTTAATATCCTTGGAGACTTTCAATGGCAATGTTGTATAATGAAAGGACTCCTGTGATGGACAGAATCAACAGAAAATTGCGGTTCCAAATATGGAAGATCTAAATTTCATTTCAGACATTCAATCATATTATGTAAGCTTGATATTACATCCATTGTATCATTGAGTCATGGAGTAAAACAATATTACATTCTTATTTTTCTTTGGTAATGAATCAAATACCTTTATTTCTTTTTCTTTTTTTTGGGTAAATGAATCAAATACCATTACAGAATTCCCTAATTTCTGTTACAAAAATGAATGAAAAATTTTGGCTAAGAAAGATAATAAATAAATAAAAGAATGAATTGCAAGACATTGATATTGAGTTTGAGGCTTAATTTAAGCTCACAAACCCAATTAAACACATAAAAATTAAAATTAAAGAATCAATTAGAGTTATTGTTGGGCTCTTAATTAATCTTCTTCTAATCATCCATCATCCTTTGAGGTGACCACGTTTGCATTCATTTGCCTCTAACTCGATCAACCTCTTCACCACAATTTCCGTAGTATTCCTCAGTAATTCAGACCAGTCCCTTCAAAACCCACAAGAGAACCAATTAGGAACCCTTCATGATCACAATCACAAACACTATAAACTGAAAGAGAAATTAATAGTCCTTAATTAGTTCTTAGTTCTTAGTCCTTACCCATTAGAGGAGTCAAACGTAAGCCCCACGGTGTACTTAGCCTCCTCAAGAGCCCACCTAAACCTCTGCAAATCCTTTCCTGGACAAATCCCATCATCCAAAACAGCAAGCTCCGATGGCTTTACGTCGAAAAAGATGGGAACAACCTTCTTCCTAGACTCCATTAAGAGAGCCAATTCATGAAGGCAGAAATAAGATCGACAATAAGTTGGAGAAAACACAGCCACCCCTATCTTACAAGACCGAATCGCGGAATCGATGTTTTCGAAAAGCTTATCACCTGGCTTCATGTTCTTGCTATCTAAAAAAGGATGGAGGTTGAGGCGGAGGAAGTAATCATAGAGCAAACCAGAGACACTGCGTTTGGTGTCTATGCTTCTGTGGTTAATGAAAACACCACAAGGGCGAGCCATGCGTCCTAAGTGCTTGGCTAGAGATCGCTGCATGGCTTTCAATGATCTATGAGAAAGAGAAAAGATTTCCAGTTTAGGATCTATCTTCTCAGGTGGTGTAAGAGAGTTGTATTAAGGTAAAGCTATATATATAGTTTCTTGAGTCTGGTTTGAAATTTTCAAATTTTCAAATAGGCAAATCAAGAATCAAGAATCAAAAGAACCAAGAATCAAGATTTGGACTCTTCATAACTGCCGCGTTTATTTGTAACTTTGAAAAAAAAAAAGGAATGGAGAGAGAGAGAGAGAGAAAGAAGAAGAAGAAGAAGATGATGAAATTACACTTTGAAAATGAGATTTTTCGTCGTATTTCATCACAATAGTTTACTTAATTTAATAAGAGATACGCGACAGACAGTTTTATTTATTCTATTCTTTAAAAAGATTTGATTGTACTTTCAAAACTTCAAAGTTTCAAGAGGACGTTTAAGACGGGTCATGCAATCCTGTTGTAAAGTCACGTCGTGAATCGGTGATATGACTGACCCGACCCGGACTGCTCCTTTCTTTGTAATTTATTACTGTAGTTGTAGACTTGTAGTGAAATTTCTGACAAGGTTTCTATCTTTCTTTGTAATTTATTACTGTAATTGTAATTGTAGAGAAATTGCCTACTTTACCAAAATGAAAAGAGAAAGAAAAAAAAAAAAATTAGTGAAATTGCCAAGAAGATTAATACTTAAAAGAGATTCAGAGTCTCAAATAGTGTTGTGTACACCTAGACATATGGGAAAATGAAATCAGGTTCTAAAAGGGTTATTATGTAGCATTCTTTCTTCTTCTCTTATTTATATTTTATAGGGAGAGAGTTCTATAAAAGGTAGTGTAGCATCTAGACTAACGCATGAGCTAATAGGAACACTGGCAGAAACATCAACAAGATCAAATTTCTATCTTTCATGAGGGGCGAGGAGGTCATTTCACCCCTTACTGTGCCCAGACATGGTGGCCACACTGTCTTTTTAGGCTAACGATTAAAGTTTTTTGGATTGGATGTAAGAGCTGCACTGTGTGCCTCTGCCAATGAAAGCAAGAGGAGAGGCATTTACTAGGGTTAATAATCAATTCGCACCCCCTTTATGTTACGCAGCCCCTACGTCCCACCCAAAAAACTAAGGCTCTTTATATTTATTTTTATATTTTTTTTCTCACATGAGTCAACGGTTTGTATTAAATAGGGTATACTGTATGTCTAATAGGCGCCGCCGATGCACGAGAAGATTTGTGGTCGGTGGGACAATGGGTCCGGAAATCGGGTTCACATTGGCAGAATTGGCCCATCCATATTGGAAATGGACCGACCCAATCTTAATTGCAGCCGATACGAAATTATACAAATACCAATTTTAGAGTGTCTTGTGGCCTATTCTAAGGTTTTTGTAACTGATTCTACTCAATTCTGGTTTATCCGGAATGGAATTGAACCGAAAACAGTGGCCGGGTTCAGAACTCTTGAACCCTGCTAGGGATAAGTGGACTATCTCCGAGGTCCAAGCAGACTTGAGTCACTTGACTAGCCAACATGAAAAATACTTAGATTTTTTAATTTTTTATAAAGACATGAAAAATACTTGGAAATATGCTTTCAGAGGAAATTTTGTACTGTGTAGGAGGAAAAACAAAGAGGCGGTCAAAATCACGTCTAGACAAAGTAGATGCAGAAAGACTGCACTACCTTTTTTAATGTATCGTTATATTGGTCCATCCATTGGTATTGTACCTACATCAGTAGAGTAGCATTCTCTTTGCCCTTGGTTACATGTTAAGATTTGATGTGTAGGCCATAAGCCCATAAAATATAAAATTAAAGTTTTTAAATTTAAAATTTTCTTATTAGTGCCATTTTTTCACTCAAAATGAGTTAAAAGACATTTAAATGGACTTTTTCTTTTCACTTTTTAATTGTATCCTTGAGATCTATGACCTGTGGCCTCTGCTGTGGGTACATGGGAAACCTGACTCTACGAACCTAAGGGAAGGTTGCACAGCAATAGTTAGGGCTTTAAGATTAGAGCTTTTTGTAGTGCTAACAGGAATGCATGCAAGTGAATGAATCCCATCCCTTAACGAGTTCAGTGCAATAGTAAAGTTGCTCCATTGCAACTTAATGGTCGTGGGTTTGAATTGAGAAACAGTCTTTTCACGAAGTGTGGATATATGACTGCATACATTATGTCCCTCCTCAGACCCCACAACGATAAGAGCCTTGTGCATTGTGAAAAAGCTAACACTTAATTGGTATTATGGAGACCCTACCCAAGTTATCATATTCCTCATCAGAGTTGCCATTCCCCAACTCTATACCACTTGATGGGAGTCAAACATAGCTCATTTAGAAGCTAACCGTCAGGGGGAGGCTGCCCAAGTACTCATATATCTCCACATTGGGCTGTTTTCTTTTCAGATTCCAAGGAGCCGAACAACAAAGCCTCCTTAGGTCAACAAACATTATGTCTCTTTGTATATTGTAATGAAATAGCCAAGAAGGTTAATACTAAACTGAACTGACCCATAATTTCACTTATTTTATAGTTAATTATACTTTCATTTCGTTGGTTAGAAAATGAACAGTTTAAGGCAATTGGGAGATGCTTGCCTCGAAGCTTTGGGGTGAATAAGTGATAGTCGTCTCAAGTCTAATAGACACCGCCGGCATCCACGACAATACTTGTGGGAAAAACAGATCCTCCCTACTTAAATGGGTGTTCAATTAGTGATCCAAGTTTTCTACCAGAAAAAAATTAGTGATCCAAGTTCTGAAAGGACTTGGGAATACAGGCTCAAGTATTATGGTCACTAATTGGGCACTCAATTAATTGGAAAGTAGTCGAATCCGATTTGTGGTCAATAAGATAATGGTTCGAGAAATTGGATTCGGATTGACAGAATTGACCTATCCATATTGGGAATGGGGCGGCCCGATCTCAATTCCAGACAATTCAAAATGGTAAAAATATCGATTCTAAAATGACATGTGGCCGATTTTAAGGTTTTTGTAACCGGTTCTATTCCATTCTGGTTGATCCGGAATGAAATTGAACCAAAAACAGTGGTCGGATTTTGAACTCTTGAACCCTGCTCTGGGGATATGAAGGTTCCATTTGTGTCGAGGTCCAAGTAGACTCTTGACTAGCCAACATGAAAATACTTAGAAGTAAGATTACGGAGGAGATTTTATTCAAGAGATGTTTCCTCGTAGAAGAAAAAACAAAGGGCGTTCAAGCTGATAGTTAGAATAGGAAGGACAAAAAAATTGTTTGGTTTGACGTGTTTAAAACAGTTTATAATTTGATTATAACAATAAAAATAGGGAGAAGTTTTTCTTCATTGCCTCGTGAGTTTCACTAATTACCACACAATTCTAGGGTTCACAAATCCCTATAGGCTTTTAGAATATTTCCTAAAACCCATACAGTGAATGAATTCCCTTTGGCCTTCACCGTGGCCTTAGAGAAACTCTGCCCATAAAAATATAATCAAATATTTTGAGAATCAAGATTCAAATATATCTGAGAAATCAAGGATTAAATATATTAAAAAATTTCACTTTTCTCAGTCAGAAAGAGTTACACACGTTTAAAAGGTTTTTTTTTTTTTTTTTTTTTAATTAATAAAGAGAATGATAAAAAATAAAGGTATTTAAAACATGTTTTAACTAACTATAGTCAGGACTCAGGACTCCAGGGTGGCTCATTGCTTCATACTAAACACGGCCCTTGTTTGTTATGTCTATCATCGAAGGAATCGCTTTAGCATTTATTTTTGTTTTTGTCCTTACTTATTTGAATTATGGAATTGGTTATGTGGAGCTTTTAATCTATGTTGACCTAGTTTTTCTTCTATTTTGAACACTATAACATAATTCCAAACTGAAGTCTTCAAATATCATACAAATTTGAGTGACTGATTTTCTAGTGGTCTCCATTACTATTTAGACGAAGTCAAACATTATGAGGTGTTTCTAAGCCTGAACATGTGGTGATCTTTTCCATCAAAAAGGTTACTCGTGAGGTTACAATTCTTATAGATTCAATATTGCCTACTCAAGATTGGTTGAGGATTTGACGAAGCCTTCAATGGGAAAAAGATTGGTATTAAGTTGAACATTGATGGGTGTTGTCTTAGAACCAAGGTTGGACTAGAGCTAGGAGGTATCTTTGGAAATTTGCTTGGGTTCCCTTATGGTGTTTTTCAGATTTTATTGAGGGTGCAAACTAACTATTGTGCTAAATTTGAAGCCCTCGCTTTTGGGCTGGAAGTAGCATGATAATCTTTGGATTGAATCGGACATTATGTCTATTATCTTGGCCTCTACTTCATCTAATGTTCATGGATCCTTTTGAGCTAGGTGGCAAGCTCTCCAGCCGTATTGGACTGGTATCTCTTAGAAAATTATCACTAATTAATTTCAGTCAAGCTAATGTGATAGCTAATGCCCTCACAAAAAACGGCAACTTGTTCCTCTTTGCCATTGTTATGGACCATCTTCCAAGTTTTGTTGACAACGATGCCTTGTGGAATGCTTTGGCAGATCTAGATTTTGTTTTCTTTAAGTTTCTTATGTTTTCTTACTTTTTAGGTTATTTTTTTGTTGATAATGATGGCAAATGTGAGTAATCTATCTATTTGATTATTTATCTGTTGATGTCTAAGTATGTCTGGGATTTTTTTTTTTTGGGTCTACTTTTATATACAAAGGCCATGTATTAATTATTATGATTTATATTTAAGGGGGAAACGTTTTCTACCCAAGAGTATGGCCTACGCCAGTGTTCTCTCTCTCTCTCTCTCTCTCTCTCTCTCTCTCTCTCTCTAAAATGACATTTTCGCCCTCTATTTGGGGGAGAAGAGAGAAAGATATATATACAGAGCACAAGTATAAGGGCGATTATCCTTTGCACTGAATGCAGCAGTGCAGTGAGCATTGGATGGTTGGGATCATTTGGGTATGTGCTCTAAGATCATCTCGGCCATCCGATGCTCATCGCACGGCATCACTCACTGCAGAGGATAATTTTGCCAAGTATAAGCCATGCTCCTGGAAAGAGAATATTTTTCCATATTAAACATATGGGGAAAAAAAAGCTACCCGATAGTGTTGTGTACGTCTAGACACATGAGGAAATGGAACTAGGTTGTGATAAGATGTTCATGCCCTGGCTTCACTTTTTAAAAATTTTACTTTTCCTTTTCCTTATCTTCTCTTGAATCCATGTAGCCGACCTCATTAAGTTAAGATAAGGCTTCGTTGTTGTTATTGTTGTTGTGTAGGACCAAGCCTAGCACACCTTGAGCCCTATAGGGCAAGGCCTAGGCTAAAATATTTCAATTTGACATCATGTAGGCCGAGTTTAAATTTGCACCATGAAAACCGCACAAACCCCGCTTAAACTTGGATTTTGTCATGCTAGCATTCCTCCAATTCAATAGTCCAATTGTGCCGCCTCCAAATTCTTGGTAGCCAGACACTTTTGAATTTAGATACTCTTCAGCCTAGGGTTGCTGAAGAGGGGGACCAGTAGAGAGAGAACCCTCACTAGTCCCTCTCCAGAACCCGGAAGGCTAGAGAGGATCTTAATCCAACACCTATTCTTTCTTTTTTTTCATAGCGTTAGGGATAAGACAAGAACTAATCTAAATTTTGAATTAATCCAATATTCTACTCCCTTTTTTTTTTTTTTATAATATTCTTCAATTTGAGGATCAAAATAAATAAATAAATAATCTGATATCTGAAGTGATTTGTGGCCGATTTTAAGAATTCTGCAACCGATCCAACTCGATTCTGATTGATCCAGAATAGAATCGAACAGAAAACAATTTCCAGATTCAGAACTCTTGAACCCTGCTGGGGATACGAAAGTTCCATTTGAGTAAGACTATCTTCCAAAGTCCAAGGCTCCAAGTGGACTCTTGACTAGCCAACATGAATAATACTTAGAAGTATGCTTACCCTTTGTTGGACAAAAAAACAAAGACATGGTCAAGATCATGGTTAAAACAGGAAAGAAAACAAAGATTGTTCAGTACGTTGTGTTTAAAATGGTTCAAAATTTAATCATAATGATAAAAATATATAAAACACAATAAAATATAGTCAAAGTTTTTTAGAGCTATAAAAACAAATCTTTTTTTTTTTTCTTTTGGACGAAAGTCATTTAATTAAAATCTGCTCATGAGAAGCTCCTTGCAGAAATCAAATGAGGTGGGCGCAACCACCAAACACACAAAAGACAAAAGTCTAGATAACCCAGATGCAAGGTAATTAATCAGCACAAGAGTTCTGATCTCAATTGAAAAAACAAAAATGAACTGAAAGAAAGGGAGAGGTAAGTTGGAGAACATGTGTGGCTAGTGCACTTGTAGTCCAATCTATAGAGGTTGGAAGTCTATTAAGGGCGGCTATAACTGGATAGCAGTCGGAGAAGATCGCAACATGATCCAAATGTAAGCTTCTGGCCAACAGAACTCCGTCTCAAATGGCTTTGATCTCGATAGCTGATGCTAAAAGCTCGAGACACCATTTGCATTTTTCTACGACAAAGTTTCCTTGGGGATCCCAGACAATTAAGCCCCTCCCTCCATGGTGTGTAGATGTGTTCCATGCCCCATCAGTGGTGATAGAATAGTGGTCTAGTAGAGTAGTAGGGAGAGCCGAGATTTGGTGAGGGAGAGAGATTTCCTGCTGCCGGTGAGAAATTCCTCCTTCTATAGGTAGGCTACTATTGCTTGATGCTTCAAGACGCACACACCCTTCACCATGAGCAACACTGGGCCAGTCAGAAATCAACCTCATTGTACTAAAATGATATTCAGATTCAACTATTAATTCATTAGGTATGGAAATGATGAATCAAATTTTAAACCCTAATCTAATTAATTACATTTTCATGTATTGGCATGAATCCCCATATATATCCATGCATGCCTATAGTATTTAGACCATGAATCTCAAATCTCAAATTTTCCATTTGACAAACTTTGTTTTATTTTAGATGTGAATAAGGGACCTCGAGGTCTTTATGTCCATAAAAGTTGACTCGCAAAGCCATGTGGTAGAAATATGAATTACCATTCAGCAAATATTTACTCTTAATAGTTATACTTAAAAATTTTGAGTGCAAATAATTGGCCATGTGGCAGAGATATGAGTCGCCATTCAAAAAATATTCCCTTAATAATTGTACTTACAAAATTTGAACCCAAATAATTGGCCACGTGTCCTAAAACAAGTTCAAAGCAAGAAAATCATACAATTGTTACTAAATTCCGTTCTGATGAAATGACATTTTTGTAACTTTATGAAACCAAAATCACTTTGATCACTTCCTTTGCTCATTTAGGCTAAAAAAAAATTATGAATGAGAAGGTTTGGAGTCCTATGTTAGACACACCTACTTCCAAGTTTTCCACATAGCAAGGGAATAAAGGGAGCATCACCTTCTCACAGTCACAGACACAAAGTTTATAGAATCCCATGTCCAATTAGAAAATTAATTCAATAATTTCATATAATTTTAAATTCATTTTAACCACTTCCTTTGTTTATTTTGGGATACTTGGTAAATGAGATGAGTTTTGAGCCCTCTATCATATGGACTAGCCTTCAACTATAAATGTATACCTTTGAAGTGAATATGATCAAAGTTCTTCCCAGTTAATGGATACTTTTCTCCTTGGAGCACATTTTTTTTTAGTCGGAGGGAATGAATGTTTATCAATATTTAAACTTAAAAACAATTTTATTAGAAAACAATAGTAATGAAAAAAATAATAATTTACAATGTTTTACAAGTGTCAATCTTGTAGGTAGGAGGAAGACACTCCCACCAAATAGCATAGGGCTTGGATCAAAACGACTCGACCAAATGCGACCCGATTTAGAAGACTATTTATATGTTTCGTTGTCTGGTTGTGTAGGCAAGTGAAACAAGTGAGAATTGAGGTTTTTCGAGTTAGGGTTTTTTGGGTGAGAGTTCTTGCTGCGAATTTGAATGTTGTTGAGAGATCTCCATTGTAATCTTCTCTTCCAACAAAGTGAATCATTTTCAGCGTCACTCGTGGATGTAGCATATTACGCTGGTCTGTGAACCACGTTAAATCTCTATATCATCTTGCTTTAATCTATTCAATTCCTTCGTGTTTGTTGTTGTTTGTTCCAACATTAATCAATACTTTACACTCTCCCACAATTTTTTTTACTTTCAAAACTCTAATTTTTCACTTGATGAATTTTGATTTGACTAAAACTTGACATATGAACAAGAGATCTACAGGCCTACATGTCTAGAAAATTTGGAATCATCATGTGGCAAACTTTTAGCAACGTTTTGTTATATACATAAAATTTCGTTTTTCGCCTTTGAGAACAATCTTATAAAATATTTTCCACTGAAACAAAAAGAATTAAATTTGAATGACAAAATTCTTACAATTAAATTTCAAGTGGCATATATGCTAAAAACATGCTTGTGAATTGTTGCTGACCCTGTGGTCCTAAACTGGCTCCTAAGATATATTACTATTAGGGTCAATTATCCAAACGTCGTTTACGTGCAGTTTCTTTCGCACTCCAAGACACAAACATGATGGGTCCCACTTGTTTTCTCTTCGGAAAAGTGGGGTTTTGAATTTATGGATTCAAAACCCAGTCCCCTCCTTCATCAGAATTACTACGCAGAGACCGGAGGAAACTCTCCCTCTCCCTCTTATTGTATTTTGACGGTCGCAAATGTTTGCATTGGCCATTTGGGACATGTTTGTGGCCTCTCGGTTGAGCGAAAAAAGAAAGAGAGGAGAGGTGAGGTGAGGTGGGAGAACAATTGTCCCTAGTCAAGTGGGTGCAGGAAAATATATTGTCCCGTCTAGCATTTATATTTCTATCACGTTGTAGGTTGGATGGGACTGAAATATTGTGGATAGATGGATCCCAAAGTCACCAACCCACATCAAGTTTCAGCCAAAAAGAAATAAGGGACTATTGTGACAGGTAGACCCCAAAGCCTCCTACTCACGTTAAGGGTGTTAATCAGTTTGGTTTCGATGTGTATGATGTGGTTCGGTTTGATTCACATTTATTTGGCTAAAACCAAAATGCAGCATTTACTAAACGATTGCAATTAAACTTTGTCAGTTTTATGGTTTTAAACGATTAGTAATTGGTTTGCTAGTTTATTAGCATGCTTACTAAAATTTGTTTTTGTTGATAAACGGTTCAATTTTGTATCAAATTAAATGAGGCATTGAACAAGCAAGGATTTAACTACATAACTACATAATAGGAGTAAATTATTGAATAAACTGTTGGACAGCCTCTATGATCCTTAATTCTTCCCTAAATTAAATCATTATGTTTTGTTAAAACAATCAAATATTGATATATTATACGGGCTAATCAGATGGTTTTGACAGTTTAAATGGTTCGGTTTTCATGGTGTCAATTCGGTTTGAAACCAATGGGTTAAATGGTTAAAATCGACCCGGCCCATTTAACTACTCAGTCTGAAACTTGAAACTTGAAACCAGAACCGAACCATTTACTAAACAGATTTGCGGTTTCAATGTAAATGGATCGATTCGGTTTTGATAAAGTCCTTAGCTCACGTATCTAGTTTTAGCTCAAATGAAATGAAGAAAAGAAAAGCAATGTTAATGTTGTGTTTGGTATGCATTCTTGGAATGCATTTTTAGATCAAGAACACATTCAGCACTGTAAAAAACATGTTTGGTAAACATTCCATTAACACGGCAAAGAATGCAACTCATTTAGAATGAGATTTTCCATTCTGCATTCTTCTGGGTTCTCTTTCTCCAGCTCTAGCCACTCCAAACTCTTATTAAGCTACGCAATGTGGTTCAAGTCTTGGCAATTTGCAGTTCCCTTGTTCACTTCCAATGCAAGGGCAGGTCATCTTGAGGCTTTTACTTGAGAACTATGGAACGAACATGAAACCGAGCAGCAAAGCAGAAAGGTTTGACCACATATATGAACTATGTAATCTCTTCAGTTGTCTTTAATCATGAAATGGCAGGAGATCTTTCGAAGATCAAGAAGACCCATCAACTTCAGGTGGCCTGGTAGACCTTGATTGTCTTCAGAATTATTGAAAAGAAAAAATAGGACAAGAAGAAGAAGAATAGATAGACGCAGCAAGAGGAAGAAGAATTAACACAAACATAGCCTAAGCTAGACCCATGAAGGGCAGAACCAGGTTCATGATGCATCTCAATGGGGTTGGCCATAACAGGTCAAAGATTCATTCTATGTAGAACCCATTTCCAACCTCCGTGTTGCCTGTTGGTTGTTCCTTAGTGTGGCTAACACGAGTCAACTAACTGTCAATTAATAACACAAACATTAACTGAGCCCATTCCAAACTCCTAATCCTCCCAGATCCAAAGGAGAACACAACGCACCCAGATCATACAAATAGCGTGATGCGTGTAAAGAGTCAAAAGACTATCCAATCCATAAAAGCATCTGTTTCATGGGGGGCTACAACCTACGCAATCATCACCAATTTGATGATACCTATTCCTGATTTATCTTTTTACAGCAAAAGGAGGAAAGGGGGGGGAGGGGGGGGGGGAAGAGAGAGGGGGCAATAGAATCTCTTGAGCTGGCTTTGGGCCATGCAGAGGTTGAGCTTAAACCAGCATGCACTGTGGCTGTATGCAAATTTTCTTGCGAAGTGCTTTATACAGACTCTATATGTTCCCATTAAGGACCTCCAGTGCCAAGTAGCACCAGCTTCAAGGCAGATTTGATATGGTGATTCCAAGTGGGAGTTCCTGAAGACTTTTAACATGTTAGTCACAGAAGAGACTATTGGTATAAGAGGTTGTAAGCTGGTAAATCTTGAATTCGATGTACATCCTCTAAGGACAGTTCCCTCTCCAATTGGGTTCTTGTTACTTGTAATACCTCCTGAAGGTAACGAACAGTGAGTTATTAGCAACAATTACCATAAAAATGCCAAACATGAGACACACACACAGGGAGAGAGAGGGTACATTAAACTCCATGTATGAAGCACGCATAGCAAGCCATTGAGCATCCATCATTTCAAATGCTATACAATATAGTACATCAAAGGCTTCTTCATCTTCTGCAAAGAGGTATATTTCTCATGATAAGAGTACTATGACAGTAATGAGTGCTAGATCAGCAAATGTACTTTCCTTGCTTCAAAGACACATGAATCTATCGTAGTGATAAGTGGTAGATCATCCCTCATTACCTGATAATATTTTCACAAAGTTTATTCCCGGGAGACATTTGGGTTTCACTGCAGAAGAGTGTCAAAAAAAAAAATCACATTAGTACAGTAACCAACAGGTAGGAAGCAGAAGAAACTATCAAGTTGCAGTAAATGTCAGTAATGCATGTGTCCGCCTCTAAAGCATACATGCACGGGCAATTTTGGAAACAAAAAAGACATGGGCCTGCCTCTGAGTGTCCAGCAGCGGAGCCATGCTCGTAGGGCATAGCTTAGTTCTTATTTTGTTACATTTCGGTAGCTAAAATGAAAGAGCCACTTCATTGAAATTCTCCGCCTATATCTTGTGCCTTTCACCCAGGACGGTAATGATATGGGTCTTTTAAGTCATTTCCCCTGTTCTTTATGTTTCCTTTGAAACTCATAACATTCATAGCATTTACTGGTTGTAATTAAGAAATAACAAAGCTGGCCACATCCCATTTCAAGCCATCCAATCAGAAGAAATTAATGCCTCAAATTTTCCTGAGACTTTGGGGTTTAACAGTATTGTTTCAAGTTATAATGCTTTATTCAGTTTAAATCTATCATAATTTACACATCTATCATGTTTTTAAGGACCAAGCCATAGCTCTGTGACCAGTTAGACTAGTGATTTCCACTGCAGAAACAGTGTTAACAGGGTTTGTTCAATCTTCAACTGGGCATGATTGGTCTCATTTTCATGACATTGATATTATATTTTCCTTGGAGAGCTCAATGTGGTCAAAATATATGTTTCAAGTTGATTATCATTCACTATTCAGAATCGTATACATTGCAAAGATCTCTCTTTTCCTGCTCTTGCACAGCCATTGATTCTTAACACCTTTCTCTGAAGTTTTACACACGCCAAACATACAGGATTAAGAAAATGGTGCACCCAAGTTTTATAACTTTCTTTTAGCTAACATGAACCAATTTACAAGCCGGTTCTGTTATAATGACTAAAATATAACTGTAGAATGCTTTCAATACAGTATGTACTTCTGCCACTAACCTGAGCACAAATCCAACATCCGAATCAACATAAATGATACATTAATTCCTGCAACAGCAAATGGGTATTCCCAAGTGGCTCGGTTGCCATCCCGTTTGAATAGTAACCTATGAAAAGAAGCCTTCATTTTGATTTTAATGAATATCAGTAAAAAATCAATGTGCATACTTTTTAAATTTCTTTGGTGGAGGAGAGAAAGGACCAAATAAGTTAAAAAATACAAGGAGAGAGAGAGAGAGAGAGATATCATCTTAGAGATTGTTCTTTCAGCAAAAAAAAAAAAAGCTAAAAGTCAAAGTTCTAGGCATACCGGATATGTCCTCGCGAAAAACAGTAAATTCTCTAGTGAAATAAAACCACAACCCCTACAGAAATGAAAAAAGGACTTAATAATGTCATATAGAGTTTGTTGAAACTGTTCCAGGTTGCATTAAAAGTGTCAACATAAAATAGATAAGCAATTTGGCCTATTCTTGTGATAAACAATTTTGGCTTTTCAGCGTCACTTTGGTACTAATAACACCAAAGGGAGCCATGATCAATCGGGATGCCAAAGTTACGTTGAGTTTCTGATTCATCTATGACCCCACCCCCCACACACACACACCCCTCCCCCTCCCCCCCCCCCCCCCCAAAAAAAAAAATGATGCCTTTAATTTCAACTCAAATATCAATAAAAGTTTATCCATAGTCAGAGGCCAATACTTCACTAAGGAAAGATGTTGGCCAGAACTATAAGTACCCCGAAGTATTCTGTTTCTATGGGAAGATGTTGGTAGTAGTTCCAACACTAAGACCCCCAGGACTTCCATGGAGACTAAATATAACTTTTCTCCTTCCCTTTGTTTCTATATCTAGTACAACAGAAATAAAAACCAACAGTTGCACAGAATCAAGTTGCGTGAAATGCAAGAGGAGTCTGCTGATGACTTTCCCTTTTCTTCCCCATTGCTATACACTCAAGGCTCTTAATGCTGGAGTGGCCCTTTTGGGCTCTTACTGTTAGAATATTTGTGTTAGGGGTACAATAGGAATTGTCTTATGTTAAGTGTCCTTATATGTATTTTCTCTTATTTCTCTTTCACCTCCCTTAGGGAGACTTGTAATTCCCTAAAGCAATATTTGAACCTAATATTGGTGAGATGAGCAAGTTAGCTCATTCACGTTTCTCTCTCATTCCCTCTTCTTCTTCCCTCTTCTTCCCTCCTTCTTCCCTCTTCTTCCCTCATCTCTAACCCTAGTCTTCCTTATTTTTAATTTGGTATCAGAGCTTGTATAAGGTTTGAGAGTCGATCAAGCATCCCGGTTCCATTCTTTAAGCCTCTTTTGGAACCCTAAAAGCAAAGGGGTCCATTAGAGGCTATACTATGTAAGAAAAGTATACAGCAAGACCAAATGGAGTTCTAAAATCCACTTGAAAATAGTTGGAGGGAGCTTGAAGGACTACAAAGACCATTTGAAGTCCAAATAGAGAAGAAGACTGCTTCCTAGGTTTACTGCCAGCCAATTTTTCTCTTCCTTGTTTCTCCCTCATCCGACATTGGTTGGGAATGAAACCTTGCTGAATAGGGTAGCCCAAGGGTCTTATATGATCCCTCCAAACCTCAGTTGTTGATTTGTTGTGATGAAGGAGCACAACTCCATCTACTACTTGCTGCCAGGTACCGTTTTTTCCCTTGTTCTTTTCTCTGACCTGCATAGCTGGCAGTGAGGTTGCTGGTTCCATTTGTTAGATGTGCTCTATCCTATGGTGCTTGTATGGGAGTTTTAGATGAAGCTCCACAATTGGAAGTGAGTTTTGTTGATGTTTTATGAAGATTTCATGCCTCTTTAGCTTGCTGGAATTTTTTTTTAGGTTCTGAGAAGACAATATTTGGGACTTGTGCGTCCTCTTGACTTGGATCTCCATTAGTGTTGTTTGAGGAGTATCCTTGCACTATGTCTGATATCACAGAACCTCTAGAAGCTACATCGGGTGGGAGTAGTACCAACCCAAGTTCGATTGTCTTTGACAACCCTAACACCCAGATTTCTCTTGTGAAGTTGGATAGTACCAACTACTTGGATTGGTCACACTCTATGAAGCTATCCTTGCGGAGTAGAGGGAAGCTAGGATATATTACTGGGGCTATCAAGGCTCTCGCTACTGCAGACCCGGGGTACCAGAATTGGGAGACTGAAAACTCTACTGGTATGACTTAGCTACTCTTCTCCATAAAACCTGAGATAGGTAGGAGATTTATAAGGAAGGAGACTGCCAAGGATATTTGGGATAGTGTCTCTAGGACCTATGACAGGGTAGGTGACTGTGAAGGACTACCAGCTTCTTCAGCAGGCACTCTCCATGAAGCAAGGGACTAAGTCTATTTCTGACTACTATAACACTGTTATAGGACATTGGGAGGAGTATGATCATTACTGAGATCTTCATTTGACCAATCCTTATAATGAAGCCAAGGTCTATAGATCTCTTGAAAAAGAGCGTGTTCTAATACTTCTAAGTGGACTGAATTCAGAATATAAGCATATTCGGGTACATATTTTGGGCCAGTCACCCCTACCTACACTTGATGAGGTGTGTAGCTACCTTCTGAGTGAGGAAACCAGGAGAGGTGCCATGGATTCTACACCTTCACTTGAGCGCTCTGCTCTTTCCTCCACTTCTCACAGAGAATGGCGCGGAGGCGGCTAAGGTCAAGGGACCTCCCGTGGAGATGACAGGGATAGACATAGTGTGATCATTGTGGGAAACCTAAATATACTCGAGATTAGTGTTGGGTCCTTCATGGCCGTCCTAGTACATGTGGTGGATCTACTGGCACACGTGGTGGCCGTAGAGGAGGGGCTACAGCCCATGCTAATATGACAGAGACTGATACTAGAGACTCCTCACAGGCAGATAACAGCTCCTCTAGGGATGATATTGCATTGCTTCACCGGTTCATGTCTCAGCTTGATGGCCCATCTACCTCACAGGATACCTCAGCTTCTACTATGCATGTCACCACCACTTCACCTTCTACAGCTCTGTCGTGGGTCATTGACTCTAATGCCACTGACCACATGACTGGTACGTCCCATCACTATGATTCTTACTCCATTTGTTCTGGTAAGGATAAGATCCGAGTAGCTGATGGTACCTTCTCCTCTATCTCTGGTAAAGGCAATATCCCTGTTACCTCTTCCATTTTCACTTACTTTTGTCCTTCATGTCCCTAACCTTGCCCTGAATCTATTGTCTGTGAGCACTTTAACTAAAACCTTGAAATGTTGTATCACTTTTTTCCCTCTCATTGCCTTTTTCAGGATTTTGTGACAAAGAGGATTATTGGCAGTGGACGTGAGGAGGGGCGGCCTATATCTTCTGGAGCCGCAGTTACCTTTTTTTACTACACCACAGTCCTATGCATATGGCCGTAGTGATGCTAGTTCTATAGACTCTGTGATGCTTTGGCATTAGAGTTTGGGACATCCCTCTTTTGTTGTTATGAGGAAACAGTTACCTCACTTGTTTACATCTTTTTCTTCTTCTCACGTATTTCATTGTGAACCATGTACTTTTGCTAAACATTGTCGTTCATCTTATCCTTATCATGGTAATAGATCTGTTGCTCCTTTTCACATTGTGCATACTGATGTTTGGGGACCTTGTCCCATTACCTACCTCTTTGGCCATCATTATTTTGTTTCTTTTGTTGATGATTTTTCTCGTTGTAGTTGGACTATTCTTGTGAAGCATAAGAGTGATGTTTATAATGCCTTCAAAAAATTTTATAAAGTGGTCCATACTCAGTTTGACTCCATAATCAAAATTTTCCGGTCTAATAAAGGAGGGGAGTATATGTTTGGTGGCCTGCAAGAATTTTCACTGACAATGGTATTATCCATCAGCTTGCTTGTGTTGATACACCCCAACAGAATGGGGTAGCTGATAGGAAAAATCGCCACTTGTTAGAAGTTGGTCGAAGTCTTTTGTTTGGTATACATATGCCTAAAACTTTTTGGTCTGAAGCTGTTCTTGCTGCAGCTTTCCTCATTAATCTCATGCCTACAAAAATTCTTGGGTCTCAAAACCCAATTGCCCTCTTGTCTCCCCAATCTCCTCCTTTCACACTTCCTCCAAAAGTGTTTGGTTGTGTTTGTTATATGCATATTAACAAATCCTCCCGCACCAAACTCGATCCCAACGCTTTAAAATGCCTCTTCCTTAGGTATTCTTCCACCACAAAAGGCTACAAGTGTTATGACCCTTCCTCTCGCGGGCGATTTCTCTCCAAAGATTTCACATTTCTTGAGTCTGTCCCGTACTTTGCACCTCATCAGCATCCTCTTCAGGGAGAGAATGGAAATGAAAGTGAAAAGGCTGTTGATGCCATTCCATTTCTTACCCCATTGCCTCTTACTCCTTTCTCCTTTGACATTGGTAAACACAAAGAGGTGGTTGATGTTGCTACTATGGAGGAACCTTGTACAGAAAAGGCACCTGTTATCGTGTATACAAGAAGGACAAAGAAGACCTGCCAAGAGTCCTCTTTGGATCCACATCCTGAGCTTCCCATTCCTCAGTCAGGTAACATCTCCTCTCCTCTCCTCATTTGGAGTTGGATCTCCCTATTGCTGTTCGTAAGGGTAAGAGAGCTTGCACTAATCCTATAGCCCAGTTTGTTTCCTATGATACTCTTCCCCCTACAGGTGTTACTTTTATAGCTGCTTTTTCCTCTGCTTCCATTCCCAAGACTGTTACTGAGATTATGTCAGACCCTAAGGGGAAACAAGCCATGTCAGAGGAAATGATGGCTCTTGAGAAGAACTGTACCTGAAAACTAGTTAACCTTCCCAGGAGGAGAATCCCAGTTGGATGCAGATGGGTTTATATGATCAAGTACGATCAGATGGTGCTATTGAGAGGTACAAGGCAAGATTGGTGGCCAAAGGGTACAGTCAAGTGTATGGAATTGACTATCAGGAGACCTTTGCTCCTGTGGCCAAACATAACTCTATAAAAGACCTTTTATCTGTGGCAGCAAATAGAGATTGGCCATTATATCAATTGGATGTGAATAATGCCTTCCTCCATAGAGATTTAGAGGAGGAAGTGTATATGCAGCCCCCTCCTGGCTTCAAGTTTCTGGCAACTGATGGTAAGGTATGTCTCTTAAAGAAGGCACTTTATGGTCTGAAACA
Organism: Macadamia integrifolia; assembly: GCF_013358625.1. Lineage (NCBI taxonomy): Eukaryota > Viridiplantae > Streptophyta > Magnoliopsida > Proteales > Proteaceae > Macadamia > Macadamia integrifolia. The sequence goes on along the minus strand of NC_056567.1, from coordinate 23,332,832 downwards.
ATCACCAAAGGCTTGGTTTGAGAGGTTCTGACAGGCCATTCTGAAAAATGGATATTCCCAGAGTCAAGCGGACCACATATTATTTACCCAGAGAGGTAATGGCACTATCACAGCATTGATTATGTATGTTGATGACATTGAGGTAACTAGAGATGACAATGGGGAGATATCTAGATTCAAAACTTATCTGGCCAAACAGTTTGAGATCAAGGACCTAGGACACTTGAAATATTTCTTGGGTATTGAAATGGCAAGGTCTAAGAAGGGAATCAATGTATGCCAGAAAAAATTTGTTTTAGATCTATTGAAGGAAATAGGAATGTTGGGTTGTAAACCAGCAAGTTCTCCTATTGAGCAAAATCATAAGCTTGGAGAGGATTGTGGTCCTTCCATTGTTGATGCAGGGAAATACCAGAGGCTAGTGGGGAAGCTAATTTATTTGTCTCTGACTCGCCCAGACATTTCTTATGCAGTGGGAGTAGTGAGTCAATTTATGCATGCACCCAAGAGTGGGCACTTGGATGTTGTGTACCGTATCCTCAGATACTTGAAGTCCTCTCCAGGAAAAGGCCTTTTGTATGCCAGGAACGATCACTTGAGGATAGAAGGCTATTCAGATGCTGATTGGGCTGGATCCATTTCTGATAGGAGATCTACATCTAGTTATTGCACATTTGTGGGTGGTAACCTGGTCACATGGAGAAGCAAGAAACAACTGATTGTAGCTAGATCCAGTGCAGAGGCTGAGTACAGAGCAATGGCTCATGCTGTTTGTGAGCTCACTTGGCTGCGTCAATTAGTTCTTGAGTTGGGGTATGACACTGAGGGACCTATGAGACTCTACTATGACAACAAGGCAGCAATAAGCATTGCTCACAACCTAGTGCAATATGATAGAACAAAGCACATTGAAGTAGACCGACATTTCATCAAAGAGAAGATTGATTCCGGTAATATCTGCACTCCCTTTGTGAGGACAGGTGACCAATTGGCAGACATCTTCACCAAAGGACTCATTCCTCACCAGTTTAGTACCCTCTTATGCAAGCTGGGAATGTATAATATTTATTATCCAGCTTGAGGGGGAGTGTTAGAATATTTGTATTAGGGGTACAATAGGAATTGTCTTATGTTAAGTGTCCTTATATGTATTTTCTCTTATTTCTCTTTCACCTCCCTTAGGGAGACTTGTAATTCCCTAAAACAATATTTGAACCTAATATTGGTGAGATAAGCAAGTTAGCTCATTCACGTCTCTTTCATTCCCTCTTCTTCTTCCCTCTTCTTCCCTCATCTCTAACCATAGTCTTCCTTATTTCTAACTCTTACAGCAGGGTTTTGCAGTAAAAGGGAAAAAACTTGGGCACTCCCCCTTAGAGGGGATTCAGTAGATTTAGTACTACTTTTGTTTTCTTGGATCTACCCATATTGTAATATTTCCTTTTCTGGGGATCTACTGATCAACCATATTTATCTCCCCACTCATTTGGCTTATATTTCTAATAAAACTACCTTATCCAAAAAAAAAAAAGAGGAAATTACACTCCCCTCCCCTGGAATATGGCCTAATAGCACTTTCCCTCCACGTACTTTCATAAATACCACTCCCCTCCCATGTAGTTTAAATATTCTATCAATCGTCCCATTAGTGACTGATGGTGTTAAAATACCATGTAAAAGGACAGGTTTACCCTTGTGTAAACTCCTCCCTCTTTCATCTCACTTATCTCTCTTCTCCTTTTATGACTAACCCAGCCCCAAACCTTTTCCTTTTCAGATTGGAATTCCAACCGACTAGTTTGCAGGGGATGGGAGAATGGAAATTTAATTGCTCCTGTTCTTCAAATGGATGACTCCTAGGACTACATTTCATCCTATTTATGGTTGAGAACTTCGGAATCGAGATCACACCCACTGGTTTCTCGTTCTTCATCCTCGTGCCACTCAAAAATGGGGTTTCTCAGGAGAGAGAGGGATCTTGTCCTCCTAGGCTAAGATTTGTTGCGAATCCTCAAATCTCTCCCTCGCATCAGTGGCTCCTCAGGTTTCTCGAACTCCGGCTCTGTCGCCCTCTACAAGTGAGATGAAAGTTTGGCCGTTGATAAACAATTCCTCAGCAGAAATCATGGAAGCAGCAGAAGTCGAAGTTCTTTCCGGTCACCTCTGCTGATTTGGCCATGGAACACCATCTTTAGGTTGATCATAACAGGGGTTGGAAGTCCTTGGAACACCATCTTCAGGTTGAGCATAATAATCGCAAACTTATCCTACAAAGTGGGACCCTCCACTTAGTGCTTCCCACTTAAGGTATACCATTTGCAGGCATAGTTGTCAAGGCGTTGCCTAGACAACGACTAGGCATCCAGGCGGTTTGCTTGGGGCCTAAGCCGACAGTCGCCTTGTTGCACTGCATGTCGCCTTGTGTTTTGACACTTATTTATGCCAAATATCATTTAAGTAAATGGTTTTACTTAAGATATTATTCATAAATAAGAAAATACCCCCTATTTGAATCAAATAAAAATAGTTTAAAAATTAAATTCCAAAAGGAAAAAAAGTTAACCCCCCCCCCAGTCTAAGAACAAAAATTGGATTTTGGTTATAAGGGCAATTTTCAACTTTTAAATGCTGGGATTTTCTCAATTATGAAAATTTTATAAATTCTATCATGTTAAAACAATGCTAAAACCAAAAGTCCGGTAAAATAATCTTTTGTTTTGATATCCATAAAATTATTTTCATTCAAGCGATTTTAACAGCATTTGCGCACTTAAAAATAAGTTTAATCGGAGCATAATTTTGTCATTACAACTCAGATTTAAGTAATCTTAGACTTGTTGGAAAGCTGATTTTATATTATAACTAATACAAAAAGTTTCATGCAAAAATAAAATCATTTGACCAGTCAAACTTATTATAGAACAAGAGCATTTCTCTAAATGTTGATTTTTTTATAACTTAATATGACTTAATGTGATTGTTTTATGATTGATGTGGCTAAATGTTGATTTTTAACGACTTGATGTGGCTTAATCTTATTTTTTATAATACAAGGTATATATAGCTTATTAAATAATGTTAGAAAATAGGGAAAATAAAAAATAACACTTGGTCGCCTTGTTCGCCTTAAGGTGGGCGCCTTCTCGCCTAAGCGCTTAGACAACCCTCCACCACCTTGGTTTGTCGTGGCAACTATGTTTGCAGGGGTTGATCTAATCTGAAAATTTTAGCCATCTATATAATTTGCTTTGGATGGCAAGCAAAGGGATAAGATTGATTAAACTGGGCTGATATTAACCGGACCAATGATGGAAACCCAGAAACCAGAACGAACTCTACTGGCTCCATTAATGCCGCAACGAACGGATCTGGATGAAAATTTTGTTGGGGCTTTTTTTCTTGTAGGTAAGATTGGGGTTTCTCGCCCATTGATTAGGACATTCAGCGAGGAACTTAGGGTTGGAGAGGATTTGAAAATTGATTGCCTTTGTCTGATTTGAAGACATCGCAATCAAACTGATCGAATATACTTATGAAGCTTCTTGGAGTAGACAAGGAGCAACTCCTGAGAGAGCTTCCATGAGATGAGCGATTGACTATTTGAGGGTGCCTATTTTTGTGCTGATGTCATCACTTAACAGGGTTATCTAACGGAAGGGGTACGATTGATAGAATCTTTAAACTACAGGGCAGGGGAGTGGTATTTATGAAAGTACGTGGTGGGAAAATGCTAATAGGCCATAGTACAGGGAAAAGGAAAGAATATAAAGACAGAAATTAGCATTCACGAGGAAAAAGTTATACCTAAAGTCAGTAGATGGATTAGGACCTTGCCACCCCATTTCTTTCCACTGATCGGAGATCAAACCTTTAAGATGAGTATCTGGAAAAGCAACCTGCCACAATGCTTTGAGAGCTTCCTGTCCATTAGATAGATTAATGAGAGAATTTTTCTGATATAGCATCAATATGAAGAAACACAATGAAGAATGAGGAAAGCATTGAATAAAACTCAGACCAAGCCTCAAAATTGTCAAATATTTAGTAGTTAAGTGCACATTAAATGCTCTTTGTACATTCAAAGTATCTGTTCTTCATCGAGAGAATATTCTATAGCATCCCTAAATTAAATGGATTTACACATCTTAACATGACAATCCATTAAACCAATAACAGCCAAAAGCTATGGTGTGTGTGTTGAATGTATTGACTAGATAAACTACCATCATGCTTGCAAAATGATAAAGGTGAAAACACCACAGATCCAGTGACAGTACAAGAGAGACTGAGGGGATAGGAAATAGTTAGTGTAGTTTTATGAAATCCATAGATATCCTGATAAAATAGGAAATGTGGGAATGATGAAGCAAAATAAGCTTCATGAAAAAATGCCCCATAAGGTTCAAAATTTAAAATTTTTTGCTCAATACAAATGTGTCATGTGTACAAAACTGTGACCATACGGGTCGCAATTGGGTGTGTGTGTGTGTGTGTGTGTGTGTGTGTGCGTGTGTGTGTGTGTGTGCGCGCGTGTGCATGTGCACACATGCAAGAGAGACAGAGAGAAGCATGAAGGCGATACTTGATGATCTGGTCGAGTCTCATCAAAAGGCACTTGCAATCGTTCTTGAAGCCGCTGCAGTCTTTTCTCCTGCTAGAAGGTAATAGACTAAGTTCTGAAACAGAGAACAGCATACATACTAAAACAAAACAAAAAAAAAAAATTCATAAGTTAACACTAGACTAAAGTGCAATGAATAATAAGAAACTCCTTAATTATGATTAGTTCCAAGTGGGGACCATTAAACTTAGCCAATTTTTAAGGTTTCTTGAGCAGAAGAAAAAGAAAATCAGTACTTCAACATGCGAGTCTGACAAACAGTCAATCCAACGGAAAAGAATTGAGGCCAATATTTTGTTCATTGCAAGACTAACCACTCCCTGAACTAAGACATCATATTTACCTGAAGAGGGCTCAAAGGAAAGTCAAGAGATCTATCATTTCCATGTCGCTTATTGACATAACGATAAAGTAGTGCTCCTATCCATGATCTTGATCCAACCATAGCATTAGCTGAAACCACCAGATGCTGATCAGTGATTTAAAAGAAGCATTTGTGTCAAGTTGAAGGAACTGAACGGTAAACATTATGAATGAAGAGAGAGAGGTAGCCTGGGGAGGTAATGTCTCTAAGCTCAAATCAACTCAAGAAATTTTATCCCAACTACGTGAGGCCAGCCCTTGACTCCTATTTCCTCATTCCACTTTACAAGATCAAAAGAACCAACTAAATGTTCAAATGGTACTAAATGTTTTATGCTGAGCACCAACCTGACACAACCCTCATATATCTGGCCTTGGGACCATAGTGTGAGAAACATTTGCTATTTCTTTTTTTATATCACAAACTAAACTGAAAATATGAAATAAGAAAAACAAGAGAATAACAAACTGAAGACCAAGTTCATGTAATAATAAAGCTAAAGACAATATTATTCATATACTTCCTGATTATCTTCACCATAAAAAATAAAATAAAATAAACAGAGGATCTTGTGAAGGGGTGATAGGAATTTTTAATCTTTTACTTACAAAAACATTGAGCTGAATGTGATATTACGTGAGCAAAATTCTGTGCCCATGCCACCTCTTCATGTCTGCCCTTTCGCCTCCAATAACCTTCATCCTCATCATCCTGTATTTAGAAGCATCTATGAGTGAAATGAAGAAACAAGTGATCAAGATTCAAGAAGATGAAACCAGTATTACATCCAATTTTTTTCGACATTGTATACAGGGAAGGGGAATGCCAACTGAACCCCCCCCCCCCCCTTTTCCCTCCCAAACAGAAAAATGACCCAAAGCCTCCCTAAATCCTGACTCTTTGACAAGCATACAGAACCAATACTAAGTCACAGCTACATTATTTGAACTCCAAAGTAGATTGAATAGAAATGACCACCAAGCTCCAAAACTCCAGTAAAATAAATGAACCAAAGACAGTTTTTGAAGCCTATAAGAGAACGTGAAGGAAGAAATTTTAATTCTTCCTTTCTTTTGCTAGGCAAGGCAACGCTTCGCAGAGAGAGATGGGTAAGTTCAGGTGGCCCAAGAGTGGGGAAGATGGGAGAGGCGAGGAAAGGGCTTTACCCTGCGAAGAGAGGCGCAGGATGGAATGCATTGGCGACGCCTCAATCTCATCTCAGGGGGCGTCTGGGATGAGATTCCTTCTCCCTTTCAAACCGAAAAGGAAAGGGAAAGGAAAGGGGAAAGAGTAAAAGACCAAATCATTACACCAACCCATGCTCTGCTCCATTTTCAAGTTTTCATCATTTCTATTGTCTCTACATAGAACTAACTACGCCATTATAGATTTTTTTTTTTTTTTAAGGGTAAGAGCCGAATGGTCAAGAAATGGAATGACAGGTGAAGGGTAGATTGATTTCCAGTGCCTGAAATTCCCGACAGGAATGAAAGGGGAGAAAGGCGTGATAAAAGAAGAACCCAAAAGAGAAACAAAAGCGAAAAAAAGGAAGAAAGCAAAGAAAAAGGATAAGGGCGCAATCAAAGGCCCCTCACCCAGAGTCTGTTTATCAAACGTCGTAGATTTCCTCCTGTTACCAATTCGTAACGTTGACAGATTGAATAGGTCTAGAATGACACGCGAAGTATCTGCAGTGGTGGACATCATAAAGACAAAAACGACAGAGAAAAAGAGAGAAGGAAAGACAAAATCATAAAAGCAAGTTGTTAATTACTGTTAAGGAAGGGGAGATCGCAAAAGAGAGAGAAACAGGGGCACCTGTGACCATATTTTGATGAGATTAAGATCCTGGAAGGTCCTTCCTTGCGTCCGCTATGGTGGTGGTTGCGGTGGCAGTGGTGGTGGTGGTGCGGCCAAGCCTGAGAGAGAAGGAAGTGTGGGAGCATTTGACCGAGCTCGACCCTCTCTTTCTATAACTAGAGGGGTCTTCCTCTACTCCTTTCTTCTTCCTCTCTTTTTATCCCCTTTTTTGTTTATTTTTAATTTTCGTTTTTTTCTCTTGAAGAGAAGGCGACGGACGACGTCCTTGGATTTGGGGGCTGCCGAGTTGGTGGCAAGCAGCGAGGGGGGCAGCAGGGCTGAGAGAGAGAGAGGGTCTCTGGCTGCTTTGGGGTCCAGAAGAAAGCGGAACAGAGAACGGGCAAATGGGATGGGAGAAAATTATTAAGGGGTGCTGCTAAAACTCCGCCTACGCCGAGCTTTTCGGTGGCTGAACAAAATCCCGGTTTCCATGGTCTCCGCCTGTTCCGCCTCCGTCTCCGCCGTAGCAGCTTTGGGTTTCACCATTCGCCCTTCCAAACCAATTTGATTTTCCCCTGAGCCGGGGTGTGACAGTTATTACAGTTGATACTTATAATGTTCAAACAGTGCGGTTAGGGTTAGGGTTAAATTGTACGGTCCGGCCAGTCCGGTATGGTTCACCTTAGAGGTAGATTTTTTTAGTTAAATTTTTTTTTCTTTTTTGGTCTTTTTTGTTGTCTTTGTCTTTGTCTTATGTAGCCTCCACGTGCCAATGAGGGCTGATGGATATAAACTGATTGCGGGTTTTTTGGATTTCTAAGGGTCAGAGCGTCACTTCACCATCCTCTATGTTTAGGCGTTCAGGTCACAAAATTAAGGAATATTCATTTCTCCTTGTATAGGAAGAGGGTTTCTTGAAAGGCAATGTGGCTCTTGTACCGGTGTGGGAATCAATGAAAGCACATATAAAAACATCAAATGAATGAAATTTTCATCTTTCATGAGAAGTGAGGTGGTCATTTCTTCCACCTATGATTAGGTGCAGGAATCGCTACCTTCCAAGCTTCTTGTCTCTTTATATGGTATATAAATCAAAACTTAATTGGTCTACATATTTAAAATCAAAATCGAATCGTTATTAAATAGATTTACAATTCTCATGTAAATGGCTCGAATCTCCTTTGTTTCGGTTTCATTTTGTTGCCCTTAATTACATTAGGCAAAAGACTTGCAAGACAACGCAATGCCCTAATCCATGCACAGTAGAATCCATGGACTGCCAAGGATGATCTTGCAATTCTAACTTATGAATTCTACAAATTCTCCAACAATATCTCAAATTTTAATTAAACTCAAATTCTACGAAAAAGTTTCCCTATCCGGTGGATGAAGGAAAAATACATTCATACAAGGTCATGAATGATCTACTTCTTACCATAGAAAGTCAACAACCACAAACAGTTCCCCATTATTCTCTTCACACTATTTTAAGTTTTTAACCTCATGGTCCCCTTGATTAGGCGTGCCAATTCTGAGCCTGCATCGGTAGGCCCGATCGAGTTTGACATGTTTTATGACCTGACCTGAACCGGCCCGATTAATAAATATGTTAGGATCAAGCCCGACACATTTATAAACAGATATTCATAGTGCAGGTAGTTAACCCGTCTGGTGTCCGACCGAACTTGCTATGATTACAATGCCCGTTCGCATTTGTTCGATCTCTACTCTCAACTTTGATTATTCAAGCTCATAGTGGGAGGTATAGTGTTTCAGTAACGGAGGGAAAAATGGTGATTTTCTATGATATCTAACATGACAAATCTTGGATTGTTCTGTGGGTTCGGTTAATGGGGCTGTTGAGGTTTAATTTCAATGTTGGAAGGCAAGGGTGCTGCTTCAAACGAAATTGAGATTGACATTTGATTGGGAACACATGCATAGGACCCAATCTAGGAAACAATGGATTCTTACAAAGTGTGTTTTAGGGGTAGGTATATTTAAAGTTCGTTTAAACTTAAATAGGTTCATAACCCGATTAAATCTGATTATAAAATATATTATGCCCTCAAAAGTAGACCCGATTACTTACTGGCATTCACAACCCTACCCTTGATGGTGGGTGAAAGAAAATTGCCTCCCAAATTCAACTAATAGGAGAAATTTTTCGTCAAACAAAATGAGAAGAGAATCATTTCAATTCATCCACGTTGATTCCATGATATCATTGAAGACACTGAATTTCATCAATAACTTCTACTTTTTTTTTTTTTCCTAGAACTTCTGCTCCTATCTTCGACTATGTATTGTGGCACAGTTACGCAAGGTTGAAAAATCGTATGGGGAACTGAACCGGACGGTGCGGATCCCACTCTGAATCGGATGAAATTGGCCGAAGTCCTATCCAAATTTGATCAGAAGCAATCGAACCAATCATGGCCAATTTCGATCCAAATGATTCAATTTTAATCGGACTCCAATTTTTGAGACATTACAACTGGGTAAGCGTTGCAGAGGTTCCATGGCTTTCAAATTAAGGTTTGGGGAAAAAGAACCTTCTCAATTTAGTATAGGAAATGCTCATACTGTGCAAGGTGTGAAAAGACCATGTTATCCCCAGATATGCTCTCTTCCAACACTCCCATCGACCCGTTGGTTTGGTGTTTTCTACTCTAGACCGGTATAAAGTTTATTAATAGCATTTTAGGTAGGAAACTCTGTTGGTCTGGCATAGGAACACCCAGACACAACTAAGCGGGTAAATATCCAACCATGACAAGGGCAATCGTTCTTTTCACACTCAATTGTGTCTGGACGTTTCCTCCGCTAAACCGATAGGTTTTTTTTTTTTTTTTTTTCCCTCACATTTCATATAATGATGGGGCTTATCAAGCCAATTTTGCAATAACAAATTGAAAACAGTAAATAATATTAGTAGTGAATTAAATTTAACTTGTAAACGCTTCTACTCTTTGTTAAGTAGAAGGCTTGCTATTTTAAATTAAATCCCAAGAGTAGTAACTTTGTTTTACAAGTTTTACCTTTTTAATTTTTAGTAAAATTGTAATTAAAAAAAAAACAGGGGCAGATCTGTCCGATACCATCCAATATAGGCCATTCCCTAGAACAATATTGGAATAACCTCGGCCTTGACCAATCCCATGATCATTCCTGAGTTTTAGAACATTGTTTTGCACCATAAAAAAATTTACCTTCCACCACTCGCTAGCTCAGACTTCAAATTGTTTCGACAAGTTCAAAAGTTGTTCACGAGTGCCAACTCTTCATAATTTTGTTGAGAATAATCTCACATAGTGTAACTTTGAACTTTGGATAGCTTCATATACCAATTGAGCATCCCAGTTAACTTTACGGCTTAAGTTTAAGTTTTTGGATTAGATACTTCAATATGGTATCAGAGCATGAACCATTTTAGTCAGTAATAACAGATTTTCATAGGTAAAAAACTGCAAAACCCAACTGTCTATTAGTATTTCAACATAGTCAAAACTGAGAAATGTGATGTATCACAGGAATTACACAAGGGAAGATGAAGCTACAAAGTTAAGAGAGCTTGATATTTTGCTTCCCATCCCTTTTCTGATCTGATATGTGTATAACCTAAGTGTCAATACATCTCCATCCTCCACCTAACTCAAAAGGATTTAAGGACTCTCTCCTGTAACAAAATGTGTATCAAAGGGAACAAATCTTGATAATCTCATTTCATGGAACAGGATAAGACTTGCTATTGCACATACACTTGTATGCCATGGGACATGTCTCTGCCTCTGCAAGCGATGAACACATGAAGCTCACCATTACTAGTTTACACGGCGAACACGATCCACACGCGTGAGAACAATCGGGTAAGCTTGAACCTGCAATTTGAAGTGTGTCTGCTCTCTTTGGCCCTGGTTTTTTCGCTCCTACTTCCCAGTACAAGCCAGGCTTCATCTTCTCTCCATCTCTACTTCTTGGCCTCACTGGATGGTGGTGACCATGGCCATGGCCAATTTTTCGAGTTGAAATGAAAGTTGGGAAGAGGAGGAGAATGGCTAGGAATGTTGCAATGCATACAAGGCTCCTCATTGCTTTGATCTTTTCTCTAGATGGGCTAGAAAAATTAAAGAAATTGGCAGGTAGTAGTGAGAAGGGAGGGAGGGAGAGCTTAGATTTAAAGGGTTGAGGATGGAGAAGAAGGGTATTGAAGTGAATCACAGATGGAGTATGTGGGGAGGGAAGAAGTGGGAGCTAGCTAGATCACATGAAAGAGGGAGTAGAAGGGAAAATGGTCACAGGCTTGGGCATGGGATGAGTATAGTTGGGTTTTCTGTGTCACGGATCGGAAGTGTAAGCTTCTGGTGGGTTCAGGTGAAAGATGAGTCATGAGTGAGGGAAGGTCCATTTAATTTTGAGAGAGTTTGAGAGTTAAAGGTGGCTTTAATATTCATTCCCATAGGTACCTGGAACTCTCAGAAAGCTTCAGAAAGCTTGGGCTACACCCACAAGGTATGCATAAATTATCACTGAGAAGCTTATGTGACTGCCATTAATGTATCTACATAGGTGTTCCTTGCCCTTCTTCAATTCACCTCAGTGTCCTAGACCTTGTGGGTATGTGGCATGTCTAATGGCACCCTAGATTCTGCAACGTGCACTGGAACCAAACTCAAATCCATTAATTTCATCAAAAAAATTCAAACGCAAAGGTAGGTAAAAGGTGAAAAAAGAATTTGGATCATCTTCAATTGAGAGTATGGATCAGGTTCTCCTAATGTGTACCGTCTAACCCCATCTCACACCATCCATTGGGTGTGGGGATCACCTTTATGAGATAGGGTTGGAGGTCCTGGAGATGCGTAAATTCAAAAATGTATCACGTACCACCATATGTGGTCAACAATTAAAGGGGTTTATGCTTACTCCCATGTGCAATTAAAAGTTCAAACTTGAAACTGAAACTTTCTAGTTAGGAGATGGCAACAAGTTGAGTTCCTCAGCAAGTGCTCACCTATGTCAGGTGCCAACTGCCAACCCCAAATCAGATTTCTAGCTCACCCCTGCAAGTACCATCCCACTTCATCTCACACCATCCTGGCTGGTCAACATTTGTCTCACGCGTCATTATTTGAAAGGTAAAGAATGGGTTTTATGAAAACAAAAGAATAAATGTTTACACTTTAGATGTAAACGTACACCAAAGGAACTCAACTGGATGGCAGCCGGTAGGCTGTAGATGTTGTGGTGCGTGTCGATCTATCAATCGTATATAGTAGTCCCATCCCAATGCCAGCCAGTTAATAATCGGCCAACAGAATAAGCCTATGACTGTTCATTTATCATTCAGGCAGAGTTTGGTGATCAGGTTTAGTTAAGGGTCACAATTGGGAACCGAAATCGATATTGAGTCGAATTAATCAAATCGAACCAAAAGGAATTAAATTCGATTCAAATTCGGTTTGAGTATGTGAGTATGTTCCTCGATTTGGTTCGGTTTTGGTTTCAAGTGTAAGAATCATTGGTTCGGACTGAAATCAAACCTAATTGTCTTAAAACCAAATAAAGGAAAAAAACCTAGTATAGTAGTATCATTAAGACTCAAGTGGGATTTTTTCAATATTCAATTTTGAAAATTCAAGAGTGTTCTGTGCAAGCTCCTTTTTTTTTTTTTTTTTAGGTGGTAAGTGTTTTTTACAATTTTTCATCACATACTTACATGATAAGACAATTTTGGAGTTGACAATGGTCATAAGGCCCATAACTTGAGCCCATTACGGCCTTTGGTCCATCACAGTCATGGTTCAAAAGTGGATCCGTTTTCATAATCAAATTAAAACAAAAATACAAAACCAAATTAAAATTGCATATCCGAACCGAATTGTAACCAAAATCGAACCAAGCCAAATTGAATCGGCTTGAATATCCAAATATGGAACCAAGTCGGTTCTCAATTCGGTTATGATCCATCTTACCATCATTTGGAATTGAACCAAAACTTAACCAAATAACCGAAACCAAACAAATTGACACCCTTAGGTTTAGATCAGTTATTTGAAAATCCTGGTTGAGATTAGCCACCTACATCTGATCTTGTAGGACCTCAACCATGGTTTCAAAAAATCGAAATCAGATCGGTTGAATTGGTCATGATCTATCCGACTGATTTTACTCCATCTCTAGACGATTTTGGTTGATTCAGATTAAAATCGACACTCACCAATTTGATCCCCGATTCCACTTTACAAAACCTTGACCTTATCGTGTCTGATCAATTTCATCAACAAAAAGGTTCTAATGGCCTAATCCAAAGCCTTATGAGTCAAGAAGGATGCCGCCTTGATTCCTTAGGCTTATCCCTTTGCTTACTTTTCATCGTCATCTTTCCTTGTTCACCTTTTTTAGTCATGTCTCCTTTATAGGTTTTCTGTCTATACTATTTTTTCAGGATCGAATTTCTCTTCATCCATGGTGAAGTGAGAGTCTTCTTGGAATTTTCATTCTTGAGTATTTTGGCTAAGGCCATTTTTTTATCCTAGATAATAGGAGGCAAGATTTAATTATTATAGAATAATTCAATCATAAGACCACATCACCAGTGGTGAAAGAATTCTTCCTTCACCATGGGTGGAAAAAATTTTAATAACTTTTTTTTTAGGAATCTCTCTTCTATTTAATATCTTTTTATTTTATTTTATTTTATTTATTTATATTTTTTTTAGTCAAATAGAAGACAATTGCTTGCTCAGTTGATTGGTGTCTTGCTCGTAGAGTGCAAGTTTTCAAAAGATCACATATTTGACTCGCACTGAGATGGAATTTCTAATGTTTTTTCACCTGGAAAACTAATTGAAGAAAGCGATCTCTTACCGAGCCATCTTAATTGGAATAACGCGAGCATATCTAAATACTCCCCCCACCACCCCTTCTTTTTCCTTTCTGACTCTGGATTCTCTACCAATGTGAGGTGTGACCCATCTATGTGGATAATAACTGATGACCCATTCAAAGAAGCATCCCAATGGGGCACTACTCGTTGGGTTTGGGGAGCCCATTTTCTTCATTTCAACTTCATTGGGTCATTATGGACCCACTTTGTCCATATAGGTTTCTATCACCAATCGCTGGCTTAAATGGGCCTGAGACAGAACTGTAACCTAAATCTTATCTGTTGGGCCGGACCTACATCGGCCCTGCCTTCTTACATCCTCAGCCCTGAGGTCTGTGCCTCAGAAATAGACAATTACATCGTAAGTTAGTTGAAAGCTCTATATTTCTAAGCTTTTTTTAACAATAATATTTATAAGCAATACAGAAATATTTAATCATATATATTAGTAGTGACATCGGTAGTGATCAATTATCAATAACTTAAAAACATTCGTAAAAATGGGCAGCGCTAAATTGGAAACAATGTACCATTTTTTATTTTTTGGTAACAATGGATATTCAAGCTTTCCTCTTGACGGTAATGATGGGTATTCAAGCCTTCAGCCTGACTAGTCTTGCGGGTTTATATTTACCCCACAACCGCATAGATCAAGTCATATTGGAATTGAATGAGAATCATCAATTTTCACCTAAAGCAATGAAGAGCACTACACACTCCATGTTAGTGGCCCCAATGAGGTAAGAGGAGTCGAACTGAAACAGTATATCACACCTCACTCTTAAGCGGCAATGAGTTCCACTCTCTTTAAGGCTACCTAGAGATGTAAATGGATTAAATACGGATCAGATATGATCAGATATGGATATCCCTGATTGGATATGGATACCCCTAAATGGATACATATGCAAAGTGAATCTGAATTTTCAACTATCCATTTACATCTCGGACTTGTGTAACCCAGACTTTTCCTCTGCCTACAGATCTCTGAAGTATCTTAATTTTTTTTTTTTTTCACTCTTTCAAACATGATAAATTTTCAAGAACCATTAAAATCATTAGTTACTTAATTTTTTATTATAAATTGAATATTAATTCATTAGGATAGATTATGTTTCAAATAATCCAAAGGAAAAACTTTTCTATCAAGCTCTATATTCATTTAAACCTCGTCCACTTTGCAAGTTGCAAACTAGTGAGTGGGTTTCTTTGGTAGGTGTTTTAATTGTTATGACGATTGGATTCCACGTGGCATATCTTCATAATAAAAAGTTCCAAGTTAGATGGCGTTAGTTGGCAAGTAGACTGTCCTGATCCTGAAGTTGGCAAGTGAGGCATCGTGATCATTGAGATGCCACTTATCATAAAATATTTATTAATAGTCATCACTCTAACGCTCATCAGTTTGATGATAATGGATATGGTTAGTTGTATCTCACACTGGCTTCACTTGATAAGCCCTAAAGGTTAGCCATCAAAATTCCAAAATCGTCAATGTTCAATGGCCACTAGCATTTGGCAGCATGGGGTTATCAATTACAAGATATATATGTGATATTTTAAAAGAAAATTACATTGTCACCCCCTAAACTTTGGTCTTTATTCAATGCCATCTCTTAGACTTTTCGAAACACTAAAGACATCCCCTAAAAACTCAAAAAATTCTAAATCAGTCCTTGCCGTTAGTCATCCCCGTTAAGTGATGGAATAATGGTTAGTTTTTTTACAATATGCCCAAAACACCCCCCACCCCAAGGTGATTTGACCACCTTACCCCTGTCCCTTCTTCTAAACAAAAACCTGCAACGATTAGTTCTCCGGCCTCCGTCATAGGTTCATGGGCACCCCGGCGAAAGTTCGTTGCTATCCTACTAAGGGGGTTACATACCCGACCCTAGACAAAGAAACTGCCACACAAAGCTTGACCAATGAACAAATCTGAAGAAACAGTCAAATGCGGGCGTACCTGGCCAACGGTCATCTCTGTGAAGCAGATCTGAGATATCTAGGATATCATTCGACTCTGTGTAGCAAATCGAAAGAAGAAGAAGCTCAAAATTGGGAGAGGCAATCAGGCTAGATCTGAAAGGAAATCCAGTTTATCTCCTTAGCTCGCAGGTGGTTCAGTAAAGAGTCACCTCGCCGGATTGTAGGAGCCACCTGAAGTACAGTAGTGATCTGAAGAGCAACGGCACCCTCTAATGTTGAGATGCCAGTCTCGCTAGAGATCGTCCACGATCTAGAGTGTAGCTGCAACCAAGAGAGTAGCAGTGATTTGAGGAGAAAATGGCAATTCTGCTCCCACAAGTCCTCACAGTTCGTACATAGTCTTCTGCGTCGATCTCCTCAACTAGCAGGTGGATCCAGTGAAGAGTCGCCTAGCCAGAGTGCAGCCTGATTCGCCTCAATTGCCGGAGTGCAGCCTCGCCAATGGAAGATCTGCTTCATCTTCGTGCATAGTGGCTCACCGACAGCAGACGACAGATCGACAGAAGTTGAAGAGTATCGATGCCTTTTCCAAGGGTTGCTTGAGGTGGTGGTACTAATGATCGACGAACAGGACTGGACTGGTTAGACATTAAGGGAAGAGCTTCTAAGACAAGGCATTCTGAGCAGAAATCGGGAAAAAAAAAGGTATAGAAAGACGGCGACGAACCATCGCCGGTGAAGAAACAGAGAAGATATAATTGACGACGACGATGTCCGTATACACCCGACAGTTGCAAGTTTTGGTTTAGAAGAAGGGACAAGGGTAAGGTGGTCAAATCATCTTGAAGGGATGTTTTGGGCATTTTGTAAAAAAACTAACCATTATTCCATCACTTAACGGGGATGACTAACAGCAGAGACTGATTTAGAATTTTTTAAATTTTCAGGGGGTGTCTTTGGTGTTTCGAAAAGTCTAGGGGGTGGGATTGAATAACGACCAAAGTTCAAGGGGTGGCAATGCAATTTTCTCATATTTTAACAATAATTAATTGCCTAGCGTAATTGGTGAATTATATAGTGTGTAAAAAGCATGGATTCAGATATCTGTATCAATTTGATTTTGATAGCTATTATTGGAATCGGAATTAGGACATTTAAGTTTATGGTTCGTACCAAGTTCGTTGCTCACCAACTGCACTACCCCTTTGGGTTATTACAATTTTGGACTAAATTACTTGTTTGACTTAGCCGTACATAACAAGATATTTACTAAATAATTCTATTGAAACTTAATTCTTAGAGAGGATTACCGGCTTTAGATCTTTCTTTATTATATTTTGGTTATAGGATCAAGTTTTCATGCACCCACAATGAATGGTAATCTCAACCACTCAAGAGTGGGGTAGAGGTGCACGGGATTTCATCCCTTGGATCCATGCAATAAATTCACGACGCGATTCAGGAAAACTTTGTCCTTTGTCTTATATATATATATATATATATATCTTAACGTATTTGTTTAATTTGTTCTAATATTTTACATTATTGTGCATCTAATTATTTTGGAATTGACTCATTAATTTACTTGTTCGATTTGCTAATCTATACAACAGCTAGAGCATAAAGATTCCGAGTGTTGAACCTGCAGGATCACTTGTTTAGGAAACCATAGTCATTGTTTATTTGGGTGAATATTTTCAAAATGGATCATTCTAACAAATTATTTAAATATTTGCCACATGATAGATTGAATGGGACAAATAGACCATTGGGTTCCTTACCAGTATGACAAACTTTGAAAAAAGATTTAAGATAATTGAAAATTTAGAGACCATGGAAAGGTGCATGGACATACAGAGATGGCTGAAAAATATAAAAATGAAGGGACATATATTGCGAAGGTTTTTTTTTTTTTTTGTTGAATTTGTGTTGAAATTGCGGCACACTAATCCATAATGTGTACAACTGATCCAACAATTAATTGACTATGATCAACTATTCGTGTGGCTTAAAATGGTGGATCAAAATGGGACCATGAAAACAAACATTTTTTCTATTTATTTTATAACATTAGGTTTTGTGTACAGCCATGTATGGTGCATTGTCACGCATGAAACAATTGGATAGAGACAATCATTCCTTTAAAATACCAAAAATTACCCCTTATTTGACGAGTTGACCGATTGCCCACAAATCCATTCCCCTATTTTATTTTGGATGGAATGCAATAAAAAAAAAATGTGCATTAATGCTTCCAAGTTTTGGTAGGTAACAAGTTGTGCCAGTCTAGTCATTCTTTGAAGTAGTGAGAAACCTAACAATGTTGTCTAGAAAAAGAGAGAGAGAGAGAGAGAGAGAGAGAGAAACCTAACAATGGCAATTTATAAAGACTTAAATCATTATCAAGCAAAAGAGAATTTTTAAAATATGCTTTGAAAATAGTGGTTAATGATTATTGAATTTAATTACTCCTATCTTTTTCTATGATTATCTATTGCATTTATGATTCCAAGTTGTACAATTCCATATTAGAGAGTGACATTTTTTTTGAAAAAATTATATAATAGAGTTTTTCTTTCTTTTATTCACATCTTATCCATAAAACTAATTGGTTAGTATGGTGTATGATTGAGTTTGAATACAAGAAAAATATGTCAATGTTATAGGTAGTTTATCTCTATAACAATGGAATGTGATGTTTTCGAAAATCATATGATAAATAAGAACCATCTATTTTTACGGTTTTTTAATTTAAATCATCTGTGTCCACCCAATTGGGAGAATGCACAATAATGTTTAGAGTATTGGTACATATGTACGAACATACACACGATATTTACCTCTACAAAAGAGGATATTTTATTGATTAGACTTTGAAAGTTGACATGCGACTAATCTAAACCATATCCTCTCTATCTAATAGTTTGAATAAACACATCATATGACTATGTGACAGGATAAATGTCTTGTGATACTTAAAAAATAACAAACTTTCTTCATAGCTATAATTCGCCAATTATTATTATAAAAAAATTGATGACTTCAACTATTAACACATTAAGCAACTTGAGAGTGCTTGCACGACTGTTTAATATGTTGCAATAAATGACCTACACAACCTCTCAAGCAGAAAAAAACAAGAATGATTATGTGATTAATAATATTCATCCAATTAATTTGATAGGTGGTTAGTAAGTAAGTGAAGAAATGGAAGTAAATATGTTAAGCATTAATACTTTGAAAGCACAAGAGGGAATAATTATTCTTTAGAAAAAAGAAAACTATCCACTTGCGTGTGTAAGAGTGCTAATCATTATTCGATGTTCATAACCATAAAGATCGAGTTGGTAAAGTGTGGTCCATTGATTTAAGTGGTTTTAAATTTCAAGCCTCATTGATAATAAAATCAATCAACTTTACTATCAGCCTTGATCGATTACAAGAATTTAGGTGCCACCACCTTGACCTAAGAGGAAACAATGTTAGTTGACACTTTATTGATGGATGGATTGATCTAGTATTGGTAGATGAGCAATAAATAAACCAAAACCATTAATTATAGGCACATTTTATCATAGTTGCAATGTTTTAGGCAGATTTTATCACAATGGAAAAATCATGTTTGGAATTGGGTGAATCATTTGGGTCCAATAAAAAAAAATATAAAATCTGTTCAAGAGTCGTAAAGATTCGCCCAAGTTGAAGAAATGATCAAGCCAGGTTCGAATCAATCAAAGTTTCTTTTGACTCAATAATTTTGCCCTAGTCATGTGAATCACGTAGTCTTTTTCTTTTATTGGGCCATATACTATTCATAGACTATAAGCTAGATCTATAATAAAATAAAACACAAGAATTTTTATTTGTTGTCTTCAATATTAGACTTTTTTTTTTTCCTTCTCACCATGAAGCAACCATAGCTGCTTCAGCCCTACCCAGTCAGACAAAGAGTAGAAAAAAGATATTACAAAAATAAGAAAAAAACATGACTCTTGACTCACCAGTTTTGAAAAGGATGAGCCATTTGAAACACCTGGTTTTCCAAGGTTCAAATTGTCTGCAGTGAGTGATAGGGTGCAGTAAGCATTCGGCAGCTGAGAGCATCTGGACACACGTCCTAAGGAGCTCCCAGCCACCCGATGCTCACTGCACCGGTACAGTGGTTGCAGACAATTGTCATGTGATTTTTCAACTATGAGTTATATAGATAAATATAAGGGGGGGGGGGAAACAATTTTTGTGGCCTTAAAATGTGAGAGAATAGAGAGAAAATTAAGGATTGTTTGTTATGCATCCATGGAATGCATTCCAGGTCAATAATGCATTTCAAGAAATTATACTAAATGAAACATTAGTTTTCTGCCTATGATCTTAAACAATTGGACCCACTATTTATCTAATGTATATTTTCCATCTCAATATTTTTTGAGTCTCGGGCATGCCACCCCCTAAATATCTCAACTCTAAATCGTGGTTAAAAGAAATAAACTACACAACTATAGTCTAAAAGCATTTGGAATCATTAGTAGATGTTTTGAAATTAAGGCTGCATTTGGTGTATTTTTTTGAATGCATTATCAACCTAGAATGCATTCGAAGAATGAGATTATCTTTGGTCAGGGTGAAGATAAACTTTCTTCAAGAACAATCCACAAAATCCCATCAGTGAGATGTCATTATTGCTAATAACTCTGAAATGCCCTTGGCACTATTGAAGAAAAGAATCAAAGAAAATGAAAGCTAAAGAGAGTACCAATGTTGGAAAGAAAATCAATGAAGCAAGTAGAACCTATAGAAGTGATTTTTCTTTTTTTCCACATTGTGGATTGAACTTTCTTTCACTCACATCATTTTGGGCTTTTGTTCATGGAGAAGCAATAATGGTATTATAATAGTGGGTAAAGAAATTCTATATGTGAAGGAAAAATTTTCTTTTTCTCTATTTCTTTTTTATTCCATCCAGTTAGGTAGAATATATATATATATATATATAATTAAAATAAATGAGAGGGAAGAAAAATTGAAAAACCAAACATAGGAAGTCACTCTCTTTTGGATCTGGCTCCTCTCCAGAGCACCCATCGCCTAGGTCTTGACCATACTACTTAGGGGAGCGTTACGTGTTCATGTGGTGATCCAACGGTTCTTGGTGCCTCTTTTTTCACGCCTTTGTTAGCGCCTCGTTCTTCACGTCGTCTCTCAAAACATTGGATCACCGCCTAGTGCTCTCTCAGGTAGCTATGGGCCGACCTGGGCAATAGACACTCAGGAGAAGAGTCGAATCCCTCTCTTTTTTTCCACATTCAACAATTGTGTCTAATTAAATTCTTAACCCATTTGGCATTTCAAGAGTCTTTTTTTTTTTTTTCTCTTTTTTGGTAAACTCAGAAGTGAACTGTTGGACTCAAAACAAAGGGAGTAAGAAAGGGAAAAAAAATATCAATCGGAGCAGAATATCAAAATAAAGAAATGGAAAAAAATTTCTCAAGATGTCAGTATGCCAGCGCCCTCTCACATGTATTTTTTTTCCCTCTCTCTTATGTCCTGATGATCATGTGTATTCCATGTAAATGATATCATTTCTTGTGCCATTATTGATGTTGCATGAGAGATTATCCATTGTTTGAGGTGGAAAACAACATTATGTTTCATAATCACCTTATGAAGTTGTACATGATACATAAAATTGTATATGCATGGATCAACGAGCATAATAAATAAAAACAAGCACATATACAAGAAACAATACATTTATGTGGTTTGAAAATATCAGGCCTACATCCATAAGTGATACAATCCTCTATTAAGAACAAGAGAAGAAAATAATAATATAACCCTTGCAAATCCTAAATCCCACGTAAAACCCTCTCTCTCAACATCGATGTCTTTCTACTCCTTGCTTCTCACTTTCTTCTCTTCTTTTGCTAACCCCTTTAAAGACACCTCTCTCTTTTTATATATTAATCTTCCACCTTTGGAAGACTCTACATCTTCCATTGCCTTGGAAACATCCACCTTTTTTAAGACTCCTCTACTTGGAAGACTATATCTTTTTTCACTTTCTCCTCTTTGATGTCTCTTCACCTTCCACATTAGAAGACTCTAATGGACAACTAAACTCTTGAACCAAATCCTTAGCCAATCTAGATAAAAGGCATCAAACCCGAAAATTTTCACATTGGTTTTGTTGTACCCACCTGAAAGACATGTTGAAAAATCATTTGACTACATTCTTCACAATGCACCCCATCCTTGTTAGTCTCTTGAATAACCAACAATTCATTCTTATTTAGTACATACGCTTATCCCTCAAATGAATGAATGCATTCTCGTTTAGTATCATTCTCCACCTTGCAAATATTTAGTGCTAGTATCTCGAATGGCCAATACACACATCATTCCGACCCCATTGTTCACCCTGCACATATCTAGTGTTAGTACCTTGAATGGTCAAACACCTCATCATTACAGTCTTATTCTTCTCCCAACATATCTCTAGTGCTAGTATCTCAAATGGCTAAACACTTCATCATTTCAGCCTCATTCTTCACCCATCACATCTTCCCTTGAACCATGTTGTAGGTACCCCTTGTCTCTTGAATGATGTTGTAAGAGTACCCACCACATATTTCTTATTATATAACATGGTACCTCTATTATAACAATCCACAGTAATTCCCCCCATTTTTTTTTCAATAAATCTCCTCCACCTCATCATCTCTCTTATCTGTCGACAAACATCAGACACAACTTGTTGGGGGCGGAATAACGTTTCTATTTTTGACTTGAGCACCTTACGATCGTATAAGAACACAGACTCATATATGCATGATCTACGAGCACATAAAATGAAAACAAGCACAGACACAAGAAGCAATAAATTTACATGGTTCGGCAATATATATTACCTGCATCCATAGAATAATATAATCTTCCACTAAGAACAAAAGAAGAGAAGTATTACAACCCTTGCAATTTGATTCCCAAACCAAGTCTATTGTACACCTCTCTCTCTCTCTCACTTGGTCATGTACTCACTCACTTTCTCTCTCTCAACCTTGGTGTCTCTCAACTCATGGCTTCTCACTTTCTTCTCTTCTTGTCTAACCCCCTTGAAAAAGGCCTCTTTAATTTATAGACTCCTCTTCCTCCATTGGAAGACTTCACCCTCTTGGAAGGCTCTACATATTCCAATCTTTTGGAATTCTCCACCTAATTGAATACTTCCATTACTTGGAAGACTTTATACCTCTTCCACTCGCTCCAATTTCGTCCCCACTAGAAGATTCTAGTGGATAACTAAACCGTTGAATCAAATCTTTCAACCGGTCTAGATAAAAGATGCCAAACTCAACACCCCCTACATTGACATCTATCCTCTCTCAAAAGAAATAATTGGCTAAATAAACGAAATGAAAATATGTTATATTAGCAAGCAATGAAAGATATGTTAGCATGTTTTATATCTCTCTCTCTTCTTCTCACATGAAATGAGCCCTTCTCTACGGGATAAGTGAAGGAAAACTTTTCCCATTATATATTTTCATGTAAGGTTTAGACATTTGCTTATTCCTTTAAAACATTTAAAGCACCCAGGCCTTAAGCTGCCAAGTAATTGTAACTTTATTTTTTTTTCATTTTAGTATAACATAATTATTTTCAAATAGGATAAATCTTGTCATTTCATATGCAGACTCGAAACATCGATAATTTTGTTGATAACATAATGATAAATCACTTTTTAAATTATTGTTTGAGGAAAAAGACACTACTTTGTCACATGCCCATATGCCCATACGCAAGAGTGGAAAAAATACCATCCTACCCCTTGATTGGATGCATACATGTGCACCCCCTTGGTTGGTCATTGGCACAATGACCATCCAACTAGGTAGCAACCCAAATCCTTATTTTTTAGAATCTGACTCCTCTATGTCACAGCAAGGATACCAATGCACATCTAATGGTCTGGAGCTCCTAAACATGAAGCCTAACACATGGATGCGTATCTCAAAGCACTTCAAGTTGTTAGATGTGCGCTGTAATCTCTCACTCCTTAAAAGAGCCCCATCCTATTATTTAAGGATAAAACACCCTTTATTTTTTTTCCTTGTCTCTCTCTTAAACAACTTTTAAGAATGGACAAGGGATAAGGTTTCAAATTCGGAGCCCATTAAAAAAAATAAAAAAATAAATGGAAATTCTCCAGTACCACCCCTAAAATTGAAAATAACTTGGAGTAATCCCTAAAAATGAAGATAATGTCTACTGCACCCCTAATTTGTAACACTGTTAATTGAAAGTGAGAAATGTCCCTTTTACCCTTATACTTAAACTCTCTAAAAAGAACCCATTTTCTTCCAAACTCTCTCAACCGCGACCTTAGCTAGGAGAGTAAACCGTTATTGGTTATCTCCTCTCACTGGGAATGCGGTTTAGGGCAAAGCAAATTCTGTTTTGTTCTGTTCTTTGATGTGCCGCGACAGATCTGAGTAGTTCTATGAGGTGTTATATTGATTTCCTGAGCTCTTTTTTTAGGGATGTCTCGAGAAAAAAATCTTTACTCTGGATGGGAGGTTTTTTTTTTTTTTTAATCATCTTTCTGTAGATTGGAGAGAGCTTCGCACCTAAGAGGCTCACTTGTTGGCCCGCTCTAGCTCAATAGTCGAGAAGAAGAGTGGGCAACTATGAGATTAGTTGCCCTTAGTTCGAAATCAGTAGCTCAATAGCCAACTCTCAGTTTACCTGGGAAGACAAGGCCTTGGCCAACTATTGCAGCTCCACGCTCGCCTCCATCTACGAAGAAAGGAAAGTCAAGAAGAAAATCGATCAACTTTGATAACTGAGAACAATAGTGATTCGTCTTCATACATACCCAAAATTTTCTTGTTTTCTTCAAACTTCATTTCCTCCTCATTGTACCCATTGGCGAGAACAGGTGCATTGTGTGAGAACAAATTAAAAGCATATTGCATAGACTGCAGGTGTTAAGGGGTGAACCACTGTGAACAGATGGAATGATTTAATATTAATCTCACTAAATTATTGTCAGAAAATTATAGATGACTAAAAGTTTTGTTTTTTATTTTATTTTTTATTTTTATTTTTTCTGGTGATCTAGATGGTGATCTGTTTAAATGGATTGTAAAACTTTACAAATCTTAAAGATCTCATCTTTGTTGAATAGATTCGCATTTCTTGTTGTTAGATCCATAACTCTAGCCTCGGTTTTATCTAAATTTCGAGTCTTGTTTCATTTTACTGGTGCTCGACTTTGGATCTTAAGTAGCTGCGGAGATGAACTATTGCGGATACCAGAAGAACACCTTCACAGCTTGCGAAGACATGAGGAGCGCCAAAGATGTGGTTGTTTGCCCTAAACCTCAATGAATCTCTAGATTCAACCATGTTATTCATGATCCTAGGCCTTTGAGAGAGAAAGAGTGCTTCGTCGTCTTCGTGCAGTAGTTTCGTCGTCATCGTACTGAGAAGCTTCCTTCTTCGTGTAGTCTTTGCAGGTGAATGGAGTAGAAGAAGTCTGAGCAGAGGTTAGTGCTTTCACCAAGTGCTCTGCTTCATCGCATAGAGGTTTTCCTCCTTCGTGTAGTCTTTGCAGTTGAACGAAGCAGAGCAGCGCAACGGCAATCAGAGGTTAGGGATGTTAGAGCAATAGCTGTCGATTTTGGGAAAGTATTTCAAGTCTCTCCGTTTTACTAATTGGGGATGAAGATCAATATTGTAACTTAACATACCCATAAGGGTAGATTGGCCATTTAGCAAAAAACTAACTGATGACATCATCACTTAACACCTTAAATCTAACGGAATGAGTTTTTTAGATATAATTTTAAGAAAGTGAGGGATCTACTAGACATTATTTTCATTTTTAGGTGTTACTTCGAGTTAATTTCAATTTTATGGGTGGTACTAGATAATTTTTCAAAAATAAAAATAATATCAAGTTTAAATTCTACCTATAGAGGTGTCATGGTCCTACTTTTGATTGGCAAAGTTTTCGATCTCTTCCCCTTTTTTTATTTTGAGAGAGAGAGAGCTTGAGCTTTATTAATATTTTTTTCCTTTTGGGATCTAAACTTTATTAATATTTATTCCTTGTCCCCTTGTTTGCTCCACAGCTAAGACTGTCACTACTTCTCTTCAATTGCAAGCCTACCCAGAAGAGACCATATGAAGAAGAAGTTGAGACTACTTCTCAACCAACCAATTATTCCTTTCCCATTGATTTGAATCATGAAGGTGGTGATGATCCCATCCATCCATCAATCCATCGCTGCATATCTAAGAGTAAGAGGAAAGCTGGATCGGCAACGCCTACACCTTTTTCGGGCCCTACTTCCCCAATCGCCAAATCCCTCTTCCCCATGTGCTTTGCTTCGTCACCCCTTGCTGGCAAATCACCCAATCATCCAATCATCCAATCACCTCTCTCTCTCTCTCTCTCTCTCTTTCTATGCTATACAGAGGTAGCTTCAGGTGCAAATGGCAGAGTGAGAAGAGAGTGAAAACTGGAATGAGTAGAGTTGTTGATATCACAGTTTCCAAGATCTTCTTCTCTGGGATTATGCACATTTAAAGCTTTCTGCTACTCTCTTGTACTTCTCATGGATTCGAGTACTCGTCTTGAGTATGCTCTGTTCCAACTCACCCCTACCAGAACCAGGTACTAATTGCTAATGCCTAATGGCTTCTTACTTGTTCCTTTCTCTATCGATCTTGTAGTCATGCTTGGATTTTAGTATTCATCTCGCTTTGGTTCTGATGATCTTTGTGTTTTGTGTGTTTCTGCATTTTGAATTTGAAAGGTGTGATCTCGTTGTCTTCGCCGGAGGTCGCAGTGAGAAATTAGCATCTGGACTACTTGAGCCATTCGTTTCGCATCTTAGATGCGCCAAGGAGCAGATTTCCAAGGGTGGCTACTCCATCACGCTTCGGGCTCCCACTCCCGCCGACTCCGCCTGGTTCACCAAGGCCACGTTGGAACGGTACTTCTTGGACTTAGATCCCTAGATTTCTTTCATCCATAATTCGTTCATTTGGAAATGATTCAATTGATTTGGGTTTCACTAGGAAGCTCCTAGTTGGCTCATTCTTCATGAATTTTGAACAGGTTTGTGAGGTTTGTTAGCACACCTGAAGTTCTTGAGAGGTTTGTGACGATCGAAAGGGAGATCTTACAGATTGAGACCTCGGTTCAACCCAATGAATTGTCAAATTCTACTGCTGCAGGTCAAGCAGAAGAAGGTACGCTCAGACCTGTAATTCAATTTGTAAGTCCTTCGATTAGATCGAATTGACTGCAAAAAGTGCTCCCCATATCCGTTGATCCAAAATTTGGATCTCTCACAAGTATTATATGATGGATTAAATCTTAATTTTCATTTGTTTTCCTGCTCTTGATTGTTCTATGTTTGGTAGTTTATGAATATAGTAGTCAAATCCAGGTATAGTTGCTGCTAGTTTCCTGACATTGATTATTAGAAACTAAGTCTATACGGCTTTATACTAAATTGTGATGATACATGGTCCATGATACAGCTTTCTTGATATCAAATTTTTGGAATTCAGTTTACATTGCACACCACTTGAAAGATTTGACTTGATCTACTAATTTGTACTTGGATTTATTTCGCAGGCAATGTGAAAGGTGCTGATGGCCATTCCAAGAAATCGACTACTTCCTCTCAGGTATTTCAGTGTTTTACTGACATATGACAGTAGATTTGTCTCAAGATGTTTCCTCATCCTCACTGGCCATAACTTTGAACCTTTCTGTGGCAATGGTGGTCCCAGGCAAAAGCCGACTCTAATGGCAGTGATAATGTTGCACAAGAAGAAAACTCCAAGTAAATCATCCTTTTTCTCATAATTTATTAAATCTGATTATTTCCCCTCTACATTCCAGTACATCAAATTCACTTTTGTTGCTTACCCTATTGTTTTGGTATCAAACAGGCTTCGCCTTCAGCGTCTTTTGGAGACTCGCAAAGCGGTGCTTCGTAAGGAGCAGGCTATGGCTTATGCTCGTTCCTTTGTTGCTGGATTTGATATGGACCATATAGATGATCTTTTATCCTTTTCTGCTGCTTTTGGAGCTTCCCGCTTAAGGTATGAATGAAACTTAGCCATAACGATGGTCAAGGGCATCTAGTTAAGATCAAGCTGAGGAAGGTTGAATTTTATTTCTTAAGATATAAAGCAACTCAAACTAATTTAGGTATTAAGATATAAAAGCTAATCAACCTAACATAATGCTCATGAATATATGAGCAAGCTCTAACATTATGCTCATTGTATTATGTTTTGTGTTGGTTTTTTGTTTTTTGTTTTTGTTTTTTTTTTTTTTTGTTTTTGTTTTTGTTTTTTTGTTTTTTTGTTTTTTTGTTTTTTT
>NC_056567.1:23276168-23304800 GCF_013358625.1 Macadamia integrifolia | reverse complement strand
GGGGGGGGGCAAACTCGGTTATATTGATTTCTGTTTGACCCCTTACACTTCTTAATATTTTTCCTTGCTTTTCCTTGTTTTGTTGTTTAACACGTTGCATGAAGTGCACTATCATATCAGTATCAAGGACTGAATTTGTCATATGCCAAGTCCACTGTGGTCAGAAAAAACTGGGTGAGTTTGTATGAGTCAGTCAATGTGAATCCTTGCATATTTATCTGACTTCTCCAATAATTTGAAATTGAGCTGACTTGACTGGTCAGTTTTGAATTGACTAGTCTTGGTGGTTGAATTCTTGAATAAATTGACCGAATTGGGTCGGATCAATCTGAATCAAGGCAATGTGCAAACTACGTAATTTGGAAAGACACAGTAGGACATACTCACTTTTTTTCCTTCCAGAAGGCTTTGTCTAACCCATTTTAAGGCATACAAGAATGTAGTCCAATTGCCAAAAGTAAGATGGAATCTGTAAGTTGATTTTGGATATAATGTAGACTTTCTGATTTCAGTCTGGAAGGTGGGATCTACCAATGTCATGGCTGTAAATTCAAACTTCAAGCCCCGCTTTATTAATTGAGAAGGTTGTAATTGCTAAATTTATTGTTTTACCTCACTGTTCTATCCATTTTTTATTTTCCAATTTATGCATATGCAGTGAAGAACTCCTACAACCAACATTCAATATGGCATGAGAAGTTTCATCAATATACTCAACTTAGACATCCGAACTCAACTCAACTCAGTCTTTTCCCCAACTAAATGGGGACTGCTACATGGATCCTTACCCTCAATCAGCTCTATTGAAAGTCTTACTTGATATAAGGCCTAAGCTATGCATGTCTTTCATCACCAATTCTCCCAGAGTCATTTTATTTCTACCCCTGGCTCTTTTAACTCTTTTAATATAAATCAAATCACTCTTACGTACTGGAGCATTTAGGCTTTCGTTGTATATGACCATTTGCACATCCCACCACCTCAAACGACTTTTCATAGCTTATCATGCATAGGAGCTACTTCAAAATCAGTTATGTTCATTCCTTATTTTATCCTTCCTAGTTTACCACACATCCATCGTAAAATCCTCATTTCAGCTACAATGAGTTTATCTATATGATGTTTTTTAATTGCTCAGCATTACGCACCATACATCAAGCGAGTCTTATGTCCTATAAAATTTTATTTTGAGTCTTAAAGGAATATGCCAATCACGCAAGTGAGACAACACCAGATTTACCTCTCCACTTCATCCATCCCATTTAATTCTCCATGTAACATCATCATCTATTTCTCTTTCTTTGAGCCTAGATACCTAAAATTATCACTTTGTAGAATCTCCCTCATCAATTTTCTACACCTCCCTATCCATTCTAGTTAATTGAAGTTACACACTATATGCCCTATTTTTGTTTTACTTATCTTAAAACATTTTGATTTTAAGGTTGATCTCCATAATTTCAACTTAGTGTTATCTTTGTTTCATCCACTAAAACAATATCATCATAAAAAAAGACACCTATGGACTTGCTCTTGAATGTCTTTGGTTAAATCATCTATGATAAGAGGAAACAAATAGGGGGATTAAAGCTGATCATTGATGTAAGCCAACTGTAATTGGGAATTCACAATCTTGAGGCCCCATAGATCATACACTAGTTACCACACCATTATACATTTCTTTAACTATCTTCATGTATTTACTTGAAATAGTTTTATTTTCTAGTACTTTCCGAATTAACTCTAAGAACTCTGTTATAAAGATTATTCTAGGTGGTAAAGACCATATAGAGATCCTTCTTGCAATCTCTAAATCTTTCTATGAGTCTCCGAAGTAAGTAAATAACTTCTTTTATGGATCTTCCTGGCATAAAACTAAATTGGTTCTCCATAATAATAGTTTTTCTGTCAGGTGAGTTTCAATAACTCTCTCATATAATTTCATAGGATGACTCATTAGTTTTATGCTTTTATAGTTATTGTAGATTTAAATATAATTTTTGTTTTCATAAATCGGAGCCACAAGCATCTGTCATTTTCCTTGTGTTCATAATCTTGTTAAACAACTTGGTTAGCCGAGATAAGCCATATATTCTTAAGCTATTCCACACTTCTATTGGGACCACATCTAGACTTGGTGTCTTGCCTACTTACATTGTCCTTAAAGCTTCTTTTACTTTAGGCACCCTAATTTGTCGCATATATTTATGCCATGTGGTGTCTTAATGGATAATACAACCTCTCCCCTCTCCAAGATGATTGAATCCTTGATGTGCTTCTTCCTTTGGAAAGCAACCGATGCTCCCCGCTTCCTCCACCCAATCCATTGGGCCTTCATCTGCCTGCACCTCTGTGAAGGTGGTTTAGGGATTCACAGAATCAAAGAAGCCAATATTTCCGGCCTCCTCAAGCTCATTTAGAAGCTTGTTTCTAAGCATAACAGTATCTGGGTCTCGTGGGTCTACTCCTCTCTCCTTAAAAGAGATCCTTTTGGATTGTCTCCCTTTCCCCCTACTCCTTTTGGGTTTGGCGCCAGCTTCTCAATTGTAGAACAATCGTCTTGCGCGCCATGACCTCATCCATAGGAGATGGCTCCTCCACCCTCCTCAGGCTGGATAATTGGCACCCTGCGGCGGTCGTCCTTGAGGTTATTGGTTCTAGATCTATTTACTCCTCCAGATCGGCCAGAGATGCACCAATTGCCTCCATCATAATGGTGCTTAGTCCCCTTCCTCTCTTCTCCCTCGCTCTCGTTTCTCTGGCCTTCCCTCCTCCCCCTTGCTTCTACTGCTTCCGTTGATCAAGTCCTTTGGACTCATTTCTCCTTTGGTCGTTTCAGCTCCTCCTCAGCTTGGAACCTGATCTGCTCTAGAGCCCTTTCTTTTCTTTAGTATAAGCTTGTCTGGTTTCCTAGCCACATCCCTTGCCATGCTTTTATTACCTATTGAGCCATATCCAGCTGCCTCCCCACCTAACTTTTCCTCATTGATCGCCATATCCAGGTCTCCCCCGCCTACTACCTTTGTTGGAATGGGATTAAAGACTACAATCATCTCTTGTATAATTGCCCTTTCTCCTCTATTTGGAAATGTGTTCTCTCCTCTTGCTGGCCTGCTAGAAGAAGTCCTCTCCTGCTTTCCCGGGAACGGATTTGGATGGACATGACCTTTGTCGGTAGATCTGTTTGTGACCTAGTTGGGAAATTAGCTCTTGCTGCTACCATCTCTCATATTTGGATGGAGCGCAATCTTCTTAGATGGACTTCCAACTCTAGATCTCTCTATTCGATTTGGAAAACCATTTGCTTTGATGTCTCATCCAAACTTGTTGTCTCTCCCATTAGATTTTGGTCAGATTCCTCAAGGAATAGGCTCATTATTGTCTCCTGGGGTCTCCCCTCTTTTATCATCCGGCCCACCCCTGAATAGGGGTTTTTAGTCCCCCCCCCTTTTCTCTCCCCTTCTCTCTATTGTATATCCCCCCTTTTTTCCTTTCGTAATGCATTTATTAGTCATCCAAAAAAAAAAAAAAAAATACAACCTCCTGGAACACTACTACTTGAAATCTCGTCATTTAGTATGCTATAAAACTAATTTTTCCATCTCTCTAATGTCTTCACCCCTTATTAGTTCTTTTTCATTCACTTTTAATACATTTGACATGGTCAAAATCTTTACTCTTCTTTTCCCTCATTTTAGTTATCTTATAGATATCTCTTTCCCCTTTCTTTGTGCTCAAATTATTATAAAGATCCTCATATTTCTTGGTCTTGCTTTTCTCATAATCTTCTCAGCTTCATTTCTAGAAAATTTATACCTTTTTAAATCCCTTACATCCTTATTCCTTGCTATTCTTAAAATTAGGTTTCTTATCTATGGCTGATAGAACCTCATCATCCCACCTTCAAGTCTCCCTAAAGTATTGACGTTTTCCTTTCGATTCGGCTGGGACATCCTTAGCAACCTTCTTAATATAAGTAGTTATCGTGTTCCACATCGTATCAGTGTCTCCATCTGTTGAATAATGTAATTAAGACCACTCAGACTCATGAAAGGATTGACTTATATTCATGTAAGGATTTGGACTTTTATTCATGTAAGGAATAGGACTATTGTTTTTGCTATAAATAAAGGACGGACTATGCCCATTAAGGCACAAGGTCTAAATTTCCCCAATTCTACATGGTATCAGAGTGGGTCTGATCACCAAAACCCAAACCCCAAAACCCAAGTCCATTACCTTCTTCTATGCTTTAGACTCACTATCGTTGCCAAGCCCCACTATTGAACCTGCAACCATCATCCCAACAAGGATCTCTGCAACCGGCGAGCATCACTTCTTCACCTGAACCCACAAAGCCAGCCCACGACCAACCCACGAAGCTACTTGAACCCTTCGCCACTGTAACCCTACATGTGACCATCACTGCCTGAACCCTTGCTGCCATCGATCCCAACCATCGAAACGAGCCATCACTGCAATCTCTCGACCAGAACATCTCACCTGTAACTGCAACCTCTCGACTAGAACTCTACAACCTCATCTGTAACCTCTTGCGACTAGACCCATCCTCACCCTCTACCAAGCCAACTTCCCTCTCAACTAGAACCTCTCGTTTGTAACCAAACCATGACCAAACTAATTCTATATTAACTCAACTACTTAACCTAACCTAACCTAACCCAACCCAACCCAACTTCACTTTGAAATCAACTGAACCTACCCCTAAACCAATTAAATCAACTCGATTTAACCTAACCCAACCTTACCGTCCCTAAACCAACTAAACCGACTAGAACCTACCGTATTACTTCTAAACCAACTAGAATTCACCCAAACCAACTTTAACATGTGTGCTAGTCCCAAATAAAAAAAAAAAATAAAAAAAAAAATAAAAAATAAAAAAACTCTGTAAAGGGGGTAATTTTGCCTCTACTGAACTCTCTCCCTTAATGGTAAGTGTTCTCCCATTGGGGTCTTTGTCTTGAAGTTGCTTATGTTTGATTAAGCTCTGGATTGGTCATCCTTTCTTGTGATTACTTGTTGAATCTGCACCTATGGTGTTTGAAGATTCTGGGATATCTTACTCAAGAAGTAGGGGGTCGCTCGTCTGGTCATGATTACCCTCTCTTCCCTTCTAGCGCCATCAAGTTGGATGGGAGCAACTATCTGATTTAGTCTCGGTCTTACCACCTATCAATTGTTGGTCGTGGTTATATTGGATTTCTCACAGGTGATTCAGTATGCTCTACTGCTGCAGGTCCTGCTCAGGACAAATGGGATGCTGCCAATTGGATGGTAATGTCCTACCTTATTAATTCTATGTCTTCTTCTATTGCTTGGACATATCTGTTACTTGATTCTGCTGCTAAGATTTGGAAAGCCGCTAAGGCCCCTTATTCTCACGTGGGCAAGTGTGCCCAGTGTTTTGAATTGAGGAAGAAGGTTCATGGGGCGACTCAGAAAGAGCTTTCTGTGGCTCAATATTAATTTTATCTGTAGGGTATATGGAATGAGATTGATTATTATGAGACTCATCTACCTGTTAGTGAGATTGATATTGTTAAGTTTAAGAAGCGTGAGGAGGAGCTCCGCGTTTATGATTTCGTGGCAGGTCTCAATGTGGAATATGATCATATTAGGGCTAATGTGCTTGATCGTGATCCATCACCCACTCTTGAGAAGCCTATTCGATCATTCAGGTTGAGGAACAACGTCGATCTGAGATGTTACAACTTGGTTCTTAGGATTGATCTGCGCTTGTTTCTTCTACCCGTACAAGTTCCCGACCTATTACTTCATCCTCTTCCAACAAATCGGTTATCAAATGTGACTTTTGTGGCAATGAGCTTCACATAAGGGAGACTTGTTGGAAGCTTTATGGATGTCCTACTAATTTTCGTGGGTATAATCAGGGTTGTGGGAAGAACACTCAGGCAAATCAATTTGAGACTACAATTGATTCTGATAGCTCCGCTACTGCAGGTGCATCCTTCTCTACTGACGAAATGGCTATGCTTCGTCATATGTTGACTTAGATGGGATCCTCTCTGCCAACAATCACTGCCTCTCACTCAGCCCACTCAAGTACTATAGTTTATGGTCATAGTGCATCTGTGGCCTTCTAGTCCTGGATAATTGACTCAGAGGCTACTGATCACATGACCGGTTTATATACCTTCTTTTCTACCTATTGTCCCTCTTCAGGTAATACCAAAGTTCGTATTACGGATGGTTCCCTTTCGCCTATTGCTAGGTCGGGTTCTATTCAGTGTTCTCCTTCATTACCACTGTCCTCTATGTTATATGTTCCTAAGTTTTCTACTATTTTGTTGTTCATTGGTAGTATTACCAAGGATTTGTATTGTAAAGTCACTTTCTTTCCTACTCACTGTATGTTTCAGGACTTGGTGACGGGGGCAACGATTGGCAATGGTAGAATAAGTGGTGGTCTCTATTACCTAGACACTGGTCCCTCTTGGGATTTACACACTTCATTTGGTTTGGCACTCTTTGAACTTTTGGGATGGCATCGATGTCTAGGTTACTCCTCATGGGGCACTTTATTCAAGATTATTTCCAACATTATTTAAACACTGTACTATGGACCAATTTATTTGTGATGCGTGTGTTTTGGCAAAACAAACTCGGAATGTTTATCCTCCTTCTGATAATAAAAGTACTGTTCCGTTTGCTTTAATTCATTTTGATGTTTGGGGACTTGCCTGTCGTGTCTTTATTTCTGACTATCGATGGTTTGTTACTTTTATTGATTGCAATACTTGTTCTACTTGGATTTATTTATTGCATCATAAGAGTGAGGTTTTTCAATGCTTTTGGGAATTTCATTATATGGTTAGGGCCCAGTTTGATTCTAAAATTAAGATACTTCGAACTGACAATGGGAAGAAATATATGGATGGTTAATTTCAGTCTTACTTGGTTGATCATGGGATAATTCATCAGACTAGTTGTGTAGATACTTCAGCGTAAAATGGTGTGGCTGAACGCAAAAATTGCCATCTCCTTGAGGTTACACGCTCCTTGATGTTTGAGATGCATATCCCTGCTCCCTATTGGAGTGAGGCTGTTCTCACTGCTACCTATCTCATTAACAGGATGCCTTCCCAGGTACTTAGTTTTAAGAGTCCCATTGAGTTGTTATCTGGGTCTCGAACTTTTGCTGTTCCTCCCAAGGTCTTTGGTTGTGTTTTCTATGGTCGTAATCATTAGGTTTCGGGCAAGCTTGATCATCGTGGACTCCAGTGTATTTTTGTGGGCTATTCTCCCACTCAGAAGGGATACCGATGCTATTATCCACTTTCTCGATGGCTCTTTGTTTACATGAATGTGTTATTTCGTAAGACTCAGGCTTACTTTCCACCTCTTCAGGGGGAGTCCTCTGTTGGTGAAGAGGTGATTCAGATTTCTACTTTTGATTGTCCTTTACACCTTACCATGGATGACGATGCTACTCAAAGGGATACTGGAATAAAGACTACTAGTTCAGAGATTCCCATTGGTCCAGAGGTTACTGTTCAGGGGGAGCAGAAAACACAGAATGGTCCAGTGATGAAGGTATTCTCTCATAAAAAAAAGGAGAACTGAAACTACCACTCATACTACCATTGCTACTCCATTGCTTCCTGATCCTAAACTTCCCTTCCAGGTATAACCTTTCCCCTCACTTTTGATCAGTCTCTTGATGTTCCTATTGCTCATAGAAAAGGTAATAGGACTTGTACTCAGCATCCTATTTCTAACGTGGTGTCCTATAATGCTCTTTCCCCATCATATCGTGCATTTGTGTCTTCTTTGTCCTCTGTTTCTATTCTTAAAACCTGGTAGGAGGAAAATATAGAACCTAAGTGGAAGGAGGCAATGAATGAGGAGATGAGAGCTCTTCACAAGAATAACACATGGGATCTGATTGTTCTACCCTTGCAAAAGCAACCAGTTGGCTGCAGATGGGTGCTCACTATCAAGTACAATGCTAATGGGGTTGTGGATCGATATAAGGCAAGACTGGTGGCAAAGGGCTTTACTCAAACCTATGGGCTTGACTACCACCTTTGCACCTGTGGCAGAAATGAATACAATCTGAGTTATAATCTCTAGTGTAGTGAACCGAGGATGGGAGCTACAACAACTAGATATAAAAAACGCCTTTCTTCATGGAGTGCTGACTAAGTGGTGTATATGGACATTCCACCTGGATGCTCTAGTTCAGAAACACAAGGCAAGGTGTGTAAACTAAAGAGAGCTCTGTATGGATTGAAGCAGTCTCCCGGTTCATGGTTTGGTCATTTTCACAAGGCTATGATAATTGTTGGCTTTGCACAAAGTAATGTTGATCATACACTATTATTAAAAAGGTTGGTGATCAGATTATTGTAATGATAGTATATGTGGATGATATTGTTGTTATTGGCAATGATACATATGAAATCTTGGTAAGGAGTTTGAGATCAAGGACCTAGGAAGATTGAAATACTTTCTTGGAATTGAGGTGGCACATTCAACCAAGGGTATTATTCTTTTCTAGAGAAAGTATACCTTGGACCTCCTCTCAGAGACTGGTATGTTAGGGTGTAAACCCTTGGATACTCCTTTTGAGGCTAACTCTCATCTCAGAAGCAAAGAATGTGAACCTATTGATAAAGGTCAATATCAAAGGCTAGTTGGAAGACTCATATATCTATCCCATATAAGACTAGACATAGCTCATGCAGTAAATTTGGTGAGTCAGTACATGCATGATCCATATTCATCACATATGGATGCTGTGAACCGGATTCTTAGGTACTTGAAGACAGCACCAGGAAACTGAATTTTATTCTCTTCTACAGATCACATAAGAATTGTCGCATACACTGATGCTGATTGGGCAGGCTCTCTAGACGATCCTCGCTCCACTACTGGCTACTGTACATTTGTTGGTGGCAACTTAATTACGTGGCGCAGTAAGAAGCAGTCAATTGTGGCTAGATCAAGTGCAGAGGCTGAGTTCCG
This sequence comes from Macadamia integrifolia, assembly GCF_013358625.1. NCBI lineage: Eukaryota > Viridiplantae > Streptophyta > Magnoliopsida > Proteales > Proteaceae > Macadamia > Macadamia integrifolia. The sequence continues at coordinate 23,295,788 of NC_056567.1, read as the reverse complement.
AGCTATGACACATGGGATTTGCGAGCTACTTTGGATGCAAGGTCTCCTTCATGACCTGGGTGTGTCCATCCAGGTACCGATGTTACTATATTGTGATAGTAAGTCAGCCATCAGGATTGCACATAACCCTGTTCAGCATGATCATACCAAGCATGTCGAGATCGATAAGCATTTCATTAAAGAGAAGTTAGTGCAAGGACTAATCTGTATTCCCTTTGTGCGAAGTGAAGATCAATTAGCCAATGTTCTCACAAAGGGACTTAGTAGTAAATCTTTTTATTTTATTTTGTCCAAGTTGGATGTGTGTGATATCCATGCACCAACTTGAGGGGGAGTGTTGAATAATGTAATTAGGACTTCTCTAGGACCAGTCGGACTCATGAAAGGCTTATGATTTCTATTCATGTAAGGATTAGGGCTATTGTTTTTGCTATAAATAAAGGAAGGACTATGCACATTAAGGCACAAGGTCTAAATTTCCTCAATTCTACACCATCAAAGGCCCATCTTCCTTGTTTGATCAATTTATCAATAAATCATTTTAAATTTTGTCTTTCTAAGCTCCACCACCTTATCGTTTGGCATATAATATCACATTTCCTTCAATTCCACATAATATGACACATATCCATGACCACTAATCTATGTTATGTGGTTAGGCACTATCCTGGTATAACCTTACAATCCTTATTATATAAACAACATATCAAGCTTTCTAGTTAAAAATAAATATGTTTGGATACATTGATGCCCACTTTTAAAGGTAACTAAATGATCCTCTCTCTTTCCAAAGTATGCTTTTACTGCTGATAAATCAGAAGCCACAAAAAAAATCTAAAACTGAAGTTCCCTCTTCATTCCTCTCTCCAAAACTATATCTTCTATGTACATCTTCATAGCCTTTACGATCTCTCTCAACATGTCCATTTAGATCTCCCCTTAAAATAAAATATTTTCTCTGATTAAAAGCTTGCACTAATCCATCTGTGTGTTCCCAAAATTGTATCTTACTACTTTTATCCAATCCTATTTGGGGTGTGTAAGCGGTAATTATATTGACGATCTCTTTCTCCAACACAAGTTTGATAGATATAATGCTATTGCCAAATCTTTTAATATCCACATCATTTTTTAATTTCTTATCCACTATTATTTCCACTCCACTTTTGTTACTTTTATTCCCCCCCCCCCCCTCTGGTGTATACCAAAGTTTAAATTCATTCGATTCCTTAACTTTTTTACCCTTCCATCTAGTCTCTTGAATACAAGCTATGTTAATCCTTCTTCTCCTTATAACATCCTTAAATTGTAGACTCTTACCCATTAAATATCTTATGTTCCAAGATGCTAATGTAATTCTCCGCCTTTGGACTACCTTCTTTACGCGCTCTGGTCCATGGTGCGAGAATCCTTGTCTAGTTTTCACTACACATGGGTGCTGAAGTGATGCATCACTTACATGGGACACCTACCTAACTATTCACTACACATCTACACCCTTGTCAAACTATAGTGCGTCGCTTCCGGGGGGATGCCCTAGCATTTGGTCGAAAACATAAGGTTCTAGGATCCATGTAAAAAAGGTTTGGCTAAAAATTTTATGCCAACTGCTGACCTGACACACCAACCTTCCTCCTTTATCTGGGCTTGGGATTGGCAACAAAACATTGGCAGAGTTAACTTAGACATCAGAACTGCTTTCAACAAAATTTCCTAGATAAAAGCATGATAAGACCATCTTCCTGCTGCATTGTATTTGAATCCTTTTGTTTCGTGATTATTTGCAAGTATGTTTCCTGTTTCTCTCTACACATTTTTCATTTCTTAATTAATCCCAATTTTCTTTCAAAGACAATCCCATTTCGATTTCCTTCGATATTTTTTCAAGAAGTGCGATGTACCTCAAACACTACTATGTGTTTCCATCCAGTAATACTCAGTGCCCATGAAGTTACTATATCTTTGGGAAATGCTTTCTTCATTATTAGTGGGAGTAAAATGTGACAAGCATCAATAGTTAGTTTGCACTTCTCTATTCTGGTATTTTGGCTCCCTTTGAAATACCTAGGTGGGGTGGGGTGGGGAGGGGAGGGGAAGGGGGCATCCATGGGCATTTTTTTACTTATCGTTTCATTGCATTTCTAGCCTCTTTTTATGGGTTATTATTGTTTACATTTACTATTGAACACTGTTTTTATCCTTGGAGAGCATGACCGTTAGTTGTTCATTCCCTCATGGTTGTAAGCAATACTATTTCTTGGGATTTTTGTGTAGATTTCTAGAGGTTCTAAAAATGTACAATTTTCAAGTTACTATGTTTAGGGTTCATTGTTAGTGGTTTCTTGAAGCTTTTTTGGTTTCCCTCCATAGTTTTATGAATTCTTGATGCAAGAAACAGGTTCAAGCCAGCACCAGAACTTATAGCTTTTTATGAATAAAATATTCTGGGTACAATATTGCTCATACTTCCACTCCTGTTTTTCTAGTTATAGGCAAATATTTCGGTGCATACAATCTTTTTGAAAATGGAATCTTGCTCCAGAACTGGCAAAGCTGGAGTTAGAAAGGTCAATCGTCATTTGTTGCTACTTATATAGGACATCATCTCTCCTTACGTTGGGGTGATTAAATCCTCTTCTTCTCAAGTTTTGGCATTATAATTTATATATTATGGTGTCATGTAGGGAAGCATGCATAAATTTCAAGGACCTCTGTAATAAAAAGCATGATGATGGGCTTTGGATGGATGAATTAGCAGCAATGGAGGCATGCACTCAGCCAGAGCTGCCATACTTGGGAACATCTGGAATCATACTTACAAGTGATAATAGCAATCCAAATCCTGGGGTCATGCCAATTTCTCATTTTGGTCTCTCTAATGGGCAACTAGAGCGAGCTGGGTCTTTAGATGCTTCAGTTTCTGAATCAACCACGGGCAATTCAAGTTCAGACATTAACCAAGGTATGATACCCCTTCTTCCTTTTGGCACTCACTACTTGTGAACTTACTTTACGTGGAAAGGAGCCATAATCATGGTCAGGATTGGCTCAGTTGTATAGGGCAAATGCCTGAGCGATATGATTTTAAGGCAATGCTAGGATACAATATTACCCTGCCTACCCCTGTTTTTCTGTAACTCGACCAATGCCAGTCAAAACTTTATCGAGTTGATTCAGAATTGTATTGCCCAAACCCAATCCCCAAGTCTGGGCCATCAATCCATGCACATACCATAAATCTCTTCTGTGAAGGTCTACCTACGATTTATTCACATCATTAATTGGATGATCACCTCAAGGATGGACCATGCCATCCATTCAAGAGCAAAGAGATGGGCTGCTTTTAATAACTTAAAAGAGCTTTAAATGTGATGGGGAAGGAAATAAATAGAAAATGTGAGGAGCCTAGGACTGCATTTCTGAATACCATCATGACCATTCAAAACATTCCAAGAATGACTGAATAATATGGACTTTCAGGCCTATAATATAGCCCAAAGAACATCAAAACTCTCTTCCAACATATATATATATATACACATTATCTTTAATCCATGAAAGTTATGGCATATATGTGTATAGTATTGAAATGTTTTTTCCAGAGTATCATGTTTTAGGATAAGGAATATTCATATTAATTTAGAAAATAATATGCTGAAGTAATATAGGTACTTCTTTCCAAGGCCTACTGGCTTATCTGTTAAATAAAAGAATTTTATGTATAACTAATAGCTTGCAATTATCAGGTCAGATGCCACAAACTTCTGTGAAAAATCAAGTGCCAATGCCATGGACAGACCAGCTTCCTCCGTACATGTACAATTTCCAAAGCCCTCTTATGCAACAATTGCATCCATATCAAGGGTACAGTATCCATGGGATGCAGGGTTTCCCTCCATATTATCAGGGAAATATGCATTGGTCTCCAAATACGGATAATGGCCATGGTCATGGTCCTGTCCAAGAACCAGATCACCGTCGAAAGGGAAGGTTCCCAAATGGGAAAGGACATGAAACTTTAGAACAAGATGAACAAACTGAGCCCAGTGACTCTACTTCTGGCAGTGACCTAGATTCCGATTTGCAGCAGGAAATCAAGAATTCAACGGAACAGCCTCAACTGCACAAAAGAAGGCACAAAAAGAAATCGTCAAGAACGGTTGTTATACGCAACATTAATTACATCACTCCTAAAAGGAGGGAAGGAAACAATGATAGTGAAGTTGATGATTCTTCTTCATTTGAGGATGAATTCATTGATGGAGATTTTCTCAGACAGAAGGTAAAGGATGCTGTTGGTTCTTTTGAGAAGCACCATAAGTCAACCCCAGGTCATCATAAGAAGAGAGGTGGAGACAAACATGCAAACATTGCGAATGGATCTAATGCTGCTTCTGATGAGGGTCATGAGAATGAATTTGATGCAAAAACTTCAGATGGAGCCAAAAACTCTGAGAACTGGGACACCTTCCAGAACCTTCTGATGAGAAATGATGAGCCAAGTGCCAGTGGTGGGGATACACAAACTGTAAATGTCCGAGATGAATATTTTGCAATCAAGAGCTCTGAGCCAGGAAAACCATCTGCATTTACCAGTCCAGTAGACCTGGAATCAGAGAAAGAAACAAAGCAGCGACATGCTGACACTGATTCTTTCTTTATGACTGAAAGAGATACAGGTAATGAGAGTAGGATCTCCATGGAAAATTTTGGAAGTAGTGAAAATTTCCGCCCAGGCATGAAGAAAAGGGATTGCAGCGATGAAGAATTGCTATATCCACAGAGAATAGAAGGGTCAGGGAGAAATGTCCAGGATGCTCTGTCTGAATGTACAATTGAGTCATCTGTGCTCAAGACTCAAAAAGCTGAAGACTGGTTTGTTATTAATCAATCCAAAACATTTGCAGGCCATGATGCAACCATTGGACATGCTATCTTTGATGGAGATCGGAGTTTAACACCAGACAGGGCTTCTTTCCAAATTGAGAAGACTAAAAAAGATCTTGTTGATGACTCTTTCATGGTGCAGGATCGATCAATTGTTGATCAATGTGATTCTCTATGGAGAACAGATATAAGCATGGTTTCAGACCTTATTGTAGCTGTTCCCCATGAAAATGGTTCTGCAGATCTTTCAAGAGAGAAGGCTGTAGTCACCTATGAGCCACCAGATGATCTTTACATGGTGCTTGATCGGGGTTCAGGCATGGAGTCTTCTGCCGCACCATGGACTCCTGAAATGGATTATGGAATGGATATTTCATTTGCTGAATCTGAAAAAAAGAGCTCTAGTGTGGAGGGAAATGATTATGCTGATAATAAGTTTCCCTCTAATGGTAAAAGCACCGGCGGTAAGAACAGTAAAGATTCTCAAGCAAAACTTTCAGGGAGAGAAACAAACTCTAAACCCTCGCGTGGATCTCTATTAAAGAGTAAATCTGAGAATGTCTCAAGGATCAAGAAACCACCCACTGTAAGCAGAGCTGCAGTACATAAAAACAAACTGGAGAAGGTACTAAATGGCTATTTTTTAAGTTATTTAATTAATTATTGTTCTTTTTCTACTGCTCTTTTACTTCTTCCCTTCTCTTTTCGAAGGCAATTGAACTTTTCTTCTAAAAAACAGGAAGAAGAGAATAGGAAGAAAATGGAGGAATTATTGATTCAACGCCAAAAAAGAATTGCTGAAAGAAGTGCTGCTAGTGGTTGTGCATTAGCAACACCTAGAAGAGCCTCACTGGACGGTAAAACAGCAATAACTTCGACAAAGCGTGAGAAGAAGTTGTCTCAATCTTCAACTCAAGAAGCAAAGAGGTTAAGTTTGCCCAATATAGGCATTACCAGTTCAACCATTAAAAAACAGGCTCAAAGGTGAATGCCGTGGTGACCGCTGGTAAGATATGAAGGATCATTGCTGGGGATGAGAATAAGAAGCCAGTTCTTAGGTCAAGATCATTGAATTGAAGGAATGTGATGACTCACCAAGTAGTGACCAGCTCTGTACAAAAGCTACTAAATGGAATTTTTCTGTAATTGATTCTTTCAAATAATCAATGCGCCACACTTCATCAAAGGACATCTTGTAGTAGATGGCCTTTGTAATAATAAGGCGAAGGAGTGTTTCCTGTCGTTTGAGTTGTATTTTATTTTATATCTTGATCCAGTGATTTCCTACGATGTGAGAGTGCATGTACTCACATGCACAGTTTTGTGGCAGTAATAGCCACTCTTTTTTTTTTTTTTTTAAGATTCAGTTTGTATGTATCTTCACCTTGTAATTTATCTTTATATTGAATGTCTGGGTAATTCACTTTACATGGCTTTCTTAATGTATTTGTGTTGGAATAGTAGATTGACAATTTGTATCACCATATCTATGATCATTTTTTCTGAAGTTGGTTACATTCCTTGGGGGGGAGGGGGTGCATATAGTACAGGTCAGTTGGGCAGAAGAGCTTCAGTGGAAGTGCCAGCTGAAGGCCTCTTCCGCTGTTCCACTGATGCATTTCTATAACCTCATAAATAAGATTTAGGAAGTCTTTAACTCACACAGGACAGGTTTGCAGTGAATGAAAGTAAACCAGAATTTAAGAAAAGTTTAATAGGAGGAATTCAAAGAGTCTGCTCCCAAAAGCTGGTCGTGGGTTGCTGATAACCTGCAGAAATTAGATCCCAATTTTCAAGAAAATCCAACTGTTGGATCTGAAATGGCAGAGCTGGACAGAAATTAAAAACTTAGGAAAATCCCAAATTAGCAAGGGAAAAGCGAACACTTAACTCAAGATCAGCAAGCCTGATAGGCCTCAAGATCAGGTCAAGTATGGATACAGAAAAGGAGAACAAAGAAATAGGGCATCACAGGTTTCGCTTGAACAGCAAAGAAATCAAATCAGAATAGGGATTGCTAGTTAGATGATTAACAACAATGTAACCTAGAGTTTCAGAATCAAAACACACTAGAAAAACACAGAGAGAATGTGTAGAAGACACTGATTTGTAGGGAAATAAAATAGAAACCAGAATAGAAGGAAAAAAGAAAGGGGGATATTTCTCTTTGTGTATGGGTCAAGATGATTATATGATCCCATAGCTGAATTATTGACTCAATGATTCTCTACGGCATGATTACTGTTCTGAGTTCCCCTGAATTAACTGGGGCAGGGATGTGGGACAGGGTGGGAGAGGGAAGGAAAAACAGAGGATTACGCCCTGCCTCAGGGGAAATGAGAGCAGGGTTTTAAAACTTGGATTCGACATTTGAATCGGTCAAAACTGGTCAAACTTGACCAAAACCGATCATTACTTGGAGTGAATCGTTGTGAATCGGTTGGATCAGTCAATGCCAATTCCAATGCTAATGGGTCTATTCTCGATCTAATTCACCAATGTTTGAAGCCCTGAATCAGGGTAAATTGATCACTGAGCGGAGTTCTTTTCGCTATCTTCAGCTCAGCCAATTCATTATTTATCATCTATGAAGCTGGAAATAATACTCAGAGATATGAAAAGAGATTGCCATCTCAAAGAAACAAAACTGTTGTCTAAAAATAGAGAAAAAGGTAAGAAAATGGTCTGAAATGAGAGACGAATTGGTTGGAGAAACGCGTGACCACCCCCTCCCATTCCTGCCTTTGTCCACACAGATGCAACCAATACCCCTTGACCATCGGAGACCTCAAAAATTAATGAGAAAGAGAAAAAAAATGAAAAAGGAAAAAAAGGAAAACACTCACCATCTCCATCTCTTCTTCATTACGAAGTTTCAACAAACCAACCTCTTCTCCCAATTGCCCAATTCTCTAGTGGGGAAGAGGAGTCTTCACTTCAATTCTCCTCTTCCTCCTTTTCTTCTTCTGGCCTCATTTCAATCCGTCAATTATGTATAATTATAACCAGAGGGTCTACCCTATGGATTCAGATAATTCAAACATGAACAATGGTTACAACAATAATCCAACAAAATATGTCATGCTTTCGGAGAACGGTGGTAGCCTTCGACCACCGCCATATCGCCGGAATATCCCACGTTACAATGCCCCTAAGAGAAAGGGTAACTCATGTTGCAAATGTCTATGCTGCTGTTGCTGCTTCCTCTTCATACTCATCCTCTTTGTGATAAGCATTGCCATACTTTTCTATCATTACTACAAACCCAAGGTCCCTTCCTACAAGGTCCAAGGCCTGGACGTCAGTGCCTTCAATGTAGCACCAGACTTCAGCCTCTATACCGAGTTCATCGTCAATGTCAAGGCCGAAAACAACAATGAAAACATCGGCATTACTTACGGTAAGGACAGCGCGGTGACCGTGGTTTACTCAGACTCAACACTTTGTTCTGGTAAGCTCCCAGCATTCTATCAAGGCCATAAGAATACAACCCTGATGAAGGTGGCGTTGAAAGGGAAATCTGAGTTTGGAACTGGGCTTCAGGAAGCTTTCATGGAGAACAGGCATACTGGGAAGATACCTTTGGTCATTATGGTCAGAGCCCCTGTGAGTGTAAAGGTAGGGGAATTTCCAATGAAGCAGATTGTTGTTCATGTTAATTGCTCCTTGGTGGTTGATAACTTGGCTCCAAACAAGAAAATTGGGATCTTATCAAGTACTTATAATATATCAGTTTCAATGAGTTAGGCCTGATTATAATGTTACTAGTCTTTTACTTCTTCCCTCTTCTTTTGGGGTTTTCAAGCTTCTGTGGTCTGCAAATTCAAATTCATGGTTGGGGGAAGGGGTTGAAGGGGGTAGGAGGAAAGGTGAAGGGAAGAGCTTCATTTTTTTTTTTCTTTTTTTTTTTAGAAGGGAAGAGCATCAATTGTAATATACAAAAATGGGTTTATAAAGGGTTTGGACTTTGCAGGCCCTATCAGCCAAAATTCTCTTCATATCATGTCTTTGTCAGTTGTCACACAATTTATTGAGATCGGATCCTCTCCCAGAGCATGACCTCTTGCAACAATCTCACACTATTCATTGCGTGTGGGACGGTATGGGTCTCACACCCAAGGTGGCCCCACCCCTTGGATGGTGTAACGATAGTTGTAGAAGGTCATGGTCCAGGAGAAGATCTGACCTCCAATTCATTGGACACAATTTTCCTGCAAACTTGCAATAATCACAATTCACAGGTGCTGAAATGGAATCTGTGCCGATTAAAAGAGGTATTTTGAAAAGTACAAAATCTTAAGAGAGTAATTTCGAATCCATAGGAAAAGGGGATTATTTCATTTTAGCTAACCTGAGTGCTGCCTAGCTTGCAAGAAAAAAATTCCAAGTTTATTCATTAACCACATTTAAATCTTATTTGGCCTACAGGGGTATTTTTGTATTTCACCGGGATGATTTCCAACATTTCCGAGATTATGATGAATCTCCTAAACATTAAGTAGAAATTTCCATTGGTCCTTGAAGTCTAAAGTACAGAGGAGTCTAGACTTATTGGGGCCTTTTCTCTGATTCTCAATGGCTCTTGCTATTCTTAATTTCCAAGCTTTTGAATTTTCATACAAAATTTCAAGCATTATACCAACATATGTAGAAATTAATCCAATATAAAAATTAATCATGATTAGATAATAATATGGACAATGCATTCACGAAGTTTGAATTGAATCACAACGAATACTAGCACAAAGAAGAAAATGTTATCCATGAGGGCTCCCTACACTGATGGTGATGGTGTGGAAAACCCACACCCTATAACCCATATTATAAGGTGTAAAAAATCTTGTTGTAGTGTTAATGTATAATAATCGTGCATGGACATACATGAGAATGTATCCAATATACTAGTATCTTATTAAAAGAAAAGGTTTAATTATCTAAGCAAGCAATATAGATGAGCACATCAATGAAGTGCGACAAAAAGGTTTTGTACAAAGAAGGGTAATAAAATCATTTCATATGACAGAAAAAAAAAAAAAAAAAAAGATAGAAAAAGAAATGATGCTAGCATATATATATATATACTCTCCCAGCAGCTCAAAAAACTTTTTTTTTTAATTGAATTAAACTTTGAAATTCAATACCCAACTAATCCAAACTTGATACACAAAAATTAAGGACGGAAGGGAAGTGAGGCAGAGATTTCCAAGTCAAATGGGAAAATATGATATTCTGAATTCTGCAAAGTGCCAGGAAGTGCTCGTAGGATCAGTCCGAATATCAAATTGGTCATTTGACTAAGGCCAGCAGAACTCATAAGGCATTAGATTTGTTGGCCCTTGACAACCCCATAAGATGTGATCTACCAACCGCCAAAATTTGACTCTCAAATCTTTCAAATTTAGTTATATTCTCCAAATCTTGTGAATAGAATAGATGATATAATCTAATATTTATAAATGAATACTATAAATACAGGTTTAATATAAATTTATTATTAATCAAGGAAAAAGAAGTTTAAAAGACAGTGTGACCCCTACGTCTAGAAATAAAAGGACTTAAATGACCGTTCCACCCTTCATAGAAATTCCATCATTGTTGATGCATTCACAAGGATTCCATTTGGCCCCCACACTAAGGTAGAAGCCACGTTACCTTCTAAAGAATCCTCTCCCAAATATTTATAGTAAATGTCTACGTATATGATTCTCAATGATTTTTCCTTTTGCAACCTTTGCTGCATTTTGTGCTTCATAAGCATTCCTTGCAGAGCCAAAATCCATAGAAGCAATAATAAATTTTTTTATTAAAAATGATTAATTGAAGCCAACCTACTTCATTGGTTCGTCGTACAAAACTCCTATCACAAACAATAATAGGAGTCCCAAGTTGAATAAGCTAATGAAAACCAATTAAAGACAAAAGGGGAGCTGATCGAACATGATACCTCATCATGGAACAAAGGAGAAGAGATAAGGTTCAGATCAGTAACCCAACATTAGATATTAAGCATAATTCTATAAGAGGGATTAGGTTGAGAATGGGAAATAAATCACTGGTTCATAGCATTCCATAGGAAATAACATATAATGGAGAACACCAACAGAAGACTCATTAGACCTTGCAGACCCTTTTTTTGGTAAAATAAAAAAGGGTGTTCCATGATAGTGATCATAGGCCCTAGGACAAGTCCCCGTACAGCAAGCAACGCTTCCGTAGGATCAATTAGCGATAGTGGGCATGCCAAGACTCGAACCCACAACCAGCCGACTTAAACGGTGATGGGTTAAAGGCATTTTTACCATTAGGTTATCAACCCCATTGGTCGACCTTGTAGACCCTGAAAGGTTTAAAGGAGGTTATTGGGAATGATGATTCTTACTAAAATTTTGCAATAAAGGTTGCAATAAATTGCAAGGCGGGCAAAATCATGTTACAAAAATTAAACTTCAAGCTCTATATTTTGATGGGAAAAGTTATACGTCATCAATAGAGAAGTGTTCACCTATAAATCAAATATCATCATTGCTCAAAGTCCAAAATGTCTTTTACTGTTCATAGTTATATATCCAAGTGCAATTGTTGAAGGTCCAATCTATAACTAATCAAGGTATTAAGTAAAGATAACTCTTCAAATATATGAAGGCACTAAGGACACAAACGGACATAGGCTTTGATACCAATGTTAAATACAGTGTGATAACCCTGAAAATACCGCATGGGAGTCCGATAGAAAACTTACGCTATTAGGTGATAATCCAATGCTATACGAAAACACATCCAAAATAATAGAATACCAATGTAGGCTTTATCTCTATAACTCTCAACATCTTAAGAGCTACGATACCATATGAAAAAACAAGATGGGGCTCCTTTACAGCGCATCAGAGGTGGTAGCGCACATCTGACAGCTTAGAGCACCTCGAGGTGCGCACCCATGTATTAAGGCCCTTGCACGGATGCTTCAAACCATCGGATGTGCGCTACCACCCTTGCTGCTCCATAGAGAGGCCGAATAAGGAAAACTTGCTCCTATTTTGAGTAACCACACATTTCTCTTGTTTTTGGGATTACCAGAGAAGTGTTGTGTGGTACTTTTGCATTATGAGAGAGATTAGTTGGTGGTTAAATGTTTTGAATTAGATGTCTGAAAAATGAGTTCAAAAATGAGTTCAGCTTCCCCGTGGAAATAGGAACCTTCCATCCCAATATGGTATTATGTCATCATATCGACCACTATATACGGTTTGAATCCCTTAAACCTTTGCTTATTTTCAGTTTGAAGTGTTTCACATCAGAAGAATTGAAGGGGGAGGGGGAAGATAACAGCAAAGAGACTTGAATTCGAGACCTCCTAGTAAATGTAGGTTTTGACTTTTGAACACCACAACTCATTACCTGCATTAGGCACTCTGTGTCTCTCTCTCTCACTCAGTGGGTTCTTTCGTTAGTGCACCACATGTTCAAGAGGTATACAAGTATTATATATGGGGAAAATGTCTCTAAACCTAACGATTTTTCACATCAACTGACATAGATATTTTTTCTTTCAAAAAAAAAATAAAAAAATTATACTGTGGAAACATCTTAGGCTTGAACTCAAAATTCAACAGCTGCTCTAGAGAGGGTCGTATGGAATGTGGATGGCATAAATGTATGAACACATGTTGCATTGTTTGTGGTGTTAAATTTAGGGGAGAGATTTGTTTTAGTAAGCAGCATAAAGAACGCATAAATAAGATGCAACGAAATAGTTTTATATATAAGAGGGCAACCAAATCATTTCATGGGAGGAGAAGAGAGAGAAAGAAAGAGGTGTTGCTAGCAAATGCTAGGTATCCTCCTCTGGCAGCTCAAGAACCTCTTCCCTAACTTTAATTCTCAACATAGAAACAACAAACATCATTGGATGCATACGACCCCGACCTAATAAAATATACTAAACCAACAATAGAGATATAAAAAAGAAAATTGATTTCAAACTTAAATCGGATTAGTATCGCCCTTGACCAATCCACTGGTAAGGCATAAGGGTAAAATGATAATAAAAAAGATTTTGTTACTAAAAAAATAGAGGTAAATTCGTCCGACATGGTATAATCTGTGGCTACCCGAATTAGTATCGGAGCAGTATTGGCCTTGATCAATTCCCAAGTTTCAAAACCTTGGTAAAGAGAGATATATGGTGCTAGGTTACTCTCTTCTAGAGGGTCAAGAATATTTTTCCTAAATTTAATTATCAAAATAATATTAATTTAAGAAAAAAATTCTCAACATGTAAACAACAAACGGCAGGAGAAATGCCTCTTGGCATGGTGTTGGCTGCCGACGCAGTAGGCACTGGCCTAAGTCTTGTGAGAGGTTGCTTGTTTGACTCTCCCCCATTGAATTCTTGATACCTTATTATATCCCCTACCCATCCCTCGCAGCCACCCCCTTGGGAGGCCATCCGAGTGGCCTATGACCTTTTTTATGATTGACCAAGAAAAAGGTGAAGGATTGCGGCCTTTTTTATGATTGATAAAAAAAAAAAAAAAAAAGATGAAGGATTGCAGCCAAGCTGCATATGCTCTGCACCTCTCTCACAAGAAGGGTGAACTGACTTTACCACCTCCATGACTGATGCCCTCATCTCTCCTTTTATTGCCTCTCATGTTGGTACAGGGTGTACATAATTGGCCAGCAACCTTTCTCTCCCCAGCCCCCTCCCCTCCAAAAAGGACACCATTGGATGCGTAAGACCTACAAAAATATACTAAACCAACAATAGTATTATACGGTAAGGGAAAAGGTCCTCTACCCCGCAGTGGTAGGGTACCTTAGCATCTCAAAGTCTATCTCTTTCCTTCTCACATGAAATGACCTCGCTGCCCTCTAATATGAGATATCATTTTACCACATCTCATTGGCGTTCTCCCCTATATCGCTTCGTCACAAAACCCTCTCCCATATAGTAATTATATTAGGTACCTCATCCAAAATTCCTAAATGTAGGGGGAATCAATTAGCCGTTGAGGATTACCCCAAAAAAAATTAGCCGTTGGGGGCATCCCTAATCCCTATTCCCCAACATATAGTTGGCGACAGGTACGCCTACGCGGTTTGGAGTCTTTGGACACCCCCAAAAACAGGCATACAGTCCCGTTTGTTGTCTTTGGCTCCTAGCCCAGCTGTTGTAACAATATACATATTTCAGCCTTTTACTTTCTTTATCCATTTTCTCTCTCTAAAACTCTGAATCTTACAGAATTCTGGGTGTTTCTTGAAGCTGCTAATGAAGCCAAGGCCCAAGACAGTGCGCCGCACGTTTTCATTTTTTTTTTTCCCTCAATTTTTCAACCCTTCCCTTTGAACAAAGCCGTTTCAGTTTTGAAGTTGGAAATTTTCTTTGTTTGCTTGTTTGTTAAATTGCTTAACTCCCACCAAAAGCCTGGAGTCCCTGGACCTACCACCCCTTCTTCTTCTTCTTATTTTTCTTATTTTTCTCTTTATAATACTCTTTATTCTCCTTGGCCAACTTGATCAGCTATCGTTTGGGGTGATCAGGAATGGAGTCCCATACACAATCGGAATCAGAAACCCACTTGCTTTGATTCATCATTTTCTTCTCTCAGTAGATAGACAACATCAAGAGTTAGCAATGTCGCACGGAATTCGCCAGCCTCAACCAATATTCATTCCTCGCAAGTCTGATGGATGTGAGGTATTTTGATATCTATATTACCTTCTACCTCTTTCCCTCTTTCCCTCTTTCCCCCTTTCCTCTCTTTCTTTACAATAACTGGGCTTGCAGAAAAATGGGTTTATCTGGTTTTTCTTCTAATGAGTATGGTTACCCTTTTGGTCATGTAATATAGAACCCATCAGTCTTGTGGTTCCTTTCTCTGTTTTCTCTTTTTTATTTGGGAGGAATATATAACCTGGTGTCATTTCTAGACTCACTAAGCTTTCCCAAAAACATTCTTGATTGATAAAATTAAGAACAAAAAAGAAGTAACAGGTGATGTTATGGTCTCTTAGATATCCTAGGAAAATATATTCAAGCTGCATTTTCATCTAGATCATTTCATTTTTTCTTCATGTTGCTTGAACTCTTGCAGTTTGATAATAAACAAATTATATTTGATATGTACTCTGTTCTACTTATCAATTGAGGAACTCAATTAACAAAAGAAGAGAAAATTACAAAATTTATCCAAAAAAGGGGAAATCATTCGAAAATAATCCCTCCAGAAGGCCATTTCTGCTGGATTTTCCAATTCTATACTAGGATTTCCTTCCAGCCATTTTTACCAACCCACAACTCCAAATATGCAGTTTGGTCTCCCTTTCAAGTTACCAGTCATTATCAAAAACCACTCAATGATTGGTTTGTTCATGTAGGAAATTGAAAAAATAGCAGAGTGGTTATTTGTTTAAGATCCTATAGAAACCCACCTATGTTTATTTCAACAGAAAATTTAGCTCCTTCAATGACTTGTTTATTGGTGCAGGCAACCAAGAGATATGATTCACCTAAGAATCAGAAAAGGATGGCAGATTGGATGATAAGCAGTTCATGTGGATGGGCCGGAAATTTGATGTTCATGGTTGAGCTCCGGAAGAAGACCCTGCGCTTTAGAGACATTATTGACCTTCCCCCTTGCAATGGATCTGGTCCCATCAAGGAGGTACATAGAACTCAGTTTTCTTTTAACCCCCACCACCTTTTTTTTTTCTCTCAAGTACTCCTCAGCAATCAGCACAGAGGAAAGTAGCACTGCTGCATTGGCACTTTTTTGAAATTTAATATTCTGTATATCTTTTTGTAGTTGTTGATGAAAACTGCCAACGACCTCCATAAACTTTACCCCAAAGTTGTAGCTAGCATTCCAATGTCAGATGTGGATGCCACAACTGTACAACAGGTTTGCCATTTGTTCATGAAGTCTGTCTAAAAATTGTCGAAGTGACACATCCATTAGCTAATAAAACAATGTTCTTCATTTAGGGATTAGTCTTCTTCTACAATGCTCTCAATTCTGTTGGAGATTCATGGACTGAGAATCACAAGTGGTTGACCAAATTCAAATGTGAGAAAGATGGTGACATGGAAGACATTGATTCAGAGGAGTTTGGTATGTCATCTTCTTTCCCAAGAGATGGAAATCTGAGTTTTAGTTGAGGCCAAATAACTGCTTTAACTGAAGTTGATTATTTTTTGTGTTGAAGGTGAAAGAGTGTTGGAGAAGCTGTGTTACATGATTAAGATAGCAACAGAAATGTTTGATGTGATGGATGAGGAAGAACAGAAGAGCGATAAGAGTCCACGAGACATGTTAACTGAATCATACTCAAACAATAAATCACCCTATCGTCAATCTCCAGACACCCCAACTTCAGTACTTCCAGACTTTATCCACAATTCCCCAAAAAATGGGGATATTGCAGACTTTTCTTATTCACCACCTCTTCTCATGCCTCTCAGGATTCAGGCTGTTGGGAAATTGAAACCCATTGATGTAAAGCGACTTGCATTCCACAGTTTCTCTTATGCATCACCATCTCGAGCTTCATCTCGAGCTTCCAGTCCTGAGAGTCAAAGTAGCGGGATATTGGATGAACCTATGTCAGAGGCCCAAGAAGAAAAGAGTGATTTAAAAGAAAAACCAGATTCAGAGAGAAAAAATGACATCAGAGAAGACAATGCTGCAACTGTTACTCGAGAGATTATAATGAATGATTCAGATCAGATGGCCAGAAATGAGGATGGGAGTGTATCCAGTTGGGAATCTCCCAAAAGGAGAGGGCCCTCTGTTCTAGTTTCATCACTTACAGCAAATGGACTCCAGCTACAGTCACCACCCCAAAAATCAACCACACTGCCACCAAATGTCTCATCAGCACCACCACCACCTCCACCACCTCCACCACCAATGTTTCTGGAAAATATAACCACAACCCCACCCGTACGACTCAAGTTTCTGCCTAATGCATCCCCAGCAGTAGCTCCACTGACACCACCACCGATACTGCCTCCAAATGCTACAGAAACCTCAACATCAGTATCCAATGTTCTGCCAAAGCCACCGGCACTACTACCACCATCAGGAGCAGTAGCAACACCACCTTCGCCACCGCCACCACCATTAACACCGGCTTCAAAAGCTATAGCAAACTCACCATCAGTGCCCAATTCTCTGCCAAATGTATTAATACCACCCCCACCACTACTACCACCATCAGGAGCAGTAGCAACACCACCTCTTCCACTACCACCAGGAGCACCACCTCCTCCACCTCCACCTCCACCTCCAACACCAGGAGCAACAGCACCCCCACCCCCACCTCCACCTCCAAGAGCAACAGCACCACCACCACCACCACTACCACCAGGAGCAACACCACCATCACCTCCACCACCAGGAGCAACAACAGCACCACCTCCACCAGGAGCAGCTATCCCACCCCCACCACCCATACTTCCATCAAATGGATCAGTGCCACCACCTCCCATGCCACTTGGAAAAGGAGCAGCTCCTCCACCACCCCCTGGACTTGGTGCAGCAAAAGCACTGCGTCCCAAGAAAGCAAATACCAAATTGAAGAGATCAACCCACATGGGTAACCTGTATCGAGTGCTCAAAGGAAAGGTTGAAGGATCTAATGTTGATGGCAAATCATCTAATGGGAAGAAGAGTCAGATTGGGGCCTCCGGGGGTGGAGGTGGGGGTGGAAAGAGCATGGCTGATGCATTAGCAGAGATGACAAAAAGGTCTGTTTTCCATCTCACTAGCTAATTACTGTGGACTGCACAAAGTATTAAGAGATATAACTAACAACTTGATTAATTAATTGAGTTGTTTTCCTTCTTCTCTTCCTTTTCCCCTCTCTTTCATTATTTAAATTACTTTTCTTTGGTATCTCAGATCATCCTACTTCCTACAAATTGAAGAAGACATCAAGAATTATGCAAAATCAATAAATGAAGTTAAAAAAGCCCTTAATTCTTTTCAAACAAAGGATATGGCTGAGATGCTTAAATTCCACAAACAAGTCGAACAACAACTTGAGAAGCTGACAGATGAATCCCAGGTCATTGTGGCATGAACACTGGTATTTGGTTTATTTTAGTCTCATTAAACTCTCTTCTATTAGCTTATATCATTCAAAATATTGACTTGCAGGTACTATCAAGATTTGAAGACTTCCCAACAAAGAAGCTGGAAGCATTAAGGTTGGCAGCAACATTGTACTTAAAGCTGAATGAAATAGCCACTAACCTAGAGAGCTGGAAGATAGCGGCTCCTGTGGGTCAGCTTCTTGAAAAATTTGAGATCTACTTCAATAAGGTGAATTTTGATTTGCTTCTATTGGAAATATATCTATGTAATGTTTTCATAATTGTCAAATTTGCTTCACTAATAAATGCATGAACAAACAGATCAAGGTAGAATTGGATGCACTGGAACGAACCAAAGATGAAGAAGCTAAAAAATTGCAAAGTTACAATATCCATTTTGACTTTCAAATCTTGGTGCGAATCAAAGAATTGATGGTCGATGTCTCATCAAATTGCATGGAGTTGGCACTGAAGGTAAAATCAATGAGGAGAAATTCCTAAACCCCACTTAGTTCTTCCACAGATTTAACCTTCCATTCCGAACGATTATTGACTCTTATTTTTACATTTGGCATTTTGTTTTTCCTTTCCAGGAAAAAAGAGAAGCAAAGGCAGCATGTGCAGTCCAAGAAAAAACTGGATCTAAGGCTGAAAACCGATCGAAGGCATGCATAAAGATGCTTTGGAGGGCTTTTCAGTTGGCCTTTAGGGTCTATTCCTTTGCTGGTGGACAGGATGATAGGGCTGACATGTTGTCCAAGGAACTGGCTCATGAAATACAGACCCATCCTCATCACTACTGATATAATATCATCCCGGTAATATGCGAGATCAGAACTATTTCAAGTGCAGTGGATAGTTCCTCATTTTTTTTCGCAAGTTTACAAAGAGGATCAATGAGCAAGTCTGCATGTGAGTTTATGATCTTAATAAACCAAATAGATAGAAACACAAATATATAAGTTAAGCTCTTACTCCACTCCACTGTGCTAGGCTGATGTCTTTTGTCAATTGTCTAATTATAACCGAATCTTGAGTGATTCCATGGTCATGGATTAGAAACATTTCTTTATGCGGCTTGTGAGTGAAAACGATGTGAGAGTTTTTTTTTTTCCCTATTTTTGAGTTTCATTCTCACTTAAAGCGTGAAAAAACAAAAAAATTACTGTATGAAAGATATTGTCAAGTCTGATTTATTTGGGATATTATGGTATGTAAGCCTAGTAAGCTTGAGACTCCCTCCCCCCTCCCCCCTCCCCCCTCTTTCTTTACTTTGTAAGGAGACTCTCTAAACTTATGGGTTAAATCTTACTTATTTTCTTCTCCCTTCAGTATGAAGTAAGGTTTCAAGAAGAGCAAGCAGTGGCATCTAAACGGTTGAAAGATCATATAAGCAATTACTAAGCAGCAGAGTCCAGGAGAAAGAAAATTGTTAAGCATTATACTTTACCAGGCATAGTCATGGTGATGATGAGAAAGAAAAACCTTTGCAAAAATTTAAGGAAAGTTTTCCTTCACTTAAAGGTGAAAATAGAATTTAGTCTATTTGATCTCCTTCCATACCTCACAAGCAGCAGCTAGTTCAGGGTTCCATTTGCTAGTCTCACGGATAATTTCATTACCTTCGCGAGCAA
>NC_056567.1:23207646-23276122 GCF_013358625.1 Macadamia integrifolia | reverse complement strand
TAGCCACAGCACCCAGTGCATTTCCCCAAGGGTGTCCTAAAGTTACTCCACCAAATTGTAGTATGGAATCATCCCCAAAGATCTTGGTCAAAGCGGGCATCCAACGTGATGCGACTCTTTTATTGGATTCAACGATAACCAAATAGATGATTGTAGGCGCATCTGAGCGTGGAGTCTCTCCGGACTTTGTTCGAATCTTCCGTAAAAGGTAGAATTGGACGAGAATTTTGGTTGACCCTGGGGGACGTGTCTGGCGATGGCTGTATGGTTAGTCACCATACTTGCGCCCAAGGGGGTGGGGGGGTGGAAGGAAAAGATCCTCATCTTCCTAGTGATTTGCGAGACAAACATCATTATAAGTTGTCCAAGTTGCCAAGAAATAGTTCGTTTGCACGAGTAAGAAACCGATGTATTTCCACTGCTCGCCTTCGTTCCATATATGAGTTATTTTTTATTTTTTATATCATTTTTTGATAATTAATGTCATCATCAATTCTCATCCGGACTGTCAAAGGATTGAAATACTAGGTTATATGCATGTGAGTGGATCAGGTTCTTGTACGATCTTGATCCACACACATGGAATCCACTATAGAAGAATCCTTGTGGAGGATACTATGTGTGGGATCAAGATGGTACAAGAACCTGATCCACACTCTACTATCGAAGATCAATGGTCGTATCGATCACCACCAATATAATACAAAACAAATTAGCCAATTCGGATGTAAATTCAAAAAATGAACCACTTTTTGGCTATGCTCTAAACTCATATCGATATCATATTGGTTGAGATCCCGTTGATTAGAATCTCTCCACGGTGGGTGGTGAAGGTAAACCCAAAATTTTAAAAGGATTGAGGGTGTCTTATTCATTTAGGCTGTGTTTGGTAGCCAGGAGAAGAAAAGAAAAGAATTAAAAAGAAAAAAAAAATTATGTTTTTTTAGCTTCCAACAGAAGAAGAAAAAAACAAAAGTTTAAGGATCATCTCCAACCATGGATTAAGGTATTGGGATTGGATTGGCCTTTTTGTTGGCCAACAACCACTAATATTTTTCTCGACTCGATCCACATTCCTAAAGTAGCAATAAATTCAATACTGCATCCATAAGAGTCCATAGTGTATAAAATCAGAAATAGATTCCACAAAATGTTTGTAGTTAATAGAGGCATATACACATACAATCAAAATTTGGAAGAAATCCCTTCTCTCAAACTCGATACATGTCATTCCAGAATATTCCAACCTTAGATATCCAAAATTCCAAACTCAACTAGAGAAAGAAACAAATTCAAGGTTCAATGCCAGCTCTAAGATCACTGTATCAGTTAGAAATACTAATTAAATCCAAAAATTAATAAAAATTTTGAAAACAAGATTGAGTATGGTCTCCTCAAGAAGATCCCCACCGCAAGTCTCATTAAACACGCAATCCTCAATCCTGTGTCATGCGCTATGCTTCTAGGCGTATCACTACGTAAATATCATGTATCATAAAGCAAACAATTAGACTTATTATAAAACAAAACAATCACATCTTGCATTTAAAAAACAAAGTACAAATACGGATAAAACAAACATTATTTACAGATGGATCAATATGAACGCTACGGAAAAAAAAAGAAAAGAAAAAAAGAAGCCACATTTTGTGCCGCTTTACCCATAACCATGTCCTAAACTTACAACCAACTCTGAAGAAAATCTACATTCTATGACTTGACACTAATTTAAAGACTACTAGGAAGATGTATAATTATACTTAATACCAAGGAGTCAGACAACACCAATCATTTTTTCTAGTACTTATTTTGTTTGGGACACCAGCACATCTCTGTAAGAGAAACAAACATAATAAGATAAAAAATCAAAACTCAACAAAAAATCTAATGCAAAAATATGTGGAAACTTAAGAATATGATGTTCTAGAAGACCCCCTTAGCTAGTCACATCAACCATGCACTCCTCAATCCTATGTCATGCATAATGTTTCTATGTGCATCAGTCTGTAAACACCATGAATCATTAATAAAATAATTAGGCCTATCCACCAAAAAAATGATATCTTGCATTGCAAAAACAAAGTAACCAATAAGTATGTATATATATATATACTAGTAAAAATTACATGTGCAAATGCATGTGTAGCCATATGTTGTGAGTGAGAGGGTTTGAAAGAGAGATAAGAGTTTGAGATAGAAAAGGAAATTGGGGAGGGAAAGATTGTGAGGAGAAAGAGAGAGTAATAAAGGTGTCCAGCTCAAAACAAATAATATAATAAATTTTTTTCTCAATTCATCTATCAACAATGCATTTTTTTTCTTTCTCTTTTTTGCCATTTTTTGGTTCAAACAAAATTACTTTTTTGAATCACAAATAAGTCAAATATGTGAATGTGTATACATGGATATCAAAACTGTCATCGTGACTTTGGAGTGCATTCTAATTTAGTAAGCATTGTTTGTTTAACGCAATGTTCTTGAAATTGAAATTTATTTATTTTCAATGTTAGACAAGCTCAAAGGAAAATAGTATCTTGAAAGGTCTATAGGGCATTATGAATGACACAATAATGCTTCGAGATGAAAATCAAATAGTGTCAGAAAAATGATTTGATTCATCATTCTTCAATATTACAAATTAAAACCAAAACCATTCGTTCTGTAATTTTTTATTTAGTATATAGTATATAGAATAATTTATAAAACTGAAATCAGAAGAAAAATTACTACAATAATTCAAAATACAAACGGGTCATTAGGTTACTTTACAGGAAAACTTTTAGCAACATCTCCATACCTTCTTCTCCTTAAATTGCCATTGAAACAAGAAATATAGCTAATTAGAGCATTCTAATGAGCTGCTACAATGAGCACCAATCTCAAAATACATGCCTTTTGCAAAATATTTTTGAAATTCTCATAGGGGTGGAAATTTGAAACTTAATGTCAAACTGTCTATATATGAGAAGATCATCTATGGAAAAGGGAAAGCATATTCATGAATCTATTAAAGAAGAGACGCATTCACTACTCAAACGTCATTAAGATAAAATAAAAAATAAAAAAAATAAAAAAACAGAAGGGATTTAGAGATTTATCTGTAATTGATCAACCACAGTAGCAAGATAATAAAATAAAACAAAGCACAACAATAATTCATTACCAAAGAAAAATAATTGTAACTATTGCGGCCCAAAAAAGGTTCAAAATAGTTATCAATTTGTTATTTAAATCACATCACATTATTCACAACATAAGTGTGTTGAATCGGATCCTAAACTTGGTTCCCATGAATCTATTGAGGAAGAGACATATCCAATACTCAAAACTCCATTAAATAAAAAAACGAAAGGGATTCAGAGATATACCTATAGTCAGCCACCACAGTACCAAGATAATAAGAGAAAATAAAGTCTGTTGCAACTAATAAAAGGGGATTAAGGTAACCATTGCAACCATAATTCATTGTTGAAGAAAAATAATTATAACTATTGTAGCCCAAAAAAAAGTTCAAAATAGTTCTACTATAATTTAAATCTTAGTACCTCATTCACAACATAAGTGCATTAAATCAGATCGTAAACTCATTCTCATACATTAACTCTTGTAATTGGTAAGGTCCTCGGATATTACAATAGCTAAGCAACTATTCAAGAAAGAGTTTTCTACCATAATTAGCACTCAACTATATTATTAACAGTTCAACCAGAAATTACATGCTCAAGCCAATAATGAAACAAGAACAATTGTGATAATAATAGCATGAAAACAACACCTGGTTTTAAAAGATTTACTGTGTTTGGTTGTTAGAGTGCTGTTCTCAGCTGAAATTTCACGATCAGAACATTCTTTTTTTTTATTTCCGTGAGGAATTAACAACTTATCTGTATGAGACAATCTTCAATGATGGCTATACTAACATGTACACTCCTCCAATTTGTACTCTTCAAGTCATATCTCTTATGAAACAACAACAGAGGAAAATTTTCAGAGAAACTGAAAGAGAAGCATACTAAGGATATTCTTGTGTTCACCATTACCTATACTACTGGAGAGTGCCTTCATAAAATAGAAAAGTGGATAAAAAAAATACTGTATAGAATGAGATCATCATTATTTGGAAAATCACATAAAATCTACTCAGAGTTCAAAAAAATAGAGGAAATAGTTCTAAAAAACTGTGAGGGAAAGATTGTTCTGTACCGTTATGAAACTCCATGTCCGCCTAGAATCATTGCAACAAGCAAGCAAACAGCCCTTCTTATGCAGAGACCATCCCTAAGAAATGTAGAGCGCAATGCTTTCTCTCTCATGAACAATTAATGTCCTCAGTTGGTCTTCCACTAAACTTTGATACAATAGCAATGCCTCCATCAACCTTTCTCAAGCTTAGGAGAGCATTGTCAATAAAGAAACTAAATGAAATCAGTTTATTTTCATAATAATAATAATAATCAAACGAATTTAGGAAAACAATAGAGAAGAGAGAATCTAGAAAATATATATTTTCTTTAAATTAGGAAATAAATTGAAAGAGAATATAGAAAATAGGGATTTTATTTTTTTTGTTGTAAATATATATTATGAATGAAGTTAGTTTAGTTTCATAAAAAATAAAAAAAAAAAAATCAAACGAATTTAGGAAAACAATAGAGGAGAAAGAATCTAGAAAATATATTTTTTCTTTAAATTAGGAAAGAAATTGAGAGAGAATCTCAAAAAAAAGGGATTTTCTTTTTTTGTTTTAAATATAGACGATGAAATTAGTTTAGTTTCATAAAAAAAAATCTAAAGAATTTAGGAAAACAATAGAGGAGATAGAATCTAGAAAAAAAAATGTATATATTTTTTAAAGTAGGAATACAATTAATAGAGAATCTAGAAAATATGGATTTTTTTTTTGGCAAATATAAATGACAAAATTATTTATTTCACTTTTTTAAAAATAAACAATTTAGGAAAACCATAGAGGAGAGAGAATCTACAAAATATATATTTTTCTTTAAATTAGGAAATCAATTGAGAGAGAAGCTAGAAAATAGGGTTTTTTTTTTTGTGTAAATATAGATGAACGGAATTAATTTAGTTTCATATAATAAAAAAAATCAAACGAATTTAGGAAAACAATAGAGGGGAGAGAATCTAGAAAATAGATATTTTTCATTTAATTATTAAGAAAAAAACAAAGGTTACCAAAAAAAAGTAAAATAAGAAAGATTAAAATTAATAGATTTAAACAAGCAAGAAGAATAAGAAGGGTAAAGTAGTCCAATAAAAGATTAGCCATGAAGCATGAGTACATGATTTTATAACAGTATATGATATATTTATATATATATATATATTCTTAATTAAATAATTCAATATCAGAGTTGACATCAAAATCATATAATTAAAAGAAAAGTCAAATTATAGTCCAGTGCAAAAATGGTAAATTAAGGTTTAAGGGTAAAATGGTAATTTCAAGGGTAAAACCCTAAAGTTATTCTATAGTGTAGTTACATCTAATGGATGAGTTTTAGCACTTACCAATGATTGATGCACCCTTAATGGTCTAATATCCCCACTTTAAGTCACCCTAACCCTACAATTGTCAAAAGACAAAAATACCCCTAGTCAAATTTCAGGGTATTACAATGCACATAACCATAGTCACTACAAATCCCCTATGCCATGGCATAAAATTCTGCTTCAGCACTAGATCTAGCCACCACATTCTGGTTCTTGTTGCGCCAAGTGATAAGCTTCCCTCCTAAATTAGGCGTTAAGGCACGTAAATTCGAGCTCTGGACTGGCACCTTAAGCCCTTAAACATCAAGGCACATAAGTCTGAGCCTCAACTCGACACCTCAAGCCCTTAGACGTTAAGGCATGCAAGTCCGAGCTCTGGCTCGACACCTCAAGCCCTTAAGCATTAAGGCACGAAAGTCCAAGTTTTTGCTCGGCACCTCAAGCCCTTAAGCCTTAAGGCACATAAGTCCGAGCTCTAGCTTGGCACCTCAAGCTCTAGGGCATTAAGCAAGCAAGTCTGAGCTTCAAATAGATACCTTAAGCCCTTAGGCATTAAGGCACGCAAGTTCGAGTTTCAACATGGCACCTCAAGACCATACATACTAAGGTGTGCAAGCCTGAGTATCAAATTGGCACCTAAAGACCTTACGCACAAAGGCATGTAATTCCGAGCCTCAACTCAACACCTCAAAACCTTACGCACTAAGGCACCCAAGCTTGAGCCTCAGTTCGACACCTCAAGACCTCACGCACTGAGGCACACAAGCCTGAGCCTCAACTTGGCACCTCAAGACTTTATGCACTAAGGCACGTAAGTCCGAGCCTCGACTCAGCACCTCAAGACCTTACGTTCTAAGGTGCACAAGATCAAATCTTAACTCAACACCAAAGACCTTATGTTCTAAGGTGCACAAGATCAAATCTTAGCTCGACACCAAAGACCTTAAGTTTTAAGGTAGGAAAGACCAAGCCAACTGGCCTTTAGTGGTTGCCACTCAAAATCCCAACTTTGAAGTTCGATATAATATCAACTTCAAAAAATTGAAAGTAAACAAAGATGTCTTAATTGAACTGAAGGTCCATAACCTGATCTAAGCATATAATTCTTACTTGTTGAGCTCTTACAAGCCGACCTACAGACCTCAACCTGAAGGAGTGGGGGCTTATGGCATGGGTAAAAATGCCGCCCCCTTGGGTCATCCCTTGGCTGAGCCAACCATCCAGGATATCCATAGGAAAACTGATCCCTTGGTCATCCCTTTGCTGAGCCGACAATCACCATCCAGGTCATCCCTTGGAAACCCAACCCCTTGGGTCATCCCTTAGCTGAACTAACCCCTTGGGTCATTCTTTGACCAAATTGACCATCAAGGTCATCCCTTGGAAGACCAACCTCCCATGTCATCCTTTGGCCGAGCCTACCCCTTGGGACATCTCTTGGCGAAGCCGACCATCACCATCCAATTCATCCCTGAGAAACCCAACCCCTTAGGTCATCCCTTAGTGGAACTGACCCCTCAGGTCATCCCTTGACCCAGCTGACCATCAAGGTCATCCCTTGGCTAAACCGAAGCTATGGGTTACCCCTTGATCAAGCCGACCCCTCAAGAAATCTCTTGGTTGAGCCGACCATCACCATCCAGATCATCCCTGGGAAACCTTACCCCTCGGGTCATCCCTCGGCTAAATCGTCCCCTCTAGTATTCCATTGCCCGAGCCGACTATCAAGGATAACTGTTAGAAGATTGACCTCCCAAGTCATCCCTTGGCTGAGCCGACCATCCAGGTAATTAGTTGGAAGGCCAACCTCCCAAGTAATCCCTTGGCTGAACCGACCCCATGGGTCATCTCTTTGTCGAGCAGAGCATCCAGGTCATCCTTTAGAAGACCGATTACCTAGGTCATCCCCTAACTAAACTAATCCCTTGGATCATCCCTCAGCCTCAGCTCGACACCTCAAGCCCTTAGGCGTAAAGGCATGCAAATTTGAGCATCAGCTTTGCACCTCAAGCCCTTAGGCATTAAGGCGCACAAGTCCGAGCTTTGGCTTAAGACCTCAAGCCCCTAGGCGTTAAGGCACACAAATCTGAGCCCCGGCTCAACACCTTAAGCCCTTAGGTATTAAGGCATGCAAGTCCAAGTTCCACCTTAGCACCTCAAGACCTTATGCATTAAGGCACATAAGCACAAGCCTCAAAACCTTACGCACTAAGGCACACAAGTCCGAGCCTCAACTTGACACCTCATGACCTTACACACTCTAGCTTGCAAGTTTGGACCTCAACTTGACACCTTAAAACCTTATACACTATGGCTCACAAGTCCGAAGCTCAGCTCGATACCTTAAAATCTTACACACTAAGGCACGAAAGTCTGAGCCTTAACTCGATACCTCAAAGCCCTTAGGTGTTAAGGCACGTAAAACCAAGCCTCAGCTCAACACCTTAAGCCCTTAGGCATTAAGGCTTGCAAATTCGATTTTTAACTCGGCACCTCAAGACCTTACACACAGAGGCACACAAGTTTGAGCCTCAACTCGACAATTAGGCATTAAGGTATGCAAGTTCGAGTTTCTGCTAGACACTTCAAGCCCTTAGGCATTAAGGAACGCAAGTACAAGTTTTAGCTCAGTACCTCAAGCCCTTATGTATTAAGGCATGCAAGTACGAGTTCCAACTTGGTACCTCAAGCCCTTAGGCATTAAGGCCCGCAAGTATGAGTTTTGGTTCGATACCTCAAGCCCTTAGGCATTAAGGCACGTAAGTACGAGTTTCAGTTCGGTACCTCAAGCCCTTAGGAGTTAAGGCACGCAAGTCCGAGTTCTAACTTGACACCTCAGTTCCTTAAGCATTAAGGCATGTAAGTCTGAGTTTCAGCTTGGCACCTTAAGACCTTACACATTAAGTTGCGTAAGCCCGAGCCTCAACTCGGCACCTTAAGACATTACACATTAAGGCGCGTAAGTCTGAGCCTCAACTCGACACCTCAAGACCTCCCGCACTGAGGAACGCAAGCCTGAGCCTCAGCTCGACACCTCAAGACTTTACGCACTAAGACACCCAAGTCCAAGCCATTACTCAACACCTTAAGACCGACCCTCAGCTCGGACAAAGATTTCATGTTTTAATGCACACAAGAAGAAACCTTAGCTTGGCACCAAAGACCTTATGTTATAAGGTAGGAAGGACTGAGCCAACGGGCCTTTAGGGATTAGCACTCAAAACCCCAACTCAAAGGTCGGTACGAAAGTCAACTGTAAAAAATCAAAAGTACACACAGATGTCTTCATTGAACTGAAGATCCATAACCTGGTCCGAGCACATAATCATTGCTTATTGAACTCCTATAGGCCAACCTACAGACCTCGGCCTGAACAAGTGGGGGGCTTGATGTGGGTAAAAATGTCTCCCCCATAGGTCATCCCTAGGCCGAGCTAACCATTCAGAACATCCCTAGGAAAACTGACCACTTGGGTCATCCCTTGACCAGTCGACCCCACGGGACATCTCTTGGCCAAGCCCACCATCACCATCCATATTATCCTTGGGAAACCCGACCCCTTGAATCATTCCTTGGCCGATCCGACCCCTTAAGTCATCCCTTGATCGATCCAACCATAAAAGTCATCCCTTAGAAGACCAACCTCCCAGGTCATCCCTTACCCGACCAGACCCCTCAGGACATCTATTGGCCGAGCCGACCATCACCATCCAGGTAATCCCTAGGAAATCGACTCCTTGGATCATCCCTTGGTCAAGCTAACCATCTAGGACATTCGTTAGAACATCGATCTCCTAGGTCATCCCTTAATAAAATCGACCCCTCGGCTCATCCTTTAGTCGATTCGATTATCCAAGTCATCCATCGAAAGATCGACCTCCCAAGTCATCCTTTAGTCGAACCAACTCCTCGGTTCATCTAATGGTCGAGTCGACCATCCAAGTCATCCTTTGGCTAACCAACCCCTCGGGTCATCCCTTAGCCTCAGCTTAACACCTTAAGTCCTTAGGCATTAGAGCACGTAAGTTTGAGCTCCGTCTCACCACCTCAAGCACTTAGGAATTAAGGCATGCAAGTTCGAGTTCTGACTCGGTACCTCAAGCCTTTAAGAATTAAGGCATGCAAGTTTAATCTCTGGCTTGGTACCTTAAGCCCTTAAGCGTTAAGGCACACAAGTTCAAGCCCCGGCTTAACACTTTAAGCCCTTAGGCATTAAGACACGCAAGTTCGAGATCTAGTTCTACACCTCAAGACTAAGATCTAAGAAGAGAGCCTGAGCCTCAACTCAGCACCTCAAGACCTTATGCACTGAGGCACAAAAGTCCGAGCCTCAACTTCACGCCTCAAGCCCTTAGGCATTAAGGCAGGTAAG
This sequence comes from Macadamia integrifolia, assembly GCF_013358625.1. Lineage (NCBI taxonomy): Eukaryota > Viridiplantae > Streptophyta > Magnoliopsida > Proteales > Proteaceae > Macadamia > Macadamia integrifolia. Next base: position 23,266,239 of record NC_056567.1, on the reverse strand, counting down.
TCTAAGTTCCAGCTCAACAACTCAAGCCCTTAGGCATTAAGGCACGCAAGCCCAAGCCTCAGTTGGACACCTCAAGCCCTTAGATATTAAGGCCTGCAAGTCTGGGCTCCAGCTCGACACCTCAAGCCCTTAGGCATTAAGGCACGCAAGTCTGAATTCTGTCTTGGCACCTTAAGCCCTTAGGCATTAAGACACGCAAGTCTGAGCTTTGGCTCTGTACCTTTAGCGCTTAGGCGTTAAGGCATGAAAGTTCGAGCATCGGCTCAGCACCTCATGCCTCTAGGAATTAAGGCACACAAGTTATATATACACACACACACACACACACACACACTAGCAAATCCACATGTGCAAATGCACATGGGATAGGAATGTCTGTAAGAGAGAGAGAGAGAGAGAGAGAGAGAGAGAGAGAGAATGAAAGGGCCGGATCACGTGATTAAACTTTACAAGATATGCCAAAAAAGATAACATGTGACTCAAATTCTATGAACAACAGAGCTCCCTTTAATCAAAGATCAAAATCGAAAATATAATTCAAATTGGTCTATAAGAACCTGCTTAAATTACTCTAGTATACCTCTAATCCATTATCAAAGAACAAGTTCTCCTTAGTAGCAACCTCCAACTTTCTTATTGTAACTCTGCTAGTTTCTCACTCCTAGTTATATAGCTTACAAAAAATGTTTGTCACAACTTAGCAATTAAAGAAAAAAAAAAATAACTAGGTAGAAATCATTAAAGAACCAAAAAAATAAAATCTCCAAATGATGAGGGAAAATTCTATTAGCATTAGGGGGTTATATTAGCTCAAAAACACCTGGGTTCCTTGTCACTTTTTGCTTTCCTTGGCTACAGCTCTCTACTCTACATGTCATTTGTACTGATTTAGATGGAAATGGGCCTACAGAAAACAAACCTATACAGTCATAACATATATGCCAAAATGAAAGCCCATTACTCATCATTGGACATAGTTACAGGTTTCTTCGTCTTCCCAAATAGGGTTTTCTTCAAACCCTACTGTGTGAGAACAGCCATCATTCGAACCTGCCATAAACTAAAACTGATATTGCCGTCGAACCTATTAATATCGTATTTCGTTGAAGCTATAGATCGAAGTAACCAAGAGCTTTGATACCAGTTTGAAAGATCAAACACCAAGAAACACGAATAATAAAGAGACAATAGATCCGTAGGACACAGAGATTTAACGAAGTTCACACACTAGGGTGGTGTGCTACGTTCTCAGGCGAAGAAGAAGATGATTCACTATGCAGAAGAGAAATTACACCCTAGCAACGGCGAGGAAAAACTCGCCCTGAAACCCTAGCTGCGTGAAAACCCTAGAATACAATGACTTTTTCAACAAGCAACAGTACATTATATATACTCCAAATCGCGGGTTGACCCATCGGGTTGCGGTCGATCCGGTCAAACCATACCGCGGGGGCCTAGGCCCTGCACCCCCATACGAGATCAATGATGGGCTCCGGGCTTGGGCCTATCGGCCTAACCCCTCTGCTTCCATCACAGATCTCAGAAAAATTTCCATTCGAGTCACCACCAAAATATGTCGGATCAGATCAATCTTCAAAACGGGTCAAGAATTCGAGACAAACTTAACACAAAATTATGGCCTTCAAACAGAGTTTCTAACATGTTTTTGTATTTTTGTCAAGGTGAATGAAGCATCTTATTCAGCTTAAACAACACTTACATTTTCTGTAGCTGTGCTAAAGGCTTCTTTGTAGGTGATATTGGTTTCTCTACCTTTCAGCCTCTGTATCTCTTCTCTGTCAGAATTCATCAATTTAAATTCAAGTTATGAAACCCATGATTGAAATTTCGTCAAGTCCTAAAAATGATTAGATATCACGTTTTTTGTTACAAGTGAGCGAAGTTTTCAAAATGGCAAAGCGAAATGTCAGGACAGTGAATGGAAAGCTTGCGGGGTATGTGTAAAAATGGGAAATCTTGAGTGGAGTAGTTGTTTTAGGGGCTAGACACCTTGTCCCTGCAGACCAGTTAGTAAGTTCTTAGGCAATGATTGAAAACTGGGTTCTGGAAAGTGGACTGCTTCAAGATGAGAAAAAGAGCAATTCATCATAAAATTTCAGGGGCTACCCTTCAGTTCCCATCATGTTTCTCTAAATGATACAACGTATCAAATCACAATGTAGTTTTATCCGTATTTTGGAGATTACTGTTTATGTTTACCGTATACTAAGATTTACGATATCTGATTTTTTTTGTTGATAGGTACAGTGTCTAATATTTTTTTTTCGCTAAAAGGTCATTTGTATTAAAGAAGAAAAGGGAAAAAGGGAAAAATATGAAAATTGGTGAAGCAAGCCAGATACATCAACACAAAATAGACAATTCCCCCCCCCCACCTTCGGTTAGGCCCTCAATGGGGAAAAAAGCCTAACAAAAAAAAATCCCTTGAGAAACTAAATCAAATCGTCCCTGGGTTTCTTAATTTCGTTATTTACAATAGACAATATAATTCTCCAGATCCTTTAAACCAAGAGTTAAAAGGCCTGATTTGGCTGAGTTACTCCTACAGTCTACATTCTATTCCTGCAAGTTTGGCTTCTATATATTGTCTTTCTAACTGAAATTGTTGGTAAAAATTTACATTCATGAATAATCTTGTTCTCTTCCTTATTCATTCATTAGAGAAGGAATTTCCAAATTAAAATTCTGAAATAATGTATACTTAGTTGGCTGTTGTGAACCTTGGATTTGAATCTCTAGTAGGTTTTCGATCAATTTGGGAAGATACAGCAGGTATTTCCTGCAATTTTTAGACTCCTAATAATTCAAAGACAGTATTTTACTGAAAAAAACCAGCAAAGAAGATGGGTTTTCATATCTTAGTTCTCCAAGTCAATATTACTGGTCTTAATGTCTCAGCATTTATCGGTCAAAAGCCAATCCTAATGTCCATAGAGATGGCTACTTATCATGTCCAAATGACAAAAAAAAAAAAAAAAAAAAAAAATGAAAACATGAATCCTCTGCCTCAACATTCTGCTGTTGAGTAAAAACTATAATAATTCGTTGAAGAGAAGAAAGAGGATGATTATGGTTTCATGCAAGCAGAGATGCTCTGCTAACCTTGGCTTGTCAAGTACAACTTGAAAAAAACCAGCCAAAACAGAATTCTCAACTTATGTTTGAGAAACCTCTCTCTAGTAAAATGATACTGCATTATTTGAGATCAATAAGAAATATTGAGCTTCAAAAAGATGCTGAATAAGAAAAGCAATACATTGTAAGAGGTTGAAAGTTTTGTTAGTATTCTCACGGCTCTGTTTGTTGTCTCCTCTCTCCTTGTAGTCCTGAGTGGACGAGTGTGAAAAGCAACAAATTTATTACAAATCGAAGTTGAGAAAAATACAACCATCTGTAAGAAGCAAACTCATAAAGGCTCACATGATCAGTAAGCATACCATCCACCAGTGAGTACTATTCATTAAATATTTACAATCTAATGTTTATCAGTATTTCTTAAAGACTTGACCTAAACTCGATTAAAGCATGTGAAGCCTTGAAGAGGCATTGCTTTGGTTGTTATTAATTCTGACACAATAATGCACTCGTGTGTGCATTCAAAAGAGAGGAAAATGTGTCTATAAACTCAAAAACCCAACCAACACATGCAAAAGGGAGGAGTGGTTTGGGAGTAGTTTTGCATGTGAATATCTACTCCAAATAACCTCATTTCGTTTCACAAATTCTTGTAGACATGGAAAATTTTATTGGTTGAAGAAATTCATTTTAAGTTTTTAACTTTCTCATCAGTGTATAGTTCTTGTATTGTCCATAGTTCTGAGCAAATTATATCAATCAAATGAAACTGGACAATGAATTCAATGGAGAAACAAAATCTGTGTAGTTATTCATTGGTTTTCTGCAAGTTTTTATCAATGTTGAGCTTAATTACTTGGAGCTACAATCTATGGTCATATCAAGTTGCATGAAGACAGAGTGTATATGAACTGGACCATTAATGCCACATATAGAACGACTCCAAATTAAAGTCCGTTGAGCATGGCTCTTTCCAAGGGACCTAAACTCTTCTTTCTCTGTGGATGAAAAAAATAAAAAAGTATAAATTTCTGAAACTAAAGATAAGTAAAGATTTCAGAAAACATAGACTAACATTAGTGAAGATAACAATGTTAGAGGAAAGACAACATTTTGTGAAGATAGGAAATCAGATTAAAAATCCATCAGCTAAAACTGAAAATTTTAGCTGAACAGAACCAGAACCCAAACTTATTACTGAAGCAGTTGATCCAAACCCCAAAGCATGTGCTGAAACTTTGTTGCTAACAGCCAAAACATGGGTTTGACTGATATTGAATCCATCTTTGCAAGCCATGGAGATTTTGTGCTACAGTGCAGTCTCATGAGAACTGATAGGCTCTCTATGACAGTAAAATAGCTAGCTAGCCAACTCCCTAATGATAAATGCTAAAGACAATATTAAGCATCAATTAAGTATTTCAATTCCTCATTTGTTAACCCACCCCATTTGTAACTTCCATCCACTCTAAGTCCATAATTTAACACTAAAGGCAATATTGAAGCACATTATTTTTAAAATCTTAATAATAACAAAATAAAAGTTGGTGCCCTCTAGGCATGTGCAATGACCAACAATGTAGTCAATAATTCATCATCAGTTAGACATATCTATTTCCAGGTGTCCCTTATCCGGTTTTTTTCTAAGGACCCAAATAGAAGAGAACAATCCCTGATGATTAAAGCAAAAAACCTTCTCATCAGAGTTTAAATATGATAATATCATTGAAATTTTGTGAAGAATCCTTTATTTATCATAGTATCTAATTTATAAAATTAGAAAGACTGTTTTAAGGATCTCAAGACTCAATGTTGGCTATGAAGTCCAGTGATGATTTTAGTTATTCATCTTACATTGTGCTTTAGTTCATGTATAATGCATAAAGCACATGGAAAGGCGTCCAGATTTTGGGAGGAAAGAGAAAAAAAAAATTTCAAATTAATTAAACAAGAAATGAATTGATAAGCCCAAGATGAGACCTATGAATTAATAAATAAGTAACTCATTGATAAGCCAATATACGATCTAACAAAGTCAGAAACAACAAATAAGATGTCACCCCGTAGAACTGTAACTTACCCTGTTATTTGCAGATTTGCAGTTTGTATGATATGACTTCAAAAGTTTATAAAAATAAAGATTTTCTTAGAATAAATTCAGGGAAACAAAGTGCATATTTATTTACAGTACTTAATCGCAATCCTCATTCAAGAATCCAAGCATGCGTTGCAGTGATATACCCTATGAGACTAAAATCCAGTGAACAATTTCATCAAGGGCGATAAATTGTGATTCAGGACAAAAGGAAATTCAAAGCTTCAAACAAGTGAAGCCATATAAATTATAAACAGAGTTTTGGAGTTTTAGAAGCAGAGTACATAATTCCAACTCAGAAAGGTATAAGAATATGGATTTAATCTGGCTTTCGTTCTTTATCAATCAACCCTAAACCCTAGCCAAACGTCAAATGCATTGGTACACATTGCCTCATATCTCCATCATATCAAACGTAGCCCCAAAAAAACATATGAAGGAAACCAAAAAAATCTTCGACTTTTCTAACAGCCCAAGGACTTTGCTACGTCAAAATTTACAGAAAAGTGGAGAACAACATAATGGGACAGAGCATCACCTTCTCCAGACTCCAATCCACGAGCGCCAACAGGTATCAGTGTTAAGACTTTGGTGGGGAGAGGTAACAGTAATCCTGTGAGCAGCGACGTTTGAGGCGCTATATATATATATATATATATAACTGATAAGGATACAAAAAATCAAGGCCCCATCATAATCAAGCATGAATACAGAAAAAATGTCTGAAACTCAAATCATATGGAAATCAGGATCAGTTACCAAGGTGAGAATAGTATGCCCCCGACTGCTAAGTAAATTAAAATTATTAGACCACATGTGTATGTGCTCTGTAACAACATAACAAAACACACGTCAATAAGATTTAAAATAAGAAAACAAGAAATAACAGAATAAAGAAGAGAAACTGAGAAGTTAAAGAAAATGGTGAGAAACATTTTTCTGTATACGAGGCCACAAGTGCAGCATAGATTTCGGTGCACCCAAAGTTTCTTCTTTCCTATTCCTTTCTCAGATTCTAACTTTCGTTTCCAGAAGATCCTCAAAGCTAAATGATCGATTGTCTGAACTTCCAAAACCTTCCGATGAAGTTTGGGAACTCAGAAGCTCTTCTTACCTTCCAATATTGGCATAGAATAACATAGAAAGGATGCATTCATCCTAGAGAGACACTAAGAAGAGAGAGAGAGAGAGAGAGAGAAATTACCTAGTGCGACCATACTCGAAGAGCTTTCCAGTTGAGGAGAAAATGATGAGAGCGACCTCGGCATCGCAAAGGATGGAGAGCTCCTCAGCCTTCTTAAAAATCCCTCTTCTTCTTTTCGAGAAAGTAGCCTGCCTCGCCGCCGTGTTATCGCTCTTTTTAATCTGAATTTCTCTCTCGCCATTCTTATTTCTGCACAGAATGAAGCTAAATCTCAAACCAAACCATTCTCAAATGCTAAAACCCTGCCTTTGAGAAGAGCGGCATTTTTCCCAATTAAGCGAAGCATCTAGCTAGCAAAAACCCTACCTTTGAGAACAGGAAAAAAAAAATTAATCCAAGCGAAAGGAAAGAAAGCAGTGAGATACCCACCAATACGAGTTCGGAAAATTGTAAATTATAAGAGAGAGAAAGAAGGAGAGATGGAGATTGGCCGTTTTTATCTGGTTTTGTTCAGTTTCCCGGTGGTATTTCCGATTACAACATCAAAGCCCACCGACCAAGGATTTGAATCCTCTGCAATTCTTGCGCAATGCTACGAATGCTCTCTCTCTCTCTCTCTCTCTCTCTCTGCAATTCTCTACCTCCAGAGCACTCTCTAGTCTCTGCCTCCCACGACCCTCTCTCTCCTTCTCGAGGGCGTGAAGATATTTTTTCTTGTGTTCTACCAAAAAAAGATATTTTATCTTGTGGCTGAGAAAGGGAAAGCCTAAAGTTTATATTTCAAGCTTTAAGACTTGAATCTTACGATGATGCCAAACGGCTAGAAATTTAGAAATGGAGAGGAGCGTCCAACGTCAGACGTATATCTTAGCGTAATATTTTTTAATTTTTTAATACTCCACGGCTAGAAAAAGTTAAATGGAGAAAACCGACGTAATTTTTTATTTTATTTATTTTTTAAATACGCAGTGTGGATAGCAAACACCTAGAAAAAGTTAAAATGGATAGAACTGTAAATCTCACAATATGGATTGTAAACGGCTATAAAATTTAAACTGGACAGAAACGTATAATTTGGATGTAAATCTTACCAATATGAATGTCAAAAGACTTGGAAGATTTAAGGGAAGAAAACCATAAAAAGAGTCTATACTTTTTTTTTTCATTACTATTATTTGTTAGATTGACATTTACATTTATTAAAATTTAAAAACATTCATTTAATTCATGGTAACACGATTAAAATGTTAATTGTATAATCGGATGTTTGATTTGATTTTCTGAGATCAGATATTATTTCAAGAAAAAAGAAAGATGTTAAATGGATAATTACGATCCAAATTCCAAGTGTTTTAAATTCGGAAAGTTGCTCTTCGTCTAGGGACCTTTCTATCTATATCTCTCCCCCCTCCCCCAAAGAAGGGGTAGGGATGTCTTTTCACATGTGAGAATATGAATAGACACATGATGAACATTGGCATAGGCCACACCGCTAGACATATTTTTTTCATCTAAATTAATAAAAACAAGATGATTGGATCATTTTTTAAATGAAAAAAAAAATAACTTGAGAAATAAGAGAAAACATAAAGTCATAAACATCCACAAACACAGCATAACACCACCCTAGATCCTCATTTATTGAGCAAAGAAGCAGAGCAGAGCAAGCTCCAGTACATAATTATTACAAATCATTAAAGGTACTTATTGTAGTTTAGAACAGCCCAATTGAGCATCAAGTAAAAGTTAAAACACTCTCATGGGTCTGGATGTGATCTTGGATTCTTATATGCTTTCTTGGTTGACGCATGTATTCCACTAAAAATCACAACCGGGATTACCTAAAATATTATTCTCTCTCTCTCTCTCTCTCTCTCTCTCTCTCTCTCTCTCTCTCTCGGATTGAGCTCCTCTGTGGCGCAACACAGTGTTCGGCATGCACTTAGCGGTCAAAAACGCCTTGACATGAAGCCCAAGGTGGTCACACAATCAATGTATCGGTGATGAAAATTTTGAGATCAGAATTGTATGGTGACCAATATTGATATGTATCAACATATTGTAAAAATTGAAAGGCTTGATATCATCTCCGACCAAATCGACATATCATCAATGCACCATATCTCTAAATCACCATCATGCTAGCATAAAGTATTTTGGATTTATACTAAAACCCTGTAGGGACTTGTGAACTCTCGGATGGTGGGTGAACCGTCATCTAAGGATGAGTAAAACTTTATTCTATTAATAGTTTACCAATATTTTATTATTTTTAATTTTTTATTGATATCGGGTTAGTATCTGCCAAGAGGCCCGAGACCAATATCTAAAGCTATTTTTCAAGATTAAAAAAAAATGAATTTAAATTATAATTAAAATGAAAAATGGAAAAAAAAAAAAAGGTTATAAACAGTGAGGAGAGAGAGGGAGTGCGTGTGGTTCCGTGAGTGGAAAGAGATAATGGGGAGAGAAAATAGGAAGGGAAAGTTAATCGGTCAAAAAATATGAGAGATAATAAGTGGGTTATACATGTCCACCTCTTAGCTATAAGAGAATCCAAGATTAGGTTCTTGTATGAGGAGCCGATCCAGACTACACTCTCACGTCCATAATACATCCTCTCATCTGGTATGACTAAGCAACTATTCTGAATTAACCCATTCCTCTAAAGATTTGCATCCAATCTTCCGACAAGACTCGATCCCTTACAGTAGCCCTCTAGAGTCTGCCTCGACCTCATCTCTCTCCACACCATATTCAAGCCCCACCAAACTAAATTTGTTTTGACACACAATGAATGCGGTCCACCCACCTTATAATTTGAGGCATCAAAATTGCTAGTAAAGATAATTATTAGATAATTCATAAAAGTTATATTGAGGTTGACTATGGCTTTAGAAGAAAAATTAAGATACCAGTCACAATTTGAAAAATGAAAGGATAAGCGAAACAGATGCAGATCATAAATCCACTTGGATATATTTTTAATATGGCATTTAGATTAATTTTACCATTCGAAAAAATAATATTCCGATGTTCTTATATAAAGGGAATAGTTTAAATAGGCTACGTGTCAAACATGAGCCTCAAATTTAATCATTCACCTTCCCGTGTATGTCCATGACAGTGTAGGAGTACTCCAACCACTATTGAATTTCTCTTAATTCATCAATGTCTTGTTTTCCTACTTCGGTAAATTCTTTTAGAATAAAACTTAATATGTGAAACAAGAGATATAATATTTCAGTTTGATCTAACTTGTCAGATGTCGAAAATGGTTATAGTTTATAGTATATGGTTTATAGTTTATACTCAATAGTCTCTACTGCCTTTGGTTGTAACATGGTTGCGATTAGGGCTGTTAGGGTTGCAATAGGGTCGGTTAGGCTAGGCATTTTAAAACCTTAGCCCAACTTTGAGTCCCCTTATTTGGGCGTTGGTATTGTCCGACCCTGATACAAAGCATGAAAAATTCAACTAACTGCCCTCAGGGTCAGTCCAATTTGACCCTAATTAGCCTTGACCATGGAGAGGGGGAAGGGAGATGCAAAGGCTATTCCAGATGCCAGTGGGGCGAGGAGAAGACGAAAGGTGTCAAATAAGGGGAAGATGTGACATGGGTGGGAGACTTACTTTTTCTTTAGGGAGCGGAATCATTAGGTGCCCCTATCAAGAGAGGGTCATTTCCCTAACATATAGCTAGGTTAGGATGGCAGATTATAGAGGGTTTGGTCAACTTCCCAAATCTAGGATTTTAGGTTGTCTAGTTTGGGGATTCAAGATGGGGTTTTCATGTGGGAGGTATCCCCACTCAAATGTGAGTGATTCAATTAACTAGATTAGGTATCCAAACCTTATTTATGTGATTTTTATGTCACGGGACATTTTAGTTAGGGCTATAACTTCATGGCCAGTGGCAAAATAAAAGATTGTTAAGATTGCAAAGAAGGGGCACAAAGATGCTTGACAAGTACTGACATGCATGAACACATATATGGGGCAATTTGATTGAATTTGAATCTAAAATTTGAGACATAGTTACTCTAGACAATTTTCAATGTATCCAATGATAAAATAAAAAAATAATAACATCCACAATGGTCATTCTCCCTAGCCCTCCCAGAGAGACTATGAGCTTGGCTAACAAGACTATTAAACTATTTCTTAATTACAATCAAACTGCGGTTTTTGATAACACAATTACATTTAAACTCATGAAAGCATTCCCACAACCATGTAACCTCATCAGGCTTCAATAGCAGATGGATTAGCAATGCTAAATCAGTCTATGCTTCTATGGATTCAAAACCCAATAACAATGCTATCACACCCCAATTTTAGTAGACCCAACTTATCATTAGGAATACCGGTTGTGTGAGTAAGACACGTATTTGTCTTACAAACCTACAAGGATCTCTGATAGCAGTACCTTAACATTTTCACAATCTCACATCACAAACCAACATAAGCAGCGGAATTAGAGTATAGTAGCAGAATCATTAATAAAATGAGGAAACGTCTAATGATAATATAATAGCAATAACCGAGTTATTCGGTTACATTAATCCATGACATATAATATAATCTCAAAAAAATATACAATCCATAGTTATACCCAAAAGTATCAAAGTATGATGTACAATCTCATGGTGCAGTGTACAATCTCACGGTGCGGCGTAAGCATAGTGATCACAAGCACAGTCCTGATCGTGCTCTCCCGCTTCTAGCATCCACTAGTCGCTCACACCATACTCTGACCCAAAAGATACTGGGTCCCCCGCCATTGGCACCACGGTACCTGCATCATCATCTAAAAAGGGGTGTATACGTGGGGTGAACTTTCCAACTCGCTCAGTGAGGGGTGGGGTCAAGCACATCCAAGCAAGATAATAGCAGTAATAATTGATGATGCATGATTGAAGAAATTAAATACATAGTCTATGATGCTCATGATGCAGTTCATTTATTTATTATCCACCTAACAATACAAACTAAGTCTGGTAAATGCTACTACGGTGCATTAGGTTGTATCCTTCATCTTGAAACTGCCATCGACTACATAAGGATACAAACCCTAGCGGTGAATAGAAATCTGCCAGTCCCCATATGCGTCCATGGGTCACCCAATAAACCCCTGATAACCCCCCTGGCATCATCGGCCATGCTGGACAGGTTCCCACCTCCGACAACAATCGCATCGTACCGCGGGTGTGGCATTCTGGAAAGGCACATCGAACATACCACAATGGGTTATCCAACACCTAAACCCCTGTTGGCAAGGGTTCGTAGCATAGGGAGTGATACCTAACCACATATAAGCTACATGCCTTCATAGTGATACGGTTAGTATGAGTTACATGATACCGACAAGACCTCGACCACAAAGTGTAATCCATCTCCAAATATAGTCCCGAGTACACGATACCAGTGAGACCTTGGCCACAAAGTGAAACCTGAGACCGTTTACCTAATCTAGCATACATATCACCGTTGAGTATGGACTACGTGACACCGATACCAATCATCAGCCATGAGGCGCATCTATTTCCAAATGTAGTCCTGGGGTACATGATACCAGCGAGACCTTGGCCACAAATGTAACCCGCGACTATAACTAACTCTAATGCACATAATCAATGTATGAATGCAACATACATACGGCATGGGTACCACCTCGACCACATCGGATTCTGTCTCACACACAACCAAACACACTACGATTATAGTACCGGTACCACCTCGGCCACACTGGATCCTGTCATACATCTCCATACAGTTAATATCATGATCGTAAAATAATAAATATAACATATCATCATCGTATTTAAAAAATTATAATCAAACATATAATTCTAAGTATGTGAGTAATTTAATAATAATAAACATTCCAAAAATAAACACAGTCCATCCCTCACCTGGTTTACAATTGGGTGTGTTCGGGTTTAAGTACAGCCACTGAACAATCAAATCAATTTTGACTTCAGGGCATGTGCGTGTCACTATCCTAGACACATAGGAAATCGTACATCGGTACGTCTCGGGAACATCGGAAGAGACCCACATAGGTCACCCTCAAAGGGTATAGACACTATCCCCAATTAACAGTATTGTCACTGGAAACACCCACTGGAAATAGAGCATTTCCACCAGAAATATCAGTCCTGTTTCCGGTGGAGAAGACAGAGAGCACTTAAGGCTTATTTGTCCATCGGAAACAACCCACCGAAAACAGCTACAGTGTTTCCTGTGCCATATTTTCAGTGGTAATACAAAAAGGTCCAACTTGAATTGGGGCTTTCCGTTTCTAACCCGATCGCTGGGATTTGTTTCTTGAAGTTTGTAGGGGATGTTCTTAGCTTCATTTGAAGCCAAAAAAATCCCAATTCCATCGAGTCGTTTGGGAGATACATTGATCGAACGATTGAAACCCTAGTTGGTCTTTTGGCAAAACATGTTGTCGGAGCTCACCGAGCTTGATTCGAGCTCGGCAACAATAGCGGGAGTGTAGAACACATATTCTATGACCTTAACATAGTTTGTACATTAAGATTTCATCCATACCTAGCTTTTTCTAGGTCGAAATGAAGAGAGAGAGAGTGGTGGAAGTGAGTGTACTTACCTCTGGCAGTAATTCTAGCAACTTGGTGGCAACTGGCACCCAGGTAAGCCTCCAACCTTCTTCTTCTTCCTCTTCTTCTTCCTTCCTCTCCTCCTTCTCTCCTCTCCTACGTTGAGCACATGGGAAATGAGGAAATGAATCCTCATTTCCCAACTTATAACTTAAGTGGACCTTAGGGTCTGTTTGGGTTGGACCCCTTTTGGACCAATCGGGTTAAAATGAATTTCAGGGCATGAGGACCCGACCATTTAGGTCTGTAAAGTACTCACATCATGAGGAAGGTGTGGAGGATGATTTGGGATTATTTGGAACCATTTACAATGTGAGTGCGTGGGAACCACGAGCATCGAAACCCCGACAGTAACCTGTCAACCCATCAAAAACAGGCACCGGATCCAGGCCCAAGCTGCTTCCAGTGGCATATTTCTGGTGGTCAAGACAGCTTGCTATCTTGACATCCTACTGTTCCATGGCTAGTCTTGCATGGATGGTTGCCGTCGAACATGCTCAAGGCCATTCGATAATTTTTTGATGTGTGCCAGAATTCAAGTGTGGGGAGTCGAGTCACTTAGCGTCTGGAATCGGAAGGTATGATTCTCCTTCAGTTAGATAGGCACACAATGCACGAATATGTGGGATCATCTCTACCCCTTCGGTAATGCGCAACTGTGAGCCAAAACTCGATTGTACTTTCAATCTCTGATCCGAGGCCTATCACAACAATTTAAATTAGACCGGATTAGGGCACGGGTGTAACATTCCCCCCACCTTACAAGAATTTCATCCTCAAAATTGAATATACTTGGCAAATCAAACAATCCAGGATACTGCTTCAATATCTCATCTTCTCGCTCTTAGGATGCTTCATGTTCGGGGTGGTTCATCTATTTCACCTTAACAGAGGAAACGGTATGGTTGCGGAGAACATGCTCTTTCCAGTCAACAATGTTCTCTAAAAACTTCACGTAGGCAAAATCCTCGTCCAACTCACAGGGTGTGTAAGTCAGGACATGAGTGGGGTTGGGAATGTAGTTCCTCAAAATAGAAACATGGAAGACATCATGTGTACCTTCAAACTCTGGCGGTAAAGCTATTTGGTAAGTTATCAGTCCGATTCTCTCCAGTAAATCATATGGTCCCATAAACCTTAGACTAAGCTTTCCCTTTTTGCTAAACCGCATCACTCCTTTAACTGGTGAGATCCACAAGAATACCTTGTCTCCAACACCAAACTCCAGATGTTTTCTCTTAACATCCGCATAGCTTTTCTGCCTGGACTGAGCTGCCTTGATCCTTTCTCTAATCACATTCACCTTCTCACTAGTAGTCTGTATCAAGTCTGGACCCAAAATATGCCGCTCACCAACCTCATCCCAATAGAGTGGAGTTCGGCACTTCCTGCCATACTGTGCCTCGAATAGGGACATTCCGATGGTGGCCTGATAACTGTTGTTGTAGGAGAACTCGATAAGGGAAATGTGTTCATCCCAACTATAACTCATATCTAAGGCACATGGTCAGAGTAGGTCCTCCAATGTCTAAATAGTCCTCTCTGATTGACCATCGATTTGAGGGTGAAAGGCAGTGCTGAAATCCAACTGTGTACCCATAGCCTTCTGCACATATGTCTAGAACTTGGAAGTGAACCTGGGATCTCAATCAGAGATGATACTAACTGGTACACCATGCAATTTGATGATGTTATCGACATACAACTTGGCCAATTTGTCCATAGAAAATGTGATCTTGATTGGGATAAAGTGAGCTTCCTTGGTTAAGCGGTCCACAACTACCCAAATGGCATCCATACCCTTCTGTGTACAGGGTAGGCTTTTGGCAAAGTCCATGGTAATATTCTCCCATTTTCATTCTGAAATAGGTAGGGACTGTAATAACCCAAGGGGCTTCTGTCTCTTAGCTTTGACTTGCTGGCATGTGAGGCATCTAGACACATGCGTGGCCACATCATTCTTCATTCCTTTCCACCAGTAGGAGCCTTTGAGGTCCTTGTACATTTTAGTGCTACCGGGGTTAATGGAGTATGGAGAACTATGTGCCTCTCTCAAAACTGTGTCTCTCAAATCACCATCACTGGGCACACACAACCTCCCTTTGAACTTGAGAATTCCGTTTTCAGTTATAGAGAAATTTGGGTACTTTTGGGTTCCTTCCTGGCATTCTGATATCAGCTTCTACAACTCTACATCAGTATCATGAGTTGTAGTGATCCTATCCACTAGACTAGGTTGTATCACCAATACCGATAGTGACAAAGTGACACCCTCTACTAATAGTTTCAAGTCTAGTTTCCTGACCTCCTCTAGGAGATACTCATTGGTGGTTAGTGATGCAAGAGTCAATGACTAGGATTTATGACTAAGTGCATCAGCTATCACATTGGCCTTTCTTGGGTGATAGTGGATAGTACAATTATAATCCTTCATCAACTCTAACTAATGCCTCTGTCTCATGTTGAGCACTTTTTGGGTGAAGAAGTACTTAAGGCTCTTATGGTCACAGAAGATCTCACTCTTCTCACCATACAAGAAGTGTTTCTAGATTTTTAGTGCAAAAATCACAACTGCCAACTCCAAATCATGGGTGGGGCAGTTCTTCTCATAATCCTTCAACTAACGGGATGCATAAGCAATGATTTTCCCATGTTGCATCAATACATAACCCAATCCCAGCTTGGAGGCATCACCATACACAACCATACCACCCATACTGTTTGGAATAGTCAAAACTGAAGCTAATACCAACCTTTGCCTTAGCTCCTTGATGCTCTTCTCACAAGCATCAGACCACTCAGATTTTACACCCTTTTGTGTGAGTCGGGTCATCAAAGTAGCAATGCGAGAGAAGGTCTAGATAAGCCTCTTGTAGTATCCGATCAATCCCGGAAAACTATGTATATCTGTTACACTCTTAGGAGTCTCCCATTCTACAACTGCATTCACCTTACCTGGGTCAACCTCTATACCTTTGTCTGAAACAATGTGGCCTAAGAATGCCACCTGTGACAGTCAAAACTCGAATTTGCTGAATTTGGCATAGAGTTGCTTCTCCCTCAGCCATTGCAGTACTAACCTAGGTGAACAGTTTGTTCCTCTGCACTTTTGGAGTAGACCAAAATGTCATCAATGAATACTATCACAAACTTATCTAGAACATCCTGGAATACTCAGTTCATAAAATCCATAAATGCAGCCGGTGCATTGGTCAACCTAAATGACATTACCAAGAATTTATAATGTCTATACCTTGATCTGAAGGCTGTCTTACTGACATCACTATCCTTGATCCTGAGCTGGTGGTAGCCCGATCTAAGGTCGATCTTGGAGAACACCTTGGCACCCTGTAACTGATCAAATAAATCATCTATCCTTGGCAAAGGATATCGGTTTTTTATGTTTAGCTTATTAAGCTCTCGGTAATCAATGCACAATCTCATACTTCCGCCTTTCTTCTTGACGAATAATACTGGTGTTCCCCATGGAGACACACTAGATCTAATGAATCCCTTCTTCAGAAGGTCTTGAAGTTACACTTGTAATTTCTTTAACTCTATGGGGGCCATGCGGTAAGGGGTCGTTGACATTGGTGTCGAGCCAGGGAGTAGGTCTATAGCAAACTCCGTCTCTCGGTCCAATGGTAAACTTATCAAGTCATCCGAAAATACATCAAAAAATTCCCTCACCACATCTAAGTCGATCAATGGCCTAATCTCTACCTTAGTATCCATCACAGATGCAAAGTAGCTTTGACATCCCTTGTTCAGTAGCTTCTTCATCTGGAGTGCGTATATGACAACCTTTTGGGTTTCTTGAGCTTATCCCCTTGGAACACAAACTCATCATCATCACGAGGTCTGAAAATGATAGTCTTCTCTGCACATAGCACACTAGCTCTGTATGCAAACAACTAGTCCATTCCTGAAATCATATCGAAGTTGGTCATATCCAACTCGATCAAGTGAGCATTCAACTCATGATCACCTATGGTCACTGGATAAGGCTCATAAACATAGTCAAACCCACTATATTTCCTGTAGGGGTGCTCACAGTCAAACATTGAGTCAGTCCTTTGGGTGGAATGTTCATCTTCTTCGTAAATTTTGGTGACACGAATGCGAGGCTCCTGAGTCAAATAACACATGTGCAGCAGTAATGATATCAATAATGTACCTGTCATTACATCGGGTGCAGTCTCGACATCTTCTACAGTCATAGCAAACACTCTGCCCTGTGGTCTCTGGCCCTGTAAGGCTACGCTGATCTAAGGGTTGAATATGTCTGCTGGGCCCTCGGTGGCATAGTGTAGGGTGCATCACCTGGCCTTCGGTGGGGGCATGTCCTCGTCATATGGCCTAATAGATCACAATAAAAGCACCTCATGCTCGATCCGTAAGACTAATATACAACACTAGATCGAGAGGATTGGGAAGATCAGGCTTCTTGAATTGCACTGCAGTTGGGTTGACATAGGGCACTCGGAAAGGTTTGCTACCTCCCCTAGAATCAGTAGATCCCATTGGCCTCTTTCCCATCCCTTGTTGGGCCGTGAAGTTGCCTCTATGCCGATCTTTAATAGATTTGGCCACATAGATCACCACAGTATAGGTCTGTAGTTTCAACCCCACAATGGTTGACCCAATACTTGGCCTCAACCCTTTCTCAAACTTCTTCGCTTTAGCTCTATCACATTTGAGATGCACAAGAGTAAAATGGAATAGCTCCTCGAAGCATTGCTGATACTCGAGCACAGACTGAGAACCTTGAACCAATTGAGAGAACTCACTCTCTCTCCTATCTCGAAAGCTTTTTGAAAAATAATTCTCAAAGAAGGCTCGTTTGAAGTCTGCCCAAGTAGGGTTTGGGTTACTAGGCCTCAAAATAGGCTTGGTGGCACTCCACCAATCATCTGCTTCATTCTGTAACTGATAGCCCACACACAAAATTTTCTATTCATCAGTGTAGCCTATCAGTCTAAAAACTTTCTCCATTCTACCAATCCATCTTGATGGATACAACAGGTCTTGGCCCACCTTTGAGAAGCATGGGGGCCTAAGCCGTTGAAACTTCTCAATCATTTTCGTTAAGTCTGTCCATCCCTCTACATGGGTTTGGGCTTGTTCCGGTGTAGGGTCTTACACCTGCCCATACACTTGTGCCCCACCAGATGTTTAAAGGGTAGCCGACCCAGTGGATGTTAGAACGGGTGCTTGTGGAGTAGGAGGTGCGGGCAGTGTATTACGGGCTTCCAATGCCGCTTGGATCCTATTATCGACTCCGACCATAAACTGGTTTTGCCTTTCTTCAACTCCTTGCATTATTTTATTCATGATGGATGCCACATACTAGGCTGTAAGTATCAGTGGAGCCAGGGGTGCATTGTGGAGTCTACCTCGATTCCATACAGGGGAAGCGAGAGGTGACGGGGGAGATTGGGATGGGATCGGATGTTCCGACGTGACATGACTCCTATGGAGGAATCCGATTAGTGCACATACATATGCAAGGTTGCATATAATTAGAACACATGCATACATAGAGGGTCCCACATGCATACGATAGGCAAAAATTAGGGTTAGGGCATGCATAAGTGGGGTCCACACATATTAAGATCCAATTACGCACGTATCCCAAAGGGGTAATTAAAGTAACAAAATAAAAATTTAGATTTGAAAAATAAAATAATTTCTTTTCCAAATTAGTCCATCGGAAATAGAGACTTCTCACCAGAAATATGATTTAATCCACTGTAAATATCAGTGTTATTTTCGATGGGCAAAACAGAGAGCAAATTGGGATTTTTCACTTCACCGAAAACAGGCACCAGAAGCATACCCAGTGTTTCTGGTGGCTCCAAAACGGCTATAAATAGGCATGGGTTTGGATTTCATTGTATAAAACCCTATTTTAACTTATGGAAAATGTGTGAAAATGGCCAAGGAGGACTTTGCAACCCATTCCCTACCTTCTTCTCGCTATTTCGCAATCAATTGACGCCACATTAGCACCAAAGGTATGTTCCTCCTCTCTATAACCTAGTTTTGTGATTTTCTTCTCTGTGAGATTTACATTCAGCCATTGAACTTGGTTTTTTATTCTAAATCCTTAGAAATCGTATTGCAATGATGTCTGGACGTTGTGTACGTACCTGACGTGCTATTGAACAAGAGGAGCAAGACGTTGCTGCTCAGTTCAACCCAATCTTGTTCCGTTCTGTGGCTAAGCGAGACCATTGGGAACTCTTTGAGCGTCACAATGTGGACCTGGGAGTCTATGTGAGGACCAATGACTTTCGTACATTCTGTCCAACGGTTTGACAATGTTGGGTGATATCGCATCTTAAAACCCAACAAGTACTACTACCCTACATTGGTCAGGTTGTTCTACTCCAACCTGCAATGTATGAACCGGAGTATTGAAGAGATGCAGATCACCTCCTATGTGAAGGGGGTGGAGATCTCCTTTGACATGGGGCAGTTGACTAATATTTTGATGGTCAGCAATGTTGGTCACCTGGTGTACTGCCCGCTTCAGACTCAGCTTATGACTTTTAGAGTCCCGATACTTTTCAGGAGATAAACGAAATGTTAACTAAGGAGGGCAAGGGGTGAAACTACTCAGTCAACTACTTTGCTACTCCAAAGGTCGTTTGTCGTGCGATTCAATTGAATATTCTTCCCACTTGTGGACACTATGATGAGGTATCTGCACTGTAAGCCTATGTGACCTACTGCGTGTATATGGGGGGGCAGATAAGTCTTCCTTACCTCCTTATGTGGACCATGGTACTTCGGTCCAAAGGATTGGATCGCCGAGCGGGAAGCCTGTGCTATGAAAGAATACTTACTGACATTTTTCATCACTTTGGGGTGGACTTGGAGGGAGTGGCACGCTTGGGTGAAGAGGTCACAGACTTCAACTAAGATTCTTTGAGGAAGATGACTATAGATCTAAGGGATGTGACACCTATTCCAGGAGAGGGTCAGCAGCCTATGGAGGTAGAGGGTGGTGGTGCCGATGATGTTTGGTGGAGGTGTTGGTGGTGCAAGAGGAGAAGCTGTTGGGGTTGGTGGGGCTCCACCACCTGATCCCCAGACTATAGGTTGTATGGTTGCTTCTACTTCTTAGGGCACTAAGGATGTGAGGCTTTACGATCTCAATGATGTTATGGCCTGCCTAGACACCACCACATCTTTGATGAGGAGAATAGATGGCCACCTCAACAGCATAGACAGGACCTATTGTCTTATGAATAATAGAATAGCCTCCCTAGAGGCATAAATGCAAGTGATGGTCTTCCATCTTGGTATTCTGGTGCCTCCTCCAAGAATGCATGGTTCGAACCAAGCTCAGGGCCAAGGACAGAACCAGCACTAGCAAGAGTAGTGGCCTGTTTGCCACTGTAGTTTTTAGGATTTTCCTTTCCATGTTTTATTTGAGTTTGATGTTTTAGGTTTAGGTGAACATTTTATATTCTATCATTTGCTTCAGTTGTTTAATTTCTTATACTTAGGCTAGTTAGGATTTCCTGCTTTCAGTACTTTATTTTTTTATAAAAAGTGTAAGTTGTGTATTCAAGTTCTCTATTATAATGAAACGGCTTTAACACCTATGCTTGTCTCCTAATTGTGTAATTTCTATTATTGTTGTCTTGAGATTTTTTTTTAATTCTAACTTCTCTAAGTTATGGTTTGGCTGAGATTGTGAGTTAAGGCAGAGCATCGCACTTTGATACCATAGCTGTCACACTCCAATTCCAGTAGACCCAACTTACCATTAGGAATAATAGTTGTGTGAGTAAGACACGTACCTATCTTACAAACTTACCAGAATCTCTGATAACAGTACCTTAACATTTTCACAATCTCACATCACAAACCAACATAAGCAGTGAAATCAAAGTATAGTAGCGGAATCATAAATAAAATGGAGAAACGTCTAATGATAATATAATAGTAATAACCGAGTTATTCTGTTACATTCATCCATGACATATAATATAATCTCAAAAAACTATACAATCCACAGTTATCCCAAAAGTATCAAAGTATGATGTACAATCTCACGGTGCGGTGTAAGCACAATGGTCGCAACCATACTCTGGCCCAGAAGATATTGGGTCACCCGCCATTGGTACCATGGTACCTGCCTCATCATCTAAAAAGGGGTGTATAAGTGGGGTGAGTTTTCCAACTCGCTTAGTGAGGGGTGGCGTCAAGCACATCTAAGAAAAATAATAGCGGTAATAATTTATGATATATGATTGTAAAAATTAAACACATAGTCCATGATGCTCGTGATGCAGTTCATTTATTTATTATCCACCTAACAATACAAACTAAGTCTGGTAAATGCTACTATGGTGCATTAGGTTATATCCTTCGTCTCGGAACCACCATCGACTACGCAATGATATAAACCTTAGTCGTGAATAGAAGCCGGTCGGTCCTTGTATGCATCCATGGGTCACTCAACAAATCCTTGATAACCCCCTCCTAGCATTCACGGCTCCGGTACATCATTGGCCATGTCGGACAGGTTTTTGCCTCCGACAACAATCGCATCGTACTGCGGGTGTAGCATTCTGGAAAGGTACATCGAACATACCACAATGGGTTATCCAACACCTCAACCCCTGTTAGTAAAGGTTTGTAGCATAGGGAGTGATACCCAACCACATATATTCTACATGCCTTCATAATGATACAGTTAGAATGAATTACACAATATCGGCAAGACCTCGATCATATAGTGTAATTTATTTTCAAAATACAGTCCCGGGTACACGATACCAATGAGACCTTGGCCACAAAGTGAAACCCGAGACCGCTTACCTAATCTAGCATACATATCACAGTTGAGTATGGACTACGTGACACCGGTACCAATCATCGACCACGAAGTACATCCATTTCCAAATGCAGTCCCAGGGTACATGATACCGGGAGACCTTGGCCATAAAGTATAACCCGTGACTATAACTAACTCTAATGCACATAATCAATGCATTAATGCAATATACATACGGTAATCACGGCATGAGTAACACCTCAGCCACACCGGATCCCGTCATACATCTACATAAAGTTCATATCATGATCGTAAAATGACAAATGTAACATATCATCATCGTATTTGGGTAATTACAATTAAACATATAATTCTAAGCATGTGAATAATTTAATAATAATAAACATTCTAAAAATAAACACAATTCATCCCTCACCTAGTTTACTATCAGGTGTGTTCAGGTTCAAGTACGGCCACCAATCGATCAAATCAATTTTGGCTTCGGGGCACGTGCGTATCAGTGTCCTAGACGCAAAGGAAATTGTACATCGGTACATGTCAGAAAATCGGGAGGGACCCACACAAGTCACCCCCCAAAGGGCACAAACACTGTCCCCAATTGACAGTATCATCACCAGAAACACCCACCGAAAACGGGGCATTTCCATCGAAAATATCAGTCCTTTTTCTAGTGGAGAAGACAGAGAGCACTTAAGGCTCATTTGTCCATCGGAAACAACCCACTGGAAATAGCTACAGTGTTTCCTATGTCATATTTCTGGTGGTAATACAGAAAGGTCCAACTCGAATTGGGGCTTTCTGGCTCGGGCCCAATCGTTAGGATTTGTTCCATGGAGTTTATAGGGGATGAAGCCAAGAAAATCCCAATTCCATTGAGCCGATTGGGATATACATCAATTGAATGATCGAAACCCTAGTTGGTCTTTTGGCAAAACATGTTACCGGAGCTCATCGGGCTTGGTTCGAGCTCGACAACAACATCGGGAGGGTAGAATACACATTCTACAACCTTAACATGGTTTGTATACTAAAATTTCATCCATACCTAGCTTTTTCTAGGTCAAAATGAAGAGAGAGAGAGTGGTGGAAGTGAGTGTATTTACTTCCAACAGCGATTCCGGTAACTTGGCGACAGCCGGCACCAAGGTAAGCCTCCAACCTTCTTCTTCTTCCTCTTCTTCTTCCTTCCTCTCCTCTCTCTCCTCTTCTACATTGAGCACAAGGAAAATGAGAAAATGAATCCTCATTTTCCAACTTATAACTTAAGTGGACCTTAGGGTCTGTTTAGGTTGGACCCCTTTTGGACCAATCGGGTTAAAATGAATTTTGGGGCATGAGGACCCGACCATCTAGGTCTGTAAAGTGCTCATATCACGAGGAATGTGTGGAGGATGATTTGGGATTATCTGAAACCATTTACAATGTGAGTGGCGGGAACCACGGGCATCGGAACCTCGACAGCAACCTGTCAACCCACCGAAGACAGGCACCGGATCCAGGCTCAGGTTGCTTCCGGTGGCATATTTCCGGTGGTCAAGATAGCTTGTTGTCTTGACAGTTTACTGTCCCATGACTGGTCTTGCATGGATGGTTACCCTCGGATATGCTCAAGGCCATTAGGTATTTTTTTTCTGCGTGCTGGAATTCAAGTGTGGGGAGTCGGGTCACTTACTATGTGGATTCGGAAGGTATGAATCCCCTCTAGTTAGATAGGCACGCAATGCATGAACATGTGGGGTCATCTCTACCCCTTGGACAATGCGCAACTACGAGCTAAAATCCGATCGTACTTTTGATCTCCGATCCGAGGCCTGTCACAATAGTTCAAATTAGACTGGGTTAGGACACGGGTGTAACAAATGCACCTTTGATCCACTGGAGAAATCCTTTGGCTTCTAGTTCAATCACACTTCATCCCATACCAAAGTTCAGCCCAACAAATATAAGTTGAAGCTTTTCCATACATGAAAAAGAAAAAGTGTTAATAAATATTGAACTTCATCGTTTTTCAGCTTTTCTGTACTGATTGGTCTGGTTGGCTACATGGATCCTTGCCAAAAAAACAGACCAGATTCTTTCTAAACTTCACCTCCCTATCTCGCACGTTATCCCGTGTGTGTCCAGTAGCATGAAACTCAATAATTGAAGTAAAGATGGAGAAGAAGAGATGCTTTGGCCATAATTATGACCCTAAACCTCCAATCATTCCATAAAACAATTTCTTACATATATATGCCAAAAATCTTGCACTGCCTATCCATATAGCGTAAATGTGTAATTGACTTAGCACCATTTCATAACATTTTGTTTCTGCCGTTTTTATATTTTCTTGTTCTCAGAAATGGAGAAACAACTTAAAAAGTGTTTGATAAAGTTGTTCCATTTCATCCATTTCTATAAACATAAATTAAAATTTATGTCTATTTACAATTCTAGAAATGACTTTGACGAAACAAGTCGGATATGTTTCGTCGTTTCTAGAAACGAATTTGAGAGAGAAAAAAAAAGGTTGTTGTGCCTGATAAATCTCTCAACTATTTAAACCTAAATAGAGGTAACCGAACCCCCTCTCCCTTTTGGGCATCCGATGATACTATTGGGTTTTTTAGTGACATTATGTCTGCCAAAAAATGTTTCGAAAAACAAGTTTGTCAAATACCAAAAAAATCCATTTTTGTTTCTAGAAACGTTATCAAATGGTGCGTGTGGTCCTCTATATTGGATTTTCTATTTCATGTAGGGGTGGCCAATGAGAGCAAGTGCGCGGGCCTCTAGATTGGATTTTCTATTTCATGGAAGTGTGGCATCGTAATGTTGTGGTTGTGGTTTTTGCATATGGAAGTTAATTTGACACATCTTAAATAGTATAATATAAAATATATAATATATTGTATTCTTTTAATGAGAAATGACTAGATTTGTTTACTTTGCGTGGTTGATCTAAACCCTCATTATTTATATAGTTTGCATCGACACATTAAGTGAGAGTGCAACTCACCTGCCCATATGATCAGGTGATCCGGATTTCATTAATTAAGTTTATGATCGAATAAACCTGAAGAGAAGAGGGTAGACCAAATTAATGATCATCAAGAACAAAGGAGCATTCTCACTAGTAACCTTCTTTCAATCATGAATCCAGATATGTCTGAAACACCCTCTCTCTCTCTCTCTCTCTCTCCTATTGAGCGATTTTGGCAAGGACCACCGACCATGGTGAATAGAGATCTTATTGTTAGGGTTTTTATAGAGATCTTCTTATTGTCCACACATTATAGGAATCATCTTGGTCATTTTGCAACTGGGCTCAATAACGACTGGACATAGATCCGTCCAATACTAACGACAACCAAGGAAACAAGATTGAGTGGTTAATTTTTCCATCTCTTCCCTCTTTTTTTCCTTGCTCTGCAACTGCGTTTATGAATTCTTGTCCGTAGCAGCTTTCTCTGTTTTGTTTTTCCTCCACGTGATTGGCCCACGTGGTGGGGTAGTTTACCGAACCTCTCTCAAAATAAAATCAATAAAAACAAAAAATAGAGAAAATAATAAATAATAAAACTAGTAAATGTATATAGAATGGTCCCTTATCGCATTAATAGTGCACCAACGTACTGGCCATTAAGAGTATTTACGAAGGCATCAATCAAGAGGTGGTTCAAGGAGCAGGCTGGTCTTCACACCCCCGTTGTATCTTGGTGTAGTCAATGCAATTAGGGACAATTCTTAATCCTTCCCTTCAGCAGTTATTTGATCTCTAGTAACATCATAGTCAGTCTCCTTACTCGACACTCAGATATTACGATCTCGTATTAATCTTATAAGGGCACTAATATAGGGGGTTGATGCCACTCAATTATGAAAGAGGTTTTATGTGGGATGATATGCCACTCAATCTTTGGTCCAATCCTCGCAAGAAAGGGACGACTTGGTACCAAAGTGAAGCCGTTAGGAAAGAACTACCTACCGCTAAGCAGAAACCTTGAGCATAGTGGAACCTCCTAAAAGGGCTGCCTGATCAATTGTGGACCACCATAGACTTCAATTTGGAAAGGTTGGTACTGTAGAGCATGGCAAATGGTTTGTAACTTTGTATCGTCAAATCGCCCTTCTTTTGTTACCTACCATTCAAAGACTCGCTATCTAATTAGGAGTACAGAAATTGCATAGTCTCACTTCTACCAAAAGAAAAAAAAAAAATATGTGGGGATGAAAATCATCTACATTTTAATTTTCCTAGTTTCGCTCAACTAATATCTAAGAAAATCTCTGACATTTAAAACGTGAAGGAAACTAATGCTTAGTCGGATGGCTTTTCCCTATTGGGCTCTTGTCGTCAAGTGTTGTATTTTTCTACAATGTTTTTCCCATTCTCCTATTGGGGTAGGGTCCACGTTGCATTAGTCAATTCCATCTCTCTCTCTCTCTCTCTCTCTCTCTCTCTCTCTCTAAGACTCGCTATCTAATTAGGAATATAGAAATTGCATAGCCTCACTTTTACCAAAAAAAATCTCTGGGGATCAAAAGTTTCTCCATTTTGATTTTGTTAGTTTCGCCCAACTAATATCTAAGAAAATCTCTGACATTTAAAACGTGAAGGAAACTAATGCTTAGTCTGATGGCTTTTCCCTATTGGGCTCTTATCTTCAAGTATTATATTTTTCTACTATGTTTTTCCCATTCTCCTATTGGGGTACGGTCTAAGCTGCATTAGTCAATTTCATCTCTCTCTCTCTCTCTCTCTCTCTCTCTCTCTCTCTCTCTCTCTCTCTCACTTCTACCAAAAAAAAAATCTATGGGGATGAAAATCATCTCCATTTTAATTTTCCTAGTTTCGCCCAACTAATATCTAAGAAAATCTCTGACATTTAAAACGTGAAGGAAACTAATGCTTAGTCGGATGGCTTTTCCCTATTGGGCTCTTATCTTCAAGTGTTGTATTTTTCTACAATGTTTTTCTTATTCTCCTATTGGGGTACGGTCCACGTTGCATTACTCAATTCCATCTCTCTCTCTCTCTCTCTCTCTCTCTCTCTCTCTCTCTCTCTAAGACTGACTATCTATTTAGGAGTATAAAAATTGCATAGTCTCACTTCTACAAAAAGAAAAAAAAAAAAAACTGTGGAGATGAAAATCGTCTCCATTTTAATTTTCCTAGTTTCGCCCAACTAATGTCTAAGAAAATCTCTGACATTTAAAACGTGAAGGAAACTAATACTTAGTCGGATGGCTTTTCCCTATTGGGCTCTTATCTTCAAATATTGTATTCTTCTACAATGTTTTTCCCATTCTCCTATTGGGATACAGTCCACGATGCATTAGTCAATTCCATCTCTGTCTCTCTCTAAGACTCTCTCTCTCTCTCTCTCTCACTTCTACCAAAAAAAAAATCTATGGGGATGAAAATCATCTCCATTTTAATTTTCCTAGTTTCGCCCAACTAATATCTAAGAAAATTTATGACATTCAAAACGTGAAGAAAACTAATGCTTAGTTGGATGGCTTTTCCCTATTGGGCTCTTATCTTCAAGTATTGTATTTTTCTACAATGTTTTTCTTATTCTCCTATTGGGGTACGGTCCACGTTGCATTACTCAATTCCATCTCTCTCTCTCTCTCTCTCTCTCTCTCTCTCTCTCTCTCTCTCTCTCTCTAAGACTCGCCATCTAATTAGGAGTATAGAAATTGCATAGTCTCACTTCTACCAAAAGAAAAAAAAAATCTGTGGGAATGAAAATTGTCTCCATTTTAATTTTCCTAGTTTCACCCAACTAATATCTAAGAAAATCTCTGACATTTAAAACGTGAAGGAAACTATTGCCTAGTCTGATGGCTTTTCCTTTGTGGGCTCCTATCTTCAATTATTGTACTTTTCTACAATGTGTTTCCCATTCTCCTATTGGGGTACAGCCCACGTTGCATTAGTTCTCTCTCTCTCTCTCTCTCTCTCATTCATTGATAGCTACACATCTCTTTTATCTTCATGGCAGTGATATCATAGTCCTAGGCCGAAGCTCCGTACAGCAAGCAGTGTTTCTATAAGATCAACGAATGATGATGGAGTATGATGATTTAAATTTATAACAAGCGGACTCCGCGGTAATGAGACAAGGGCTTCTTTTCACTAGGTTACTAATCCCTTTGACACACATCTCTCTTTATCGAAAGAGAGGGAAAAGGCTATACATCTCCAAATAATGATTTTTCTCCAGGTTTTATGTTACAATCTAAAATATAAGGTAACTAAAAGAAAATAAATAGATAAAATACAATGGAGAAAGTTTTTGTGCTTCCATTTAGGGTCATTAATGTCTTTTTCTTATATAAGTAAGATGTATGTATTAAAGAAAAAAGACAAAATGAAAAATTATAAAGAAAGGCAACCCCAACTACCCTCTTTAAACCAACCTAAAGGAGGTATGGAGGTCGACCCTGCACAAAACCAAACACCTTTGCATAATACCTTCTTAACACCATCCAAATGCCTCAATTTCCCTTGACCATCACGAAGGAAAATCACTCTCAAATACAAAAGCTTCTTACAAATTAGGGAAAAAGTTTCCATGTAGTTAATTTCAAATGCACTCACATAATGGATTCTTTTTTATTATTTTCTCTCTTCTGTCTTGATCGTGTTGGCCCTATGTAGATAATTTGCCGCATTATCATTGATGTGGAGTGGGCTCCATAGGTTAATATAGGTGGGCGGAGATTCGTCGATCTGTGGTGGTGTAGGAACAGAGTCATAGGGTCTTCTTCGGATTTCTGCACCTCCAGCGCTCTGAACTGAAAGACAAGGCAAATAACCATGACAAGTGTGGAGAAAAGAACGATCCAATTTTGGCTTTCACGATGAATCCATGAAGCCAGGAAACTATGTCTAGGAGTGAAAGCAGTGGAAGAATTGAAACTGCAAACACCGTTCACGACCTAGCAACTCTGGTTATATCATGGGATGAACTTAGAATTACAAATGATTTGGCAAGAAATTGGATGTCTCTGGTCAATCAATTACTTAGATTGCAAAGGTTTGGGTTTCTCAAATTGTTTCAGACTTCGTTTCATCAATCACTCTAACCTGCCGTCTTTTGGGATTGATTTTATTTGTGCTTTCTATCTATAATTTCCTTGGTTATATCACCAAGGCAATGGAGTTATCCCTTGATTTCTTTAAGAAAGTGGCTCGTATCATGGGATGAACTTAGAATTACAAATGATTTGGCAAGAAACTGAAATTTTTCGGCAGATTATTTCATAAAGGCTTCTACATTTTCACTAGGGACGGATTGAATGACCACTAGTTGTAATTTTGTTACTTACATATATCAACCTTCCTCTGACTCTCAAGCATTATTAGTCTACAGAAGCTTGTAAATCAATCAATGATAGGATTACATCCATCCATGTAATGTTGGCAAGGAAGGAATTGCCTGTATTAAGAGCAACTTGAAAAAATTTACTTGTAAATTTCTTAGATTGTTATGTATGTTAGATGTTCGATAGTCTTAGCTTGAGATGGTTGGAAGAATTGAAACCGCAAACGCCGTTCACAGCCTGGCAACTCTGGCAGCTGGAGAAGTAGGGGTCGTCATTTTCGTCCCATTCGACCTGGGTATAATCGTCATTTTACCTTTTGAGTTAATAGTGATTGTTTTAGTGAAAAGGGTATAACGATCATTTTACCTCTTGACTTAACCGTAACTGACGGTAGGGGGTCTGAGTATAATTTGGTGAAACAGAGGGGGTGTTCTTATAATTGTGGCATTCTTCAGGGGATGGCGTGGTAAATTTCCCTTAAAAATATCAACAGTGATACATCATCACTTGACGCTTATGAGCTAACGGAATGGAGTGAGAGCAGATGAATTAAACTGGTCTTACGCCAAATAGGTGCCATGTGTCCAACATTTTTACGGAGGTAACTTTCCGTTAATTTATTTATTCAAAATTTTTAATATTTTTCTGTTTTCCCCATTTTTGAGGAATTTAAAATTATTCAGATATTATTAATCGTTTTTATCTCCTTTATTTGTGGGGAGTTTCAAATCGTGAATATTGATTCTATAAATATATCACCAATCATCACTTTGTTGATCATGTGTGGCTGAAAATCATTACAAGCAATTCCCCCCCCCCACCACTCTGCTTTTCTTCAATTATTGTAGCCGTGCTTGTAATGAGAGAGAGAGAGAGAGAGATTTGTGGGGAGTTTCAAATCGTGAATATTGATTCTTTAAATATATCACCAATCATCACTTTGTTGATCATGTGTAGCTCAAAATCATTACAAGCAATTCCCCACACCCTGTAGCCCCACCCCACCTCTGCTTTTCTTTATATTGTTTTCCTGCTTTAATGAGGAAGAGAGAAGCATTCCCCTGCTTTTCTTCAATTATTGTAGCCGTGCTTGTAATGAGAGAGAGAGAAGAATTCTTAAACGCAGTTGCAGAGCAAGGAAAAAAGAGGAAAGAGGTGGAAAATTCAAACTACTCAATCTTGCTTACTTGGTTGTCATGATCACTACAGAAAAGATCTATAGTAGTTAGATTGAGAGGCCAGGTGCAAAATAACTAAGTTGATTCTCATAATGCGTGAACAATAAGAAGATCTCTATTAAAAACCTATCATATCTGTTCAGCATGATCGGTGATCCTTGCGAAAATGGCTCAAGCTTCCGTATCATATTTGTTCAGCATGGTCGGTGGTCCTTGTCCTTGCGAAAATGGCTCAAGCTTCCGTACCATATCTGTTCAGCATGGTCGGTGGTCCTTGCGAAAATGGCTCCATAGGAGAGAGAGAGAGAGAGAGAGAGAGAGAGGCTGAGAGGTTGTGAATCAGCCTTTGTGCACGACCCGTGAACTTAAAATCTTTGAAGCCTTGACAGATAAACTGATAACAACAGGTTATTAAGCAGGACTTTAGCGTTTAAGCTTGTCTCATCCATGATTGGAGAAGGTTGTTAGTGAGAGTGCTCATTTGTCCGTTATGATCATTAATTTTGTCTATCCTCTTCTCTTTAGGTTTTCTCGATCATAAACTTAGTTAATGAAGTCCTGATCACCTGTCCATATCATCATATGATCATATGGGCAGGTGAGTCACACTCTCACTTGATGTGTCAATGCAAACTATATAAAGAATGAGGGTTTAGACCAAACCCACAAAGTAAACAAATCTAAGTCATTTCTCATTAAAAGAATACGATATGTTATACTTTCAAATAAACTTCTAAACACAAGAATCACAACCACTAAATAACAATGTCACCTCTCCATGAAATAGAAAATCGAATCTAGAGGCCCACGCAGATGCTCTCATTGGCCCCGTGTCGATATAACCTAGCTAGGGCTATACAACCAATCAACAATCTCTTGCGTTTACCAATTCTCCCAAAATATGACAATGACTATGCTAACCTATTAAAATGAAAAATCTTACAGGTAGACAGTTCCGTACATCCATGCATGACGACAAATTGAGGTTTTTAAATAAGGGGAAGTGAGATATGAACTTATAAAAGCAGATCTGAAGGAAAGAACTGATCAAACTCAACCACACAACTATGGCTTCCGTGATCCCATCATCCCACAATACTGTAGTCAACGCAACTACATCTTTCTCTACACATCCCTTGCACAAGAGGTTGCAAATCCCTGCAATTAGTAGCCGAAGATATCTCTCATCATCAGCTCGCAAGGTTTCCTGTAAATCTAAAAATAATGAGGAACATTCCTCACTGAGACTTGACCGGAGAGATGTGTTGATTGGCATTGGTGGGCTTTATGGTTCAACCAGCTTATCCAATGCTGATCCTCTAGCCATGGCAGCTCCAATTATGCCTCCAGACCTCTCCAAGTGTGGTCCACCAGACTTACCAGCAGGTGCAAAGCCCACCAACTGCTGCCCACCGAATTCGTCAAAGATCATAGATTTCAAGCTTCCACCACCATCCTCACCCATGCGGGTCAGGCAAGCAGCTCACTTGGTGAACGGTGAGTACATTGCCAAGTACTCTAAGGCCATAGAACTCATGAAGGCTCTCCCAAGCGACGACCCACGTTGCTTCACCCAACAAGCCAACATTCACTGTGCCTACTGTGATGGTGCTTATGATCAGATTGGCTTCCCAGGCTTGGAGATCGAAGTACACAGTTCATGGCTCTTCTTCCCTTGGCATAGATATTATCTCTACTTCTTTGAGAAGATTTGTGGAAAGCTTATCAATGATCCCACCTTTGCCTTACCCTTCTGGAATTATGATTCTCCTGAAGGCATGCAGATTCCTAAGATTTATACTAACCCCAGATCACCTCTCTATGATGAGCTTCGTGATCCTAAGCACCAACCTCCTACGGTGATTGATCTAGATTACAACGGTGTTGATCCCAATACGACTCCTCAGCAACAAATTGAAAGCAATCTCTTCATCATGTATCGCCAGATGGTGTCCAATGCAAAGACCACACAGCTGTTCCTTGGGGCTCCCTATAGGGCGGGGGATCAACCGAATCCTGGAGCTGGTTCGATTGAGAGCGAGCCCCATAATACTGTTCACTTATGGACTGGTGACCGGAGACAGCCCAATCGTGAAAATATGGGTAGTTTCTACTCGGCCGGTCGTGATCCCATCTTCTATGCTCACCATTCCAATATCGACAGGTTTTGGACGATATGGAAAGGACTGGGAGGAAAGAGAAAGGATTACACTGATCCGGACTGGTTGAACTCAGGTAGGGCATAATATAGACTCATGTGGTCATGGGTTCGAGTTGGGAAACATCCCCTCCGTGAAGAGGGAGAGGGGGTTAAGGTGGAGTGGCGTCCTCTTTAGCGCAGATTCAAGGTCTAGGAGCCCTTAGACACGCAGGCATTCCTAGCCCTTGGACCTGCGTCACAAATTAAGGATCTCAATCCGGTGTAAAGTTACATATATTATGATATTCCCCAGACCTTGCAGTGGTGAGAGCTTCACGACTGAATACACCCTTCTTGGCTGCTGCTTGGGTTGCAGCCAAAGAGGTTATTTTCAAACCAGCCATTGGGATTCTATTTCCCTGGCTACTACCCAGTGTTGCAGCTAAGGTAGTAGTGAAATTTTTTTCCCGTAAAACCGACCAGTGTAGGACCCTAAGGTGTTACATATCAGTGATATAGAAGATAGAGGAGAGGATAAAACTAAGAGGATGTGGGGCCTAAAAGAGGTTCACGTACAAGAACAATCTTGTAAGTCCCTGGTCCTGATCCTGGTCCGTGAATTTAGAATCCATTAAATGAAGACAGAGAGAGTGATTTCTAAATCAACGAACCAAGGCTATATGAGATCAATCTCATACGTGAATCTGATCCGGTCTCAATAGAAGACTCCCCACTCCTACTCCACTCTCTTAATTTTCCTTAACTGAACCTCTCCCCACGAATGAAGTTCATGATATGGCATCAAAATCGGTCATTACTGATATGAATCGTTCATACGGGATTGGATCGGATTCATTTAGACGCCTAAACCTCCCTAATTTTTGTTTCAATACTGATTCAGGGTCAGGCTAGTTTCAGTATCAGTCATGGCGGATATGAATAAGGCCAATCTATGAGAGACTATATGATAGTATTAAACTTTGAAATTTGACATGTGATTAATCTGACCGATGACCCACAATTCAATTATGCCATAAATGCAGGGTTTCTCTTTTACGATGAGAACGCTCAGCTGACAAGAGTTAAGATTCAAGATAGTTTAGATGAGAAGAAGTTAAGGTACAGGTACCAGGAGGTAGACCTTCCATGGCTCAAAATTCGGCCAACACCTCGTAAAGCTAGAGTCACGCCGCCGACGGCAGGCGATAGTGGTGGTCAGTTCCCAAGAGCTCTTGACTCGGTGGTGAAGACAGTGGTGAAGAGACCAAAGAAATCAAGAAACAGTAAAGAGAAGGAAGAAGAAGAGGAAGTGTTGGTGATCTACGGGATAGAGTTTGATAGAAATGTGTTTGTGAAGTTTGATGTGTTTATTAACGAAGATGACGAGACGGCATCAGGGCCTACATATAGTGAGTTTGCAGGGAGCTTCGTTCATGTGCCACACAAGCATCAGATGAAGATGAAAACCAAGACGACCCTGAGGTTAGGGATAACAGATTTACTGGAGGACTTGATGGCTGAAGATGATGATACAGTGGTTGTGACTTTGGTCCCACGACAAGGGAAAGATGTCCTTTACATCGGAGGGCTAAAGATAGAGTTTAGCTCTTAAATTTGAATCTTTTGTTCGAGCCTTCAAGGCCACCCAATTCTGTTAATCTTATCCCTGTTGCAATCACTTTGAAGCGAAGATTATCACTTGTTTATCTTTATGCATGAATGAATTATATAAATGGGTTTGTGCAATGAGAATAAAATAAGAAAGACGAAGAAAAAAATGAGGTAAGAAGATGTACGTTTGTATGCAATGGATCCCAAATTGGTGGTGATCGATTGATGCTGCCAGGTATAGGTAATATTCCCCCTTAAGTTGGCATGTGAAGATCCCAAATACCCAACTTGGAAATCAAAAGGTTAAATTGAGAGCACTAAGATTTGATGAACCTTCACCAAAAAGAATTAAAAAAAAACAAAAAATGGTGAATACATCTGTCAATTGTTGATGAGATGGCAAGAAAGCAATGCGAATTAATCCAGCTTGCAATTTTTCACGAACAAGGTGACAATCAAATTCAATGTGTTTTATTCGCTTGTAAAAAACATGGTTAACAACAACATGTAATGCGTGTTTTTTTCTTTTTATTGTCAGCCACATGCACAGTCTTTTCCTTAGATTAGTCATCCTCAAGAAGATGTTGTGGTACAAGTACCTGGATGCATGCACTACATCAAGTATGTATATACTTAATGGTCCCTCCACCTTTTCCTAGGATCAAACCACCTTCTTCTTCTCCTCCTCCTCGACCTGGCTCAACCTTGAGGGTAGGGTCAGAGTTGGACTTTTTAGGCCTTGAGTCAAGGCCAGATTGGCTAGTCCTGGGCCTAGCTAAGAGAACTAAGGGTTGAGCTGAGGTTTTCAAAAGCCTCACCCAACTTGACCCTATTGCTGCCTTACTTGACACCAAGATCTGAAAGCAATTATGTAAGCCAAGTAGTAACATAAATTTTCTTCTGTATTTAGTTGTGAAAATTCAAAACTAGGAAAAGAGAAAAATGAAAATGATTTTCATCCACACAGATAAAATAGAATGCTACTTTAGGTTGTGTTTGGTTGCAAGAGAAATTTAAAGGGAAGGAAAGTGAAATTTTCAAAAAAAAAAACAATAAATAAAATTTGTATTCATTACCCCCATCACATGTGATCCCATGTATTGTATAAACTATTTAATATTTTTTACGACATTAGTAATGATACATTTTAAATGTAATTTTATTTCACATTTTATAGCAAAGGGTTTTGGATGCTTAAGTAAAGTGAAATTTTAACCAAATATGGAATAATTTGGAGTTCTTGAAATAATCGCATGGGATAATGATTGCAAAAATTTATTTTTTAAGTTTGAAAATTTCGCTTTCCTTCCCTTTAATTCCCCTTGCAACCAAACAAAGCCTTAGTTGTGAAAAGTTAAAACTAGAGAATGAAATTAAAGATTAAAGATGAAAATGATTGTCATCCGCACTGTTTTTAGCCAGAAAACTAAGTAAGGTACTTGCATTTCAAATAACCATAAGGAACTTGCAGCATCCAATGTACACTTCACATTTCATAGATAGAGACTTACCAGAAGTCTCAAGTCTAAGAATTTTTTTTTGGTAACAAAAAAAGGGTGCTCCATGGTAGTGATCATAGCCCCCAGGACAAGCTCCCGGATGGCAAGCAGCGCTTCCGCAAGACCAATCGGCGATAGTGGGCATGCCAAGACTCGAACCACAACCAGCCGACTCGAGCGGTGATGGATTGAGGGCATTTTCACCATTAGGCTACCAACCCCATTGGTTCAAGTCTAAGAAATTGACAATTCCAATTTGTCCATTTGATATTTTCCATTTTTGGTGAGAGTATACTTTCCTTTTTTGGTGAGATTATGTATCCAATTCAAAACTCCTAATTAGACGGTGAGACATCTTTGAATGGTAGGTAACGAGAGAAGGGCGATCTGGGTGTCTGGAGGGGGACTGTCACTGTGATGTTGCTAGAGACACAAGTGCTAGAAGGAAGCCTATATATGAAGGCAACCCATGGAACTATGGGGTGTCAACCAGTTGGTTTAGAAAAAATTTACTTCGGTTCATCGGTTTAGATATGAAAATGAGTGAAATCAAAACATGATCCAATAAGGGTGCATCGATTTCAATTACTTATTGGTTTAATTACCACATTCAGAAGTAGTTCAAATTGGTGGGATGGAAACCTTTCATGGAGTTAGCATAGGCTGGTTTTGGTTACTTATTGCTTTAATTACCATGTTAATATATTCAGAAATAGTTCAAGCTAGTGGGATGGAAACTTTACATGGAGTACATTAGAGTAGGTATGAAAAAAATTGTGTGTGTGTTTTTTTAATGAATTTTGGAATGAATCGATTTTGATTCGGTTTTTTAAGTTCAGTTTAGTATCTCTCGCTATGACCTTTTCTTGGATTCTCAAAACTTCTATCGTTTCATCCCCACAGGGGCAGGAACATGTTGTTGTCTTGGCTATAGGCTTTGGGAACTCAGAATAGGTGAGCACTCGTCTTGGGGTGGGCTTAATACTTAAATGCTTTCAAAATCTATTCACCCCCACACTTGGCTACCCAACGTTACTGTTGGCACGATAACTAATACAACAAAGGTGCATCTTTCCTGATCCTCTTGTACTAGGGAAAGGTCCTCTTAATGCTCTAACGTCCACATTGGATATGGACCGAATTGTATCACGACGTTCTAAACCCAACTTTTATCAATTTGGGTGTGTTTTGGTTTGATTTTGGTCGCATAAAAATCCAACCTGAAACATGATCTAATAAGCTTATATTGATTTTGATTCAATTTGATTTCAGCCGACTTGGTTTGATTTCTTTAGTTCAGACTTTTGTTTTGACACCCCTACACAGGACTATATATAAAATTGATTTTATTATTTTCTTAACCTTTTTTTTCAAGAAAATAAAAGATTGATGTCTGCATTGGATCGGAAGCCGTTAACATAGATAAAGATTGATACTTATATAGATTGTATCGGTGTATCAAACCGATTCTAATATAAACTATTTTTTGACAAAAAAATAATAATAATAATAAATATATGGAAGGTTCATGATTGAAGAAGGTTCAATGGTGACCATTAGCCCTTTTCTATGTTGTGGATCAAGTTTTTGTATGAGAATATTTTTGTATGGTCTAATCCACACAACTGGAATCAACTACAGAGTTTTTCCTTGGATGAAATTCCATCTGTGTGGATCAGTCCGGTATAGAATGGTTCTTGTGATCTGCTCTCATTTTCTTTTTAGGATTTATTAATCATACATTTAATGGCCAATGCAGACAAAAATTATTAATCAACTTCCCCCAAGTAATTCAATAGAACTTCATTAATCTGATTCTACCAAAATAAGGTAATGATCGACCATGCTAGCTAAGTTGATATCCTTTGCATGCATGTTCACTTGCACATACGTGTCAAGTGCCAAGACTTGTCTCACTTAATGCCATTTAAAGAGTGGAGATTGTTTGAATTTTAAAAGTAACCGCAAGCATATGGATCAGTGTAGCTAATGGGTTGAACACAAGGAGAGTAGCCACTTTATTGTAGGCTTCTTCTAATAATGCGAAAGTGCACTGATTAATTATGGTGATCTATTTCTAACTACTGACCTAATACAAATGCATCTAAAAGTGTCCTAACCAACACATCTAGGGAAATTGGAATTGAAATTGCAATAAAAATTGAACGACCTAACCATTCACATCTAATCCTAACCATTTGTCATTTAGGAATTTAAATACTCAAACCACACAATTAAAAAGCAAATAACTGACATAAAAAATGCTGAAAAGTAAATAGAAAAAAAAAAGAAAATAAGCTAGAGAGAGGCACACAAGTAGGTATCTCTACTTAGCCCGAGGGATACATCATAAATAATATGAGTTTTCCTACTTGACCAAAGAGTACTCTTACTAGGGCTTTTCTACTTGGCTTTAGGGGATGTGATGCAACATAAATAGTCTAGTAATAGGATGGTTCTGTAACTAGAGAGGGGCAAAGCAACGCATAATCTAGCTATGAACCTTTGGGGAAAGGGAGGGCAATAATGTAAAAGCTGAAATTTAAATCCTAAATTAAGAATAGTGGGCAGCAAGAAGAGGGAATGAGAGGGGGCTGAGAAGACTTATGAAAGAGCCTACTTACTTGAATTTCAATCCTTAAACTGAAAACTTGATCGATTTGAGATACTACCAGCCCTAAAAACCATATTTGAACTAAATCAAATCTGAAATTGTTAGGCCTGAACAAAATAAATCATGAAGAGAAAAAATTGAACTTGAAAGAGATACTCCACAACTTGTTTTTGTCACCTAGAACTAAGCCTAGAACTAGAAATTAAAATTATTACACTTTCGAATAACTTGAATAACATGAACCATAAAAATAAAAGACATTGTATTAATGAAATAAAACCAATTACAAACGTGTTTAAAGTAAGAGAAAACTAAGAAGAACTTGAACTAGAATTAGAAGGAGAGCACAACTAAAAATTAGAGAAAATGAGAGCAAGAGAGGGACACCTCTTTAGGGTCTGGTGGATTCCTTTTTATAAGGAATGAGGGAGAGAGGAGGATGTCCAAGGGGATCCACCCTTGGACGATTTTGTGGTGATGTGGAGGTAGGATTGGGAGATAAAATAGGAAGTAGAGGATTTTTTTATTTCTTACCTTTTTTTTTTCCTATTTTTTCTCTTCTTTTTTTTTTTCTTTCTCTTTTCTTTTCTTCAAACGTGGGCAGCCACTTGAGGTCGATTGTGTGGTGAGGTGGAGGAGAGAGAGAGAAGAGAAAAGGTAAGAGGGATTTCCATGCACAAACCCCCCCTAACACGATTTCTACTTTCCTTGCTTTAAGTGATGAGTTGGAGAGAGAAAATCTTCCAAAAAAAATCTCCAAAATATAACAACAATAAGGTTTGAACTTGAGACCTCCTGTAGTCAGGAGGAGATTTTTGCACATCACAACTCACCAGCTACGCTAAGTAGTTGTTGTTACCAAAAAAGAATCTTCAATCACTAAGGGGTTCATCGATCATTGTTGGTATTTGGAATATTTCTTGTACACTTGGGATAACTGCAAACGGGCTGGTTTTACATTTTGGTTCAGTTCTGATCCATTATTCTTTTTCTAACCTGAAAAGAATAATCACTTATACAAGTAACCAAACAGATGTGTACTTTTAATGCAACACGTCCATCTTCCTCAGAATTTTGTCCCCTTCGCAATTCTGAGAAGAAACATGACCTCTTTACGTGTAAAATTGGAGATACGGCACCCAATAGTCCTTAAGGTCTTGAAAATATAACACCTACAAAAAGAGAGTAAAACCCAAGGTAGCTCCATTCTTAATATGTAAAATGCATGCTTTTATACCATAAATTTCACACATAAATGTGCTCATCAAAGATGAGGAGTATTTATGGAAGCAAAGATGACAAGTGTTGACAAATCACCTATTCGTAGAAGTGAACATACGTGCGGACGATCTGAACTCATGTATGAAGAGAAATCAAAGGTTGAAAATAAGGGAAGTAGAGGAGATTGGATTCGTTGGTTGTACAGGTGAGCATTCACCGCCTTTCCCTTTTGCTTTCAAATATACCCCCTTTCACCCTTGTAATGACAGGAAGTGGGACATGTGTTGAATTTTCACCCATACAATCAGGTGATTGTTTGAACAACGGATCCATTCTTGAGGTAGAGACGAATGAGATATCGTCATAATAAAGCAGATTTGAAGGAGAGAACTGATCAAACTCAATACAATGGCTTCTGTGATCCCATCATCCCACACTGTAGCCAATGCAACAACTACAACATCTTCCTTTGCACATCCCTTATTCTACCATGGCTATCACAAGAGGTCACAAATCCCTATAGTTGGTATCGGAACCTGCCTGAAGGTGCAAAGCCCACGAAGTGCTGCCCACCAAATAAGTTGAAGCCCATTAATTTCGAGTGTGGATCAAGTTCTTAAATGAAAATCATTCTCGTACGGGTTGATCCACACAACTAGAATCCACCACAGAGTTACTTGTTTCAACCCCGTATGAGAATGATTCTCATACGAGGACTTGATCCGCTCTCATTAATTGCAAGCCCCCATCACAATCAACACCTATGCGGGTTAGGCAAGCAGCTCACTTGGTGAATGATGAATACATTGCCAAGTACTATAAGGCCATTGCACTTATGAAGGCTCTCCCACGCCATGACCCACGTAGCTTCACCTAACAGGCCAACGTTCATTGTGCCTACATGGTGCTTATGAATAGATTGGCTTCCCACACTTGAAGATCTCAGTACACAAAGCATGGCTCTCTTCCCTTTTCATCGTTTCTATCTTTACTTCTTTGAGAAGATTTGTGGAAAGCTTATCAATGATCTGGACTGGTTGGACGCAGGTAAGGCATAACACAGACTCATGTGGTTGGGGGTTTGAGTTGAGTCAAAAACAGCCTCTTTGAGGAGTGGGGGTAAGGCTGCATGTGTATATTATGACCCTCTTCAAAAACTCTGCAGTGGCGAAAGCCTCGTGCATTGGGCTTCTGAGGATGTGGGACTCAATAAAAATTTGGTTCAATTGCTCTTCATGTGGCTGTGCCGCTGTACCCTCCAACCTCATCTCACACCATCCATGGGATCGTGCTAGTTTCAATATCAGCCATGGCCGATACTAAAAAGGCCAATCCGATCCCAATACCTTAATCCATGGCTGGAGATGATCCTTAAAGCTGCATTGCATAACGTGGTTATCTTAGGGTTGGTATGAAATTATAAAACAAAATAATAATACATATTTTTTTTTTTTTCTTGCTAAGGATCAGCAAATGAATTTCATCAAATCAAATGAAAGAGAGAATACAAGAAAAAAAATACTATTGAGCTATTGATCCACCATCGGCATGGCCATCAACAGAACAAAAGCTCAACCAAAAAAACTATTTACATAAATCTGTATATGGGATGTTTTTGAAAATCCCAGATCAGAAAGCACAAAAGATGGAGCTTCTTCCCCAACTTCAGATGTTCTTGAAATTGCCCCATGCTTAGCCAATTTATCAGCCATTGTATTGACCTCTCTGTAACAATGTGAAATAATCCAAGAAATATTATCCAAGTACTGCTTGCGGAATAACCATTTCTGCTCAAAATACCATGGAATTTTTTGACTTCTGATACATGACACCACTGCCATGGAATCAAATTCTACCCATAACTTATTCATCCCCATAGCTCTTGCACTCTAAATCCCAGAAAAGAAAGCTGCGAACTCCGCCATAAAGTTTGTCCCATTCCCTTCATATTACGCAAAACATTTTATAAGAAATCCTGCATCATTGCGAAACATCTCACCTGCTCCAGAGCACCCTAGATTTCCCAGAGAGCACCCACCTATTACCATATGGAAAAAAAAAAATCATAATATATAAGATGGGGAAACCATATTTTCAACTCATTCGTGGTAGGAACTTTTCCTACATATCTACTTGCAATGTGAGAACACTCTTCCTGTGACTTATAGGGAGGATATATCATAATAGAGGGACTAATCAGCAACTATCATGATCATTTATTGCCTGAGAATGCTCTCTTCACAAGGGGAATTATGGACTTATAGAAAATCATCTGGTAATCAAGGAACTTTGTTTTCTCCAATCTCCTCCCTTTATTCTCCCTATCTCTTCCGAGACTGGATTCGGTTCATGTATCAAAACAATCTCATATGTCCCTAATCCGTAGATTTAGAATTCATCAAATGCAGAGAGAGAAAATAGTTGCGTAAACTTGATCCGGATTCTCCTCCTCCTTTGTACAAGGAATTCAACTCACAAACTTTCACGATAGGTCATAAAGGCTTCTGGGTTAAATCCTCTGGGCAAACTTGAGAGTGGGCTTAAAGGAAGACTAGGCTCTTGAGCAAGCATAAAGGAAGAAGTGTAGAAGTGCAAAGGTGAACCGATCCAGAATTGGATGTTATTAGTGTGGTGGGCTTTGATATTGGACCAAGTTAGGGTTATGCTCAGCTACACTCGTATCAGTCAAAAAGCCCATACCGATCTAACCCTACAGGATAGAAAGGTTTAGAATCCAATATCTGATGCCCACAAGGTAAGGAGACTAGT
Source organism: Macadamia integrifolia (assembly GCF_013358625.1). NCBI lineage: Eukaryota > Viridiplantae > Streptophyta > Magnoliopsida > Proteales > Proteaceae > Macadamia > Macadamia integrifolia. The sequence goes on along the minus strand of NC_056567.1, from coordinate 23,224,111 downwards.
CACTTTTTGGTTTGATTTGTATTTATTCGATTTATTTTTATTTTTCCATGTGTTCGGTATAATTTATGACACCTATTTTTATTTACTATAAATTAAAATAAACCACAAATTACAAATCGTTCAAGAGTGATTTGTAATTTGTGATAACAAATCATTTATTTGATTTTTGCGTTAAATTATAAACCACTCCAAGTCAGGGTCAAAATAATAATTTACTCTTCTTTTATGTTTTTCTTATAAAATAACTCCCAAATCCTATCCACACTCTCTCGGAAATCCGTAGACATTCTCCTTCGGCCAATCTACTGGAAGTAGCAAGCAACGTCTTTAGGAACAGAGGATCTGGATCCTAGCAGGTGTTCCCCCTTCTCTCTCTGCAATCGCTGTCTTTTCCTCCTCCTCATCACTAGTGAAATAATTTCATCACGGTAACATGCGAGATCAGAACCATTTCAAGTGCAGTGGATAGTTCCTCAGTTTTTTTGCAAGTTTACAAAGAGGATCAGTGAGGAAGTCTGCATGTGAGTTTATGATCTTAATAAACCAAATAGATAGTAACAAACATATAAGTGAAGCTCTTACTCCACTCCACTGTGCTATGTTGATGTCTATTGTAAATTATCTAAGTATAACCGAACCTTGAGTGATTCCATGGTCATGGATTAGAAACATTTCTTTATGCGGCTTGTGAGTGAAAACCAAGTGAGAGTTCTTCTCTCTCTTCTTCTTCTTTTTTTTTTTTTTTCATCTCACTTAAATTAAATAATATTTTAATAATAATTAATATATATATATATATATATATATATATTTGGGATATTATAGTATGTAAGCCTCGTAAGCTTGAGACTCCCTCCCCTCGCCCTCTTTCTTTATTTTGTAAGGAGAGACATTCTAGCCTTATGGTTAAATCTTATTTATTTTCTGCTCCCTTCAGTATGAAGTAAGGTTTCAATAAGAGCAAGCAGTGGCATCTAAAGGGTTGAAGCCTATTTCTTGCAGATCACATGAGCAATTATTAATCAGTAAAGTCCATGAGAAAGAGAATTGTTAAGCATTATACTTCACTAGGCATAGTCATGGTGATGAGAAAGAAAAATCGCTACAAAAATTTAAGGAAAGTTTTATTTCACTTAGGCTGTGTTTGGTAGTAAAGAAAAGAAAAGAAAAAAGTACAAACTTGTTGGTTTAAGAAATTTTCTTTGTGCTTGGCATGTCCTGAATTAAGAGAAGATTAGAAGATTCTTTTTTGAATTTCAAAATTCACCTTTGGAATTGTGAAGTTTTGTTTTGTTGCCAAAAAAAATAAAAAATTTATCAAAAGCACAAGAAAACATAAGAAAAGACAAAAACTTTTCTTTTCTTCTAATGGTAACCAAACATAGATACTCTTTTTATGTTTTTACCATTTCATTTTTTCTCTATTCTTTTCTTTTCTTTTCTTTTCTTTTCTTCTCTTGGCTACCAAACACAGCCTTAAAGGTGAAAATAGAATTTATACTCTTCAGCCAACGTGATGTGACTCTTTTATTGGATTCAACGATAATCGAATAGTTGCCTATAGGCGCACCTGAGCCCATAGTCTCTCCAGACTTTGTCCGAGTTTTTCGTAAAAGGTAGATTTAGAAGAGAATTCTTGGGTTGACCCCCGGGGGTGTGTCCGGAGATTGTTGCATGGTTAGTAACCATACTAGCTCCCAAAGGGGGTGGGGGGGTGGAAGAAAAGATCCTCATCTTCCTAGTGATGTGTGGGACAAGCATCATTATAAGTTATCTAAGTTGTCAAGAAATATTTTCCTTGCACGAGTAAGAAGCTGATGTATTTCCACTAGTCGCCCTTGTTCCATATGAGTTCTTTTGAATTTCTCATATCGTTTTTCAATAATTAATGTCATCATTAATTCTCATCCCCATTGTCAAAGGCTTGAAATACTAGGTTATATGCATGAGAGTGGATGAGGTTCTGGTACGATCATGATCTACACACATTGAACCCACAATTGGAGAAGCCTTGTGGTGGACACCACGTGTAGGATCAGGATCGTATGAGAATCTGATCCACACTCTACTATCAAAGACTGATAGTTGTATCAATCACCACCAATATAATTCAAAACAAATTAGCAAATATCGGATGTAAATTCAAAAAATGAACCACTTTTTGGCTATGTTCTAAACTCAGATCGATATTATATCAGTTGAGATCCTATTGATTAGAATGTCTCCAACGCGGGTGGTGAAGGAAAACTCAAAATTTTAAATGGATTGAGGGTGTCTTATTCATTTAGGCCGTGTTTGGTAGCCAAGAGAAGAAAAAAAGAAATGAAAAAAAAAATCTAGTAAAGAAAAAAAATCAAATGAAACGAAATAGTAAAAAAATAAAAAATTATGTTTGTTTGGCTCTGCCAATAGAAGAAAAGAAAACCAAAAGGTTTTTTTTTATTATTTTCTTATGTTTTAGGTAAAACTTTTGTTTTTTGGCAGCAGAAGAAAACTTCATCATTCCCAAAGTGAATTTTGAAATCCAAAAAAAAATATTCTTCAAGATATTCCAAACACAATAAAAAAATTTTAAACCAAGAAAATAGTACAATTTTTGTCCTTTTTTTTTTCTTCTCTTCTCTTGGCTACCAAACACAGCCTCATTTATGGGATTTTCTTATTCATACCTATAAGGCTATATGTGTCTTAAGGTTCAAACTCAAGACCTCCTCTAATGAGAGTGGGCTTTATGCACCACAGTTGTACCAACTAACTAAGCAATTGTTGTTGTTGTTATTTTTTTTTTTTCTTTCTTTTTCCCCTCCTTTTGTTTATCCTCAAAGAAGCCCACATTTTCTATCTCTGTACAACCCTCATCTCCAAGACACTAGACACTTTGAGAAAATTTTTTTGATTAATTGGTCCATCTTGGTTCTATAGTTCTACTTCCGTGTTTAAAGCTTCAAATTTGAAACCCGTCTGGGGAGCAACCACGGCCTCTTGTTAGAAAGTTTTGGAGGGTTTTTTTTCGGGATTTAATTTCTTTAGGTTTTCCATAGTTTTTGCTCTTGGAGAGCTAGGTTGGTTGGGTCTTCTTTGATTTCAAATTAGTTTTAACCCTTTTTACCTTTCAAGTTTTAACATTCTAGAATAAACAAAGGGTACTGAAAAGAAAGCTTCATATCTTAAGTGTATCAATGCTGGTATCATTCAAAAACTTCCTTTATTTAGTTATTTATTTATTTATTTTACTTTTTCCAACTTGCCCCATTTTAATTTTTAAGAGGTTAACTCTATCTTGAGCCCTTCAATGAAAACAACATCTTTCCCTTGTCGTGGGACTCCAATCACAACCACAGTGTCAATCATCTTCAACCCCCAAGTCCTCCATTAGATCCGTTATCCCTAACCTCAGGGATGTCTTCATTTTCTTCATATCCATCTTCTTCCATGCTTGTGTGGCACATTAATGAAGCTCCTTGCAAACTCACTATTTCTAGGCCCTGATGCTTTCTCATCTTCTTCGTTAATAAATACATCAAACTTCACAAACACGTCGCCGTCAATTTTGAGCCACGGAATGTCCACCTCCTGGTACGTGTACCTGAGCTTCTTCTCAACCAGACAATCTCGAACCTTAACTTTTACCAGCTGCGCATTCTCGTCGTAAAAGAGATTTTTCTGCATTTGACACCAAAAAAAAAAAAAATTTGTTCTTTTTTGCTATTACCTACTAAGGAACTGCCCAAGGGACTTTGCTCATGCACACACTAGAGGGGAAGGGGGGGGGGATGTATGTGATAGGAGTTGATACTTAGACCATTCACTTTGTGCCTGCTCTTCAAGCAAGGCTGCAAACCAATGTGTTATGCACTAGATCCACACCATACATACCTATCGTAGGAACCTTTCTTATACATCCTGCCATATTGACAACTGATGTGGCTATTATAATTGTTGGATTGAAAGGTCGTGCTTTGAATTAATCACATGTCAAATTTTAAAGTCTAATTAAATCATATGACATCTCATGGACTGGCATTCGTGTCATTTATGTTCATGCACATATGAGGTACTCTAACAACTACCATGCATTTTCCTCTAGCTTTGGATTTTTAAAGTTTCCTAAATTTTATTGTCGAGTAGAATGTTTTGATAAAAATGAAATTTGACATATGAGTAAGAGATCTAAGGGTTTAATTGTCCATAAAAATTAAGCCCATCTAATTTACAATGTGACAGTTGATATTTAAAGTAGATATGTAGGAAAAGTTCCTACCACGAATGAGTTGAAAATATGGCTTCCCCATCTTATATATTATGATTTTTTTCCATATGGTAATAGGTGGATGTTCTATGGGAAATCCAGGGTGCTCTAGAGTAGGTGAGACATTCCGCAATGATGCAGGATTTCTTATAAAATGTTTTGTGCAATATGAAGGAATGGGACAAACTTTATGGCGGAGTTCACAGTTTTCTTTTCTGGGATTTAGAGTGCAAGAGCTATGGGGATAATAAGTTATGGGTAGAATGTGATTCCATGGCGGTGGTGTCATGTATCAGAAGTCAAAAAATTCCTGGTGTTTTGAGCAGAAATGGTTATTCCGAAAGCAGTACTTGGATAATATTTCTTGGTTTATTTCATATTGTTACAGAGAGGTCAATACAGTGGCTGATAAATTGGCTAAGCACGGGGCAATTTCAAGAACATCTGAAGTTTGGGAAGAAGCTCCATCTTTGTGGTTTCTGATCTAGGATTTTCAAAAACGTCCCAGATACAGATTTATGTAAATAGTCTTTTTGGTTGAGCTTTTGTTCTGCTAATGGTCATGCTGATGGTAGATCAATAGCTCAATAGTATTTTTTTCTTGTATTTTTTCTTTCATTTGATTTGATGAATTTCATTTGCTGATCCTTAGCAAGAAAAAAAAATATGTATTATTATTTTATTTCATAATTTCATACCAACCCTAAGATAACCACGTCCATAAAAAGATCCTCTACTTCCTATTTTATCTCCCAATCCTGCCTCCACATCACCACAAAATCGTCCAAGGGTGGATCCCCTTGGACATCCCCCTCTCCCCTATTCCTTATAAAAAAACAAACCACCAAACCCTAAAAGGGTGTCCCTCTCTTGCTCTCTTTTTCTCTAATTTTTAGTTGTGCTCTCCTTCTAGTTCTAGTTCAAGTTCTTCTTAGTTTTTCTTACTTTAAACACTTCTGTAATTGGTTTTATTTCATTAATACAACGTCTTTTATTTTTATGGTTCATGTTATTCTTGTTATTCGAAAGTGTAATAATTTTAATTTCTAGTTTTAGGCTTAGTTCTAGGTGACAAGAACAAGCTGTGAAGTATCTCTTTCAAGTTCAAGTTTTTCTCTTAATCATTTGTTTTCTCCAGGACTAGCAATTTCATATTTGATTTAGTTCGAGTCTGATTTTTAGGGTTGGTAGTATCTCAAATCGATTAAGTTTTCAGTTCAAGGATTGAAATTTAAGTAAGTAGGCTCATTCATAAGTCTTCTCACCCCCTCTCATTCCCTCTTCTTTCGACCCATCATTTTTAATTTAGGATTCAAATTTCAGCTTTTACATTATTGCTCTCCTTTTCCCCCAAGGTTCATGGCTAGATTATGCGTTGCTTTGCCCCTCTCTAGCTACGGAACCATCCTTTTACTTGATTATTTATGTTGCATCCTCTCCCCTAAAGCCAAGTAGAAAAGCCCTTGTAAGAGTACTCTCTGGTCAAGTAGGGAAGCTCATATTATTTATGGTGCATCCCTCGGGCTAAGTAGAGATACCTACTTGTGTGCCTCTCTCTAGTTTTGTTCCCTCTTTTATTTTATTTTTTTATTTACTTTTCAGCACTTTTTATTTCAGTTATTTGTTTTTTAATTGCGTGGTTTGAGTATTTAAATTCCTAAATGACAAATTGTTAGGATTAGATGTGAATGGTTAGGTCGTTCAATTTTTATTGCAATTTCAATTCCAATTGCCCTAGATGTGTTGGTTAGGACACTTTTAGATACATTTGTATTAGGTCAGTAGTTAGAAATAGATCACCATAATTAATCAGTGCACTTTCGCATTACTAGAAGAAGCCTACAATAAAGTGGTTGCTTTCCTTGTGTTCAACCCATTAGCTACACTGATCCATACACTTGCAGTTACTTTTAAAATTCAAACAATCTCCACTCTTTAAATGGCATTAAGTGAGACAAGTCTTGGCACTTGACACGTATGTGCAAGTGAACATGCATACAAAGGATATCAACTCAGCTAGCATAGTCGATCATTACCTTATTTTGGTAGAATCAGATTAATGAAGTTCTATTGAATTACTTGGGGGAAGTTGATTAATCATTTTCGTCTGCATTGGCCATTAAATGTATGATTAATAAATCCTAAAAAGAAAATGAGAGCAGATCACAAGAACCATTCTATACCGGACTGATCCACACAGATGGAATTTCATCCAAGGAAAAACTCTGTAGTTGATTCCAGTTGTGTGGATTAGACCATACAAAAATATTCTCATACAAAAACTTGATCCACAACATAGAAAAGGGCTAATGGTCACCATTGAACCTTCTTCAATCATGAACCTTCCATATATTTATTGTTTTTTTTGGTCAAAAAATAGTTTATATTAGAATCGGTTTGATACACCGATACAATCTATATCAGTATCAATCATTATCTGTGTTAACGGCTTCCGATACCAATGCAGACATCAATCTTTTATTTTCTTGAAAAAAAAGGTTAAGAAAATAATAAAATCAATTTTATATATAGTCCTGTGTAGGGGTGTCAAAACAAAAGTCTGAACTAAAGAAATCAAACCAAGTCGGCCGAAATCAAATTGAATCAAAATCAATATAAGCTTATTAGATCATGTTTCAGGTTGGATTTTTATGTGACCGGAACCAAACCAAAACACACCCAAATTGATAAAAGTTGGGTTTAGATCGTCGTGATACAATTCGGTCCATATCCAATGTGGACGTTAGAGCATTAAGAGGACCTTTCCCTAGTACAAGAGGATCAGGAAAGATGCACCTTTGTTGTATTAGTTATCATGCCAACAGTAACGTTGGGTAGCCAAGTGTGGGGGTGAATAGATTTTGAAAGCATTTAAGTATTAAGCCCACCCCAAGACGAGTGCTCACCTATTCCGACTTCCCAAAGCCTATAGCCAAGACAACAACATGTTCCTGCCCCTGCGGGGATGAAACGATAGAAGTTTTGAGAATCCAAGAAAAGGTCATAGCGAGAGATACTAAACTGAACTTAAAAAACCGAATCAAAATCGATTCATTCCAAAATTCATTATTAAAAACATACACACATTTTTTTTCATATCTACTCTAACTCCATGTAAAGTTTCCATCCCACTAGTTTGAACTATTTCTGAATATATTAACATGGTAATTAAAGCAATAAGAAACCAAAACTAGCCTATGCTAACTCCATGAAAGGTTTTCATCCCACCAGTTCGAACTACTTCTGAATGTGTACATGGTAATTAAACCAATAAGTAATTGAAATCGATGCACCCTTATTGGATCATGTTTTGATTTCACTCATTTTCATATCTAAACCGATGAACCGAAGCAAATTTTGTCCAAACCAACCGATTGACACTCCTTAGTTCCATATATAGGCTTCCTTCTAGCTCTTGTGTCTCTAGCAACATCACAATGACAGTCCCCCTCCAGACACCCAGATCACCCTTCTCTCGTTACCTACCATTCAAAGACATCTCACCATCTAATTAGGAGTTTTGAATTGGATACATAATCTCACCAAAAAAGGAAAGTATACTCTCACCAAAAATGGAAAGTATCAAATGGACAAATTGGAATTGTCAATTTCTTAGACTTGAACCAATGGGGTTGGTAGCCTAATGGTGAAAATGCCCTCAATCCATCACCGCTCTAGTCGGCTGGTTGTGGTTCAAGTCTTGGCATGCCCACTATCGCCGATTGGTCCTGCGGAAGCGCTGTTTGCCATACGGGGGCTCGTCCTGGGGGCTATGATCACTACCATGGAGCACCCTTTTTTTGTTACCAAAAAAAAATTCTTAGACTTGAGACTTCTGGTAAGTCTCTATCTATGAAATGTGAAGTGTACATTGGATGCTGCAAGTTCCTTATGGTTGTTTGAAATGCAAGTACCTTACTTAGTTTTCGGGCTAAAATCAGTGCGGATGACAATCATTTTCATCTTTAACCTTTAATTTCATTCTCTAGTTTTAACTTTTCACAACTAAGGCTTTGTTTGGTTGCAAGGGGAATTAAAGGGAAGGAAAGCGAAATTTTCAAACTTAAAAAATAAATTTTTGTAATCATTATCCCATGCGATTATTTCAAGAACTCCAAATTATTCCATATTTGGTTAAAATTTCACTTTACGTAAGCATCCAAAACCCTTTGCTATAAAATGTAAAATAAAATTACATGTAAAATGTATCATTACTAATATCGTAAAAAATATTAAATAGTTTATACAATACATGGGATCACATGTGATGGGGTAATGAATACAATTTTTATTTTATTATTATTTTATTTCTTTTTTTTTTTTTGAAAAATTCACTTTCCTTCCCTTTAAATTTCTCTCACAACCAAACATAGCCTAAAGTAGCATTCTATTTTATTTGTGTGGATGAAAATCATTTTCATTTTTCTCTTTTCCTAGTTTTGAATTTTCACAACTAAATATAGAAGAAAATTTATGTTACTACTTGGCTTACATAATTGCATTCAGATCTTGGTGTCAAGTAAGGCAGCAATAGGGTCAAGTTGGGTGAGGCTTTTGAAAACCTCAGCTCAACCCTTAGTTCCCTTAGCTAGGCCCAAGCCTAGCTAGCCTGGCCCCGACTCAAGGCCTAAAAAGTCCAACTCTGACCCTGCCCTCAAGGTTGGGCCGGGTTGAGGAGGAGAAGAAGAAGAAGAAGGTGGTTTGATCATAGGAAAAGGTGGAGCGATCATTAAATATATACATAATGTAGTGCATGCATCCAGGTACTTGTACCACAACATCTTCATAAGGATGACTAATCTAAGGAAAAGACTGTGCATGTGGCTGACAATAAAAAGAAAAAAACAGGGATTGCATATTGTTGTTAACCATGTTTTTTATTAGCGAATAAAACACTTTGAACTTGATTGTCACCTTGTTCGTGAAAAATTGCAAGCTGGATTAATTCGCATTGCTTTCTTGCCATCTCATCAACAATTGACTGATGTGTTCACCAATTTTTTTTATTTTTTTTTTATTCTTTTTGGTGAAGGTTCATCAAATCTTAGTGCTCTCAATTTAACCTTTTGATTTCCAAGTTGGGTATTTGGGATCTTCACATGCCAACTTAAGGGGAAATATTACGTATACATGGTAGCATCAATCGATCGCCACCAATTTGGGTTCCATTGCATGCAAACGTACATCTTCTTACCTCATTTTTTTTCTTCGTCTTTCTTTTTTTATTCTCATTGTACAAACCCATGTATATAATTCATTCATGTATAAAGATAAACAAGTGATGATCTTCACTTCAATGTGATTGCAACAGGGATAAAATTAACAGATTTGGGTGGCCTTGAAGGCTCGAACAGAAGATTCAAACTTAAGAGGCTAACTCTATCTTTAGCCCTCCAATGGAAATGGCATCTTTCCCTTGTCGTTGGACCAAAGTCACAACCACTGTATCATCATCTTCAGCCTTCAAGTCCTCCAGTAAATCTGTAAAGAGAAACCTAATTTTGTAAAGGAAAACTTAATTTTGGGTAATTTTATTAACTGAAACTTTTGGTGGGTAATTTTGTGAAGAAAAACTCAAAAGTGGGTAATTTTGTAAAGGGAAACCTAATTTTGGGTAATTTTGTTAACAAACTTTTGGTGGGTAATTTTGTAAAGAGAAACCCAAAATTGGGTAATCATGTAATTTTTCCAAATTAGTATTCTGTATTAATATCTGTGCGGATGAAAATCGTTTCCAGTTTTCTCTTTTCCTAGTATAATTTGAATTTTCCCAACTAAAGAAAGTTCCGGATGGCTTTGATGGCTTTTCAATTTTGGGCTCTTATCTTCTAGTATTAGATTTTTCTAGGACGTTTTCCCATTACCTTGTTGGGGGCAAAGTCCACGTTGCATTCCAAATCTCTCTCTCTCTCTCTCTCTCTCTCTCTCTCTCTCTCATTACAAGCATGGCTACAATAATTGAAGAAAAGCAGCGGGAGAGAGAGAGAGATGACACTACTCCATTTGAAATTTCTAGAGATAAAATAAGAATAAAAAATATAACTAATGAAAATCGATAATAGTTTATCTTAAGAGATTGTTTTTCTAACGTTCAATTTCAATTAAAGTGGGGACAAATGAGGGGCAATCACGAACCTAGATGAGAAGATGAGTCCAATTACTATAAAATTGCTTGTAATGATTTTCGGCCACACATGATTAACAAAGTGATGGTTGGTGATATATATAAAGAATCAATATTCACGATTTGAAACTCCCCACAAATAAAGGAGATAAAAACGATTAATAATATCTGATTAATTTTAAATTCCTCAAAAATAGGGAAAACAGAATAAGATTTAAAATTTTGAATAAATAAATTAACAGAAAGTTACCTCCGTAAAAATGTTGGACACATGGCACCTATTTGGTGTAGGACCAGTGTAGGTACCATGGACCTCCGCCCCTGCCCGGGGATCGCCATATGGCATGTAGCGCGTGTACACACGCTCTAGGGTTCAACCCTAATGAGATGAGATAGTATCCCCTGGTCATCAAATGCCAAGGGGGGATACACGTTATGGGTAAAAGGGAGTCGCCACTAGAAAGGGTCTAAGACCCATAAATGTCTCCCCCAATCAAAGGAGAGAGACTAATGACTCTGATGGATAAGGCTGGTTTGCACCAAGATTCTGGACAAGTGTCAAGTGACAGACTGGGAAGGTGTTAGGCACCCAAACTGCCCGACCCGAAGGCCGTTCTCTTTTTGTTTGACCAAAGTTTGTTTGTACCCTACTAACTAGTCCTAAATCTAGGTCACAGAAAACCCTAATCTAGGTATCTAAGCATGACATGTGAAAACCCTAAACCAAGTGTCTAAATTATGCTAGCTAGATTATGATGCAAATGATGAAATGATTATGCTAATTAAATAAGCTTAATTTAAAAAGCTAAATTAACGAACCACAATTAAATAAACAACAGTTAAAATGACTAATTACATTAACTAAGTTACTTTAATTAATCTAAATTAGTACTACACTAATGCAAGTGAATGTTGGAGTACAAAAAATAGATAGTAGGAAAACCCAAATCCCCAACACGCACCTAGTGCTACGAGCCGGTTTGAGGGGCCAGCCGCGCCCGTCCTAAACTAAACACGCCCTAAACTACGTCCCATACATTATTTAGAGGGAAATAAAATGAAATCATTTGATTTGAAATTTCAAAATTAGGGGAATCCCAAACCTAAGTTCTAGGACTAGATACATTATAGGCCTGAAATCAAACCAAAATGGATAAAAGAAAAATAAAATAAAAAAAAAGGAGGGAAAGATTCCACATAGAAATGAAATAATAGGTTGGGGGCATTACAAACATGGACTATCTAATAGCAAATTAAAGAAATAACAAAAAAAACAAGAAAATAAAATAAGAAGGAGAAGAAGAAAAAGAAAAGAAGAAAGAGGGGGATTCGGTTGCTGCTGCAGGAGAAAAAGAAGAGAAGAGAAGAAGAAGAAGAAAAGAAAAAAGAGGGGGGTTCGGCTGCTGCCAGTTACAGCAGCAGGGAAGGAAAAGGGAAGAAGAGAAGAAGAAGAAGAAGAAGAAGGAGGAGGAGTTAGTGTGGCTCGGCTGCTGCTGGTTAGGGGTTGCAACAGCAGAGAAGGAAAATAGAAGAAGAGAAGAAGAAGAAGAAGAAGGAGGAGGAGGAGTTAGTGCGGCTCGGTCGCTGCTGGTTAGGGGTCGCAGCGGCAGGGAAGGAAAAGGGAAGAAGAGAAGAAGAAGAAGAAGAAGAAGGAGGAGGAGTTAATGTGGCTCGGTTGCTGCTGGTTAGGGGTCGCAGCGGCAGGGAAGGAAAAGGGAAGAAGAGAAGAAGAAGAAGAAGAAGAAGAAGAAGGAAAAGGTGCGGCTGCAGTTCGGTTGCAGCAGCAGGGAAGAAGAAGAGAGGTGCGGCTGCAGTTCGGTTACAACAGCAGGGAAGGAAAAGAGAAAAAGAGAAGAAGAAGAAGAAGAAGAGAAAGGTGCGGCTGCAGTTCGGTTGCAGCAGCAGGGAAGAAGAAGAGAGAAAGAGGAGGAAGAAGAAGAAGAATTAGGTTACATATAAGATTCTGATCTAAGGTCCCAGATTAAAAGAACAAAAAGCAATTTAAAAACTAAACCAAATCAAAGGTAAGCATGCTTAAAAAATAATTAAACCTAAATACCCCTTAATTGGACCAGAATAAATCAATTTATATCTAATAAACCGTATTGAACCAAATTGATACTAATTAAGCATAATTAATCTAAATAAATCAATTAGGAATTAATTTATTATATTAGATAAGCTAGCTCTAAACTGCAATTAGGAGAGGAAAAATACCTTAAGCCGGCTTTAATCAAGGAACAAGGGGAGATAACCCTTGTGCTTTGAGCCCCCCAAATCGAACCAAACCGGATAGGTTCTCCCGGCTCAATGAAGGATTAATGTATTAAAATTTTAAACTTGGAGAATGTTTGATTTTAGAGGGAAGAAGTTAGCCAAAAACCTTAATGGGGCCATCCTCTCTCCCAAATTCTCAAATTTTCTCCTCCCCCTTGGAAGAGGGGAAGGGCCATTTTTATAGCCATGGGACTTGGGCAATTTTCTCAAATTTTCGATGTGGGAGTAAAGCTAGAGAGGATTGTCCAAAAGGCCTTGCTTTTGGACAGAGTGGAGCACGGCCTGTTGGAGGCCGAGGTGGAGCACGGCCTGATGTAGGCCGAGGTGCAGCACGGCCTGATGTAGGCCGAGGTGTAGCACGGCCTGATGGAGGCCGAGGTGGAGCATGGCTTGGTGTAAGCCGAGGTGAAGCACGGCCTGTGTAGGCCGAGGTGTAGCACGGCCTGTTCACCTCGGCTTGTGTAGGCCGAGGTGTAGCACGGCCTAGTGTAGGCCGAGGTGGAGCACGGCCTGGTGGAGGCCGAGGTGGAGCACGGCCTGTTGGAGGCCGAGGTGAAGCGCGGCCTGGTGGAGGCCGAGGTGCAGCACGGCCTGATGGAGGTCGAGGTGGAGCACGGCCTAATGGAGGCCGAGGTGGAGCACGGCCTGATGTAGGCCGAGGTGGAGCACGGCCTGATGTTGGCCGAGGTGATGCAAGGCCTGATGGAGGCCGAGGTGAAGCATGGCCTGATGTAGGCCGAGGTGCAGCACGGCCTGATGGAGGCCGAGGTGGAGCGCGGCCTGATGTAGGCCGAGGTGGAGCACGGCCTGTTGGAGGCCGAGGTGTGACAAACAACAATAATCCACAACATCAAATTCTAATTTTTGAAAACATTTTCTCTTAAAAGTTTATAGCAAAATATGGTCATTTTCTACTCTAAGTTTGAAAATTCTCCAAGTCTAAAATATCCAACATGTAATCCTTCATATTATCATCATTGCCGGGGGTGACAAAATTCGGTGTCTACAGATTGCCCCTCTTTGACCGAGACCTGTGTAACGGTCGAAAGGCAAAGAAAAAAACACACCATTTTGTCACCTAAAGCAATGTACTGCCGACATCCGGCTCAAGGATGGCGGAGGTGTAAATGCAAATGCAAAACGAGAGATAAGTCCAAAGATAGGAAATGTCGATCGATAACACATGCGAAATCAAGTAGTGTGTGGGTGCTACTGTGATATAAAACCTATCGTAGTCGATCAATATGCAGGTAAAACCTAGACTAAGGATGCACATGCAATATGTCATTCTTAGCGTAAAGAACCAAGTAGACAATGAATGCAGGTATGAAAGAGTACAAACGCAATTGGCTGTCAGGTATAAATAACCAAACACACCATGAATGTAAAAATGAGACAATGGTGTAAATGCAATTAGCCAACATTGGTATAAAGAACCAAGTAGACTTAAATGTGAGTATGGAAAAGAGTGTAAATACAATCGACCGTTAGGTGTAAATAACTAAACGGATTACGAATGTAAGTATGAAAAAACGGTGTAAACATAATTAGCCAATATTGGTATAAAGAACCAAGTAGACTATGAATGCAAGTATGATAAAAGGAGTGTAGATGCAATCAGCTGTCATTGGTATAAAGAACCAAGCAGACCCTGAATGTAAGTATGAGATGATGGTGTAGATGCAATCAGTCGCCATTGGTATAAAGAACCAAGCAGACCATAGATGCAAATATGAGACAATGGTGTAAATGAATGGTCAAACACAAGAGAAACTAGGTTTGACCCCGGTGTAAGTAACCACCAGACGCAACTTTCAATCTCAACAGCCGGACTTAAGATAGAAATGGCATTCGTATAAATAATTGCCAGACCCGATCTTCAGTTCGAAAATAACTAGAATTAAATGGAGGTGACATTGGTGTAAATAACCGTCAGATCCAATCTTCGGCTTAAATAACCGGACTTTGAGGTGAGACTGACATTAGTGTAAATAACCGTCATACCCGATCTTCGGTGTAAATAATCGGACTTGAAATGGAATTAGCAATGGTGTAAAGAACCATCCGAACCAATCTTCGGTATAAATAACCGGACTTGAAATGGAGCTGACATTGGTGTAAATAACCGTCAGGCCTAATCTTCGGTGTAAATAACCGGATTTTGAAATAGAATTGGCAATGGTGTAAAGAACCATCCGAACCAATCTTCGGTGTAAATAACCGGACTTGAAATGGGACTGGCCATGGTGTAAAGAACCATCCAAACCAATCTTCAGTGTAAATAATCGGACTTGAAATGGAATTGACATTGGCGTAAATAACCGTTAAGCCCAACCTTCGGTGTAAATAACCGGACTTGAAATGGAATTGACAATGGTGTAAAGAACCGTCAGGCCCAATCTTCGGTGTAAATAACCGGACTATGAAATAGAATTTGCAAGGGTGTAAAGAACCATATGAACCAATCTTCATGAGCTGATGCATTTAAGGTTTAATACCGCAAAATCTTAAATGTTCAACATTGTAATCATGAGATGTAATGATATTGCAATTCAATTTAAATAAGCATCAACCTGATTGGTTAGACAAAGGGTTAGTCATGCAAATCCTAACACTGTGCTCACGTAAGAGAATGTAAATGACCACCACTATAAGAAGGAGTGAGAAGTGTTTACATTGGAAAATGACAAAGAAGGGTTTTGCCAAAACAAATTTTACCATGAGAATGAAGCTAAAACAAGGGAGGTAACCCATCAATGAGTGTTGCCCCAGACTGTGACATCTCCATTTTGCTCGGCCTAAACTCAAATAAATCTAGCCTGAATATGCATTACTTGCATGTATCTGCAACTTATGGCAATATAGTCCGATGTCTCCAATTGTAATGGCTTTCGGTTGCTCCGACCAAATCTTTATCTCATGGTGAACATCCACAACATGTTGATCCATTCTTTTTCCTGTGAGTGCACCTTTCTGATGTTGCCCATATTTTGTGAGCGGGGACAGTAGTAACTTCCTAAGCTGCTTCTCAAGACTTGAGGGGTGGCTCTTTAAAATACCCAAAACATCATGTCTATGGCACAAGCTCTAAGAAACAAGTAGTAAGACAATCAAACAATATGAAAAGGATGCAAACCCAATGATTCTACCAAGTGTAGAGTTAGGAGCTATTACATGGAATGACGAGCTCACTAGAGAAATCATGCCAACTAAGGAGGCTTAGAAGAAAGGACTAAGTGGTAAAACTCTTGGGAATCCGTCGGAATAAGAGACGGGAGAAAGAGTTCGAGTCTAAGCAGGCCATCTCCTGATGATAAAAGTAGCAATGATCAAATCGCCTTCAAAATAGGAAGCCAAGAAAGGACCTTTATGTGAAGCCCAAACAAAACAAGGTAATATGGTGATTGAGGTGATGGACCGAGCTTGAAATTGACTTCTCAAGCTGCCTACGTATCCTGAGTAAATCAGGAATCAGGTCGGACATAGTTCCTGCCGCAGATGATGTATTGGTTGTAAAGCCTTGATAATTAAGTTCCATCATAACTGGGTGAGCTCGAAGTTATCGGAGAAAATCTCACCACATTTAGCCTAGGAGGACTTGTTGGGTTATAATGGGGCTTAGGACTTGGTTCCAAATGAGGGTAAAAGCTCAAATATGCCCCCAGGGTCTAACTAGAATCTTTCAATTTTTGCCTTTATTGCTTTCTTTCTTTTTCTTCAATTTTTGTGAGCAATTTTCTCTCTTGCCCCTGCCTAGGGTATTGGATTGCTTTTGGATTAGACCTTTGCTCCTTTTCTTTCTTTTCTTTTCTTTT
>NC_056567.1:23106837-23207626 GCF_013358625.1 Macadamia integrifolia | reverse complement strand
AAAGAAAAAACAAAAAAAAAACAAGAAAATAAAATAAGAAGGAGAAGAAGAAAAAGAAAAGAAGAAAGGGGGGGATTCGGTTGTTGCTGCAGGAGAAAAAGAAGAGAAGAGAAGAAGAAGAAGAAAAGAAAAAAGAGGGGGGTTCGGCTGCTGCCAATTACAGCAGTAGGGAAGGAAAAGGGAAGAAGAGAAGAAGAAGAAGAAGAAGGAGGAGGCGGAGTTAGTGCGGCTCGGTTGCTGCTGGTTAGGGGTTGCAGCAGCAGAGAAGGAAAAGAGAAGAAGAGAAGAAGAAGAAGAAGAAGAAGAAGGAGGAGGAGTTAGTGCAGCTCGGTCGCTGCTGGTTAGGGGTCGCAGCGGCAAGGAAGGAAAAGGGAGAAGAGAAGAAGAAGAAGAAGAAGAAGGAGGAGGAGTTAATGTGGCTCGGTTGCTGCTGGTTAGGGGTCGCAGCTGCAGGGAAGGAAAAGGGAAGAAGAGAAGAAGAAGAAGAAGAAGGAAAAGGTGCGGCTGCAGTTCGGTTGCAGCAGCAGGGAAGAAGAAGAGAGGTGCGGCTGCAGTTCGGTTGCAGCAGCAGGGAAGAAGAAGAGAGGTGTGGCTGAAGAAGAAGAAGAATTAGGTTACATATAAGATTCTGATCTAAGGTCCCAGATTAAAAGAACAAAAAGCAATTTAAAAACTAAACCAAATCAAAGGTAAACATGCTTAAAAAATAATTAAACCTAAATACCCCTTAATTGAACCGGAATAAATCAATTTACATCTAATAAACCGTATTGAACCAAATTGATACTAATTAAGCATAATTAATCTAAATAAATCAATTAGGAATTAATTTATTATATTAGATAAGCTAGCTCTAAACTGCAATTAGGAGAGGAAAAATACCTTAAGCCGGCTTTAATCAAGGAACAAGGGGAGATAACCCTTGTGCTTTGAGCCCCCCAAATCGAACCAAACCGGATAGGTTCTCCCGGCTCAATGAAGGATTAATGTATTAAAATTTTAAACTTGGAGAATGTTTGATTTTAGAGGGAAGAAGTTAACCAAAAACCTTATTGGAGCCATCCTCTCTCCCAAATTCTCAATTTTTCTCCTCCCCCTTGGAAGAGGGGAAGGGCCATTTTTATAGCCATGGGACTTAGGCAATTTTCTCAAATTTCCGATGTGGGACTAAAGCTAAAGAGGATTGTCCAAAAGGCCTTGCTTTTGGACAGAGTAGAGCACGGCCTGTTGGAGGCCGAGGTGGAGCACGGCCTGATGTAGGCCGAGGTGCAGCACGACCTAATGTAGGCCGAGGTGCAGCACGGCCTGATGGAGGCCAAGGTGGAGCACGGCCTGGTGTAGGCCGAGGTGGAGCACGGCCTGGTGTAGGCCGAGGTGGAGCACGGCCTGGTGTAGGCCGAGGTGGAGCACGGCCTGTTGGATGCTGAGGTGGAGCGCGGTCTGATGGAGGCCGAGGTGCAGCACGGCCTGGTGGAGGCCGAGGTGGAGCGCGGTCTGATGTAGGCCGAGGTAGAGCGCGGTCTGATGTAGGTCGAGGTGGAGCACGGCCTGATGGAGGCCGAAGTGCAGCATGGCCTGATGGAGGCCGAGGTGGAGCGCGGCCTGATGTAGGCCGAGGTGGAGCACGGCCTGATGGAGGCCGAGGTGGAGCACGGCCTGATGGAGGCCGAGGTGGAGCACGGCCTGATGGAGGCCGAGGTGGAGCACGACCTGATGTAGGCCGAGGTGGAGCACGGCCTGATGGAGGCCGAGGTGGAGTGCGGCCTGATGTAGGCCGAGGTGGAGCATGGCTTGATGGAGGCCGAGGTGGAGCACGGCCTGATGGAGGCCGAGGTGGAGCACGGCCTGATGGAGGCCGAGGTGGAGCACGGCCTAATGTTGGCCGAGGTGGAGCACGGCCTGATGGAGGCCGAGGTGAAGCACGGCCTGATGTAGGCCGAGGTGCAGCACGGCCTGATGGAGGCTTAGGTGGAGCACGGCCTGATGTAGGCCGAGGTGGAGCACGGCCTGTTGGAGGCCGAGGTGTGACAAACAACAATAATCCACAACATCAAATTCTAATTTTTGAAAACATTTTCTCTTGAAAGTTTATAGCAAAATGTGGTCATTTTCTACTCTAAGTTTGAAAATTCTCCAAGTCTAAAATATCCAACATGTAATCCTTCATATTATCATCATTGCCGGGGAGTGACAAAATTCGGTGTCTACAACCAGTTTAACTCATCTACTCATATGAGTAGATGATCCGCTCTCACTCTAT
Organism: Macadamia integrifolia; assembly: GCF_013358625.1. Taxonomy (NCBI): domain Eukaryota; kingdom Viridiplantae; phylum Streptophyta; class Magnoliopsida; order Proteales; family Proteaceae; genus Macadamia; species Macadamia integrifolia. Next base: position 23,205,366 of record NC_056567.1, on the reverse strand, counting down.
TCCATTAGCTCATAAGCGTCAGGCGATGACGTGTAACTGTTGACATTTTTAAGGGAAATTCACCATGCCACCCCCTGGAGAATACCACAATTATAAGAACATCCCCTCTGTTTCACCAAATTATACTCAGACCACCTACCGTCAGTCACAGTTAAGTCAAGAGGTAAAATGACCATTATACCCAGGTCGAATTGGACAAAATTACGACCCCTACTTCTCCAGCTACCAGAGTTGCCAGGCTGTGAACGGCGTTTGAGGTTTCAATTCTTTCAACCATCTCAAGCCAAGACTATCAAACATCTAACATACATAGCAATCTGAGAAATTTACAAGTAAATTTTTTCAAGTTTCTCTTAACACAGGCAGTTCCCTCCCTGCCAACATTACATGGATGGATGTAATTCTATCATTGATTGATTTATAAGCTTCTGTAAACTAATAATGCTTGAGAGTCAGAGGAAGGTTGATATATGTAAGTAACAAAATGGCCATTCAATCTGTCCCTAGTGAAAATGTAGAAGCCTTTATGAAATAATAAGCCGAAAAATTTCAGTTTCTTGCCAAATCATTTGTAATTCTAAGTTCATCCCATGATACTAGCCACTTTCTTTAAGAAATCAAGGGATAACTCCATTGCCTTGGTGATATAACCAAGGAAATTATAGATAGAAAGCACAAATAAAATCAATCCCAAAAGACAGCAGGTTAGAGTGATTGATGAAACGAAGTTTGAAACAATTTGAGAAACCCAGACCTCTGCAATCTAAGTAATTGATTGGCCAGAGACATCCAATTTCTTGCCAAATAATTTGTAATTCTATGTTCATCCCATGATATAACCAGAGTTGCCAGGTTGTGAACGGCATTTGCAGTTTCAATTCTTCCTCTGCTTTCTCTCCTGGACATAGTTTCCTGGCTTCATGGATTCATCGTGAAAGCCAAAATCGGTTCTTTCTTTTCTCCACACTTGTCATTGTTATCTGCCTTGTCTTTCGGTTCAAAGCGCTGGAAGTGCAGAAATCTGAAGAAGACCATATGACTATGTTCCTACACCACCACAGATCGACAAATCTCCGCCCACCTGTATTCACCTACGGAGAGCTCGAAGCCTTAACAAATCGATTTGACCCAAAAAGCAAAATAGGCGATGGTGGTTTCAGATTGATTTACATCGGTCACCTCTCAAATGGGCAAGTCATCGCCGTGAAGAAGATATACATTCACTCATTAGAGATTATCCCTTTCCAGATGTTATTTATATGAAAATCTTATTTACACGCCGCATCAATAACTGGGGTAGCAAGGTTGAGAATACCTCATCCTCTCAAGGATACGTATCCCTCTTCAATGGCTATCCCAACCATGCACTCAAGCTAATTGATAAAATCCAATGAAAACCGAGGAATCAATCAAACTCTGTTCACAATCACTTTTCATGGTTTTTTTTTTCTTCTCTCTCTCTAGGGCAGCAACAGCAATGAATACAACCGACGCACTCAAGCTAATTGGATTGATGGACAGAGCAATAACTCCCACATCTGACGCAGCGCGAACCATATAGTGACCGGCTTTAACAAAATAACTACGTCGTCGTCCATCGCCGATGCCATTGTCACTGCTCTGAAGGATCACTGGTGGTCCAAATCTTTAGGAAAGAAAAGGTAAATTAGGCCTTATAATGGGTGAAAGAAATAGGAACTTCTAACAAGGGTAGTTTAGGTACTTCATATTTATTTCATATTTAATAAGGGTATTTTGGTATTTAAAATAAAATATAATTGTTGCCATCAGCATATAAGGTATATTCCTTAAATGTGACTGACGGTAGGGGGTTTAAGTATAATTTGGCGAAACAGAGGGTGGTCTTATAATTGTGGCATTCTTCAAGGGGTGGCGTGGTAAATTTTCCTATTTTTAAATGACAAATTTACCCTCTAATATCACATCACAGAGGGAAAAAAGGGAAAATAAGGAGGATTAATGGCACCGTCCTTTGGTTGGTGAGCGAAGAAGAACCACTGTGAAGATGGAGAACCCTAACTGGTCCATGGTTGAGTTAGAGGGTCCTTTGAAGAAGAATGTCCTCCTTGACAGAGGGAGGAACAAGAACGATGACAAGGTTAGAGGGAAGAATGCCAAACAACTCAACTAGTTCTTCTCCTAAGAGCTCACATGGCTGCTGGCTATCTCACTTCCATTGCTTTGGCAATGTTCGGTCTAGCTACCGCTATAAGCATTGATTGGCTTCGAGAAGGAGCGATTCAGAGATTGGCAGTGAGATCGACGCCGAGAACAATGGCAGTCAAAACTATTTACCAACCACTCTCGAGTGGTTTTGCAGCAGAAGGAAGTAGCGGGAAGAGACTCAACTGATGGACGAAGTAGACCTGGAAACCAAAAACACTTACCAAATAGAAAAACTTGTAAACACCACTAAATAGATCAAGAACACACTTAAAAATTGTAAACACCATTAAACTAGTAAATGCATATAGAATGGTCCCTCGTCACATGGTTGCTGCACTAGCGCACTGGCCATTGGGAGCGTAGACAGAGGCATCGACCAAGAGGTGGTTCAGGGAGTAGGGTGGTCTTTTCACTCCCCCGTTGTATCTAGGCGTAGGCAATGCAACCAGCGATAGTTCTTCATCCTTCCTTCCAGCCCTTGTGTGATCTCTAGCAACATTATAGTCACAATCCGCCTCCTAGGCGTCCGGATATTACAATCCCATATTAGTCATATTGGGGGAGTTTATCCCACATCGATTATGAAAGAGATTTTATGTGGACTAATATGGTCGTAGGTTCTCTGACCTCATAAGCTAATTTATGTGTTGAATTCTCCCAAGTTTCCATATCAATGGTATCAAATCAATCAATCATCCCTCCAATTCTCAAGCCCTTCTTCTGCTACCAATCCTCACCAAAAATAGAACTCTACCAAAATAGAGAAGTATATAATCATTGTGGATGACAATCATTTTCATATTTAATTTTTTTTTTCTACTTACAAATTTTCGCAACTAAATTAGTGTTTGTATTAATATCTATGCGGATGAAAATCGTTTCCTTTTTTCTCTTTTCCTAGTTTTGAATTTTCCCAACTAATACCTAAAAAAATTTCTGATATTTAAAGCGTGAAGGAAACTAATGCTTAGTTCTATGGATACTTGATTTTCATGACTTTTCCATTATGGACTCTTATCTTCAAGTATTAGATTTTTCTACAATGTTTTTCCCGTTATCCTATTGGGGTAAAGTCGACATTGCATTAGACAATTCCAAATAAATCTCTCTCTCTCTCTCTCTCTCTCTAAACATCTCTTTTATTTTTCTCCTCTTTTATCTTTCTCCATGGCAGTGATCATAGCCCTAGGCCGAAGCCCCCATATGGCAAGCAGCACTTTTGTAAGACAAACGAGTGATGGTAGATATACCGATTCAAACTCACAACCTGCCATCTCGAACAGTGACGAGGCAAGGACTTCCTTCCACTAGACTACAGGTTGTGGGGTCAGTTGAACCTGAAAATGTTGAGGTAAATCAATGCTACTTTAATGTTGGTTGCCTTTTGACCTGAATTGCATTTAGTGGCATGTCATTCCGTTCTTAATTTTGACTTTCAAAATGGTAAGTTGTTGATTGCTATTTGGTTTGCTTTATTTCCTCAGCCAGCAGAAATGAGTCTTGAAGAACTCGAAACCATATTAGGTTGCCTTCTCCAAGCTGATACAGTATCTCAACTGAAGAGTAGTGTATGGAAAGAGAGGCTTGAAGGTCTATGTTATTCTCTTGACATGGCTTTTTTCTTTTTCCCAATCATTAATTTTCCTTATGTCTAGCTTAGTTGTTAAATTATAGTTATTTCCTTGGTAAAACGATCACTTATCTACAAAACAGAAGAAGGTTAGAAGAAGAAAGTAAAGATTGTTTTCTTCTCATTTGGTCTTCTTCATTCATTCTTATATAACTCTACTTGAAGTGGACCATTGACTAGATTCTTAAATAAATGGTATAAGTAGACCTTATGCTACATTCTCTTTCTCTCTTGCTAAATGAAGTTGGAAGAGCGAGACACCTGGACCAATTGCCCTGTTGATCGACCAGGGTTGAGTGGGAAGTTCAAGAGCTCTCTGCTTCCGTCAGATTGGAGGACTACGGAAAGATTCAGCAATGACTAGCATAAAATTTGTATTGGGGCATTTTACGTTACAATCTAAAAGGTACTTAAAAGAAAATAAATAAATAAAATACAATGAAGAAATTTTTGTGCACCCTAGATAGGTGCAGAAAAATTACATCTATTTAAGGCCATTAATGTCTTTTTTTTTTTTTTTTTTTTTTTTTTTTTTTTTTTTTTTTATAAGTAAGATGTATGTATTAAGGAAAAAAGAGAAAATGAAAAATTACAAAGGAAGGCAACCCCAACCACCCTCTTTAGACAAACCTAAAAGAGAAATGGGGTCCTAAACCACGTGAATAGATCCCACACAAAACCAATTAAAAACTCACCCCTTGCATAATACTTTATGAACACCATCCAAATGCCTGAGTCTCCCTTGACCATCATCGAAGGAAACTCATTATCAAATACAAAAGCTTCTTAAAAATTAGGAAAAAATCTTCCACATAGCCAATGTCAATTGCACCCACATAATGGATTTTTTTTTTTATTATTTTCTCTCATCTGTCTTGATCATGTGAGCCCTATGTAGATAATTCCCTGCATTATCATTGATGTGGAGTAGATTAACCCTACACAGGGCAATGTAGGGAACCCTCTCCCTATAACTTATAAGGAGGATATATTGTGATCGATGGACTAATCAGCAACTATTGTGATCATTTATCACTTTCATTGAGAATGCTCTCTTCACCCATCGTGATAGAGAAGGTGAATTGTGGATTTATGGCAGATCATCTGGTAATCAAGGAACTTTGGTTTCTCCAATCTCCTCCCTTTATTCTTTTCATCCTCCTCCTTTCTACAAGCTCAAACTTTCAAGTTAGGACATTAAGATTTATAGGTTTAATCCTCTGTGAAAACTTTAGAATGGGCTTAACTAGGTTTTGGTCCCCTAAATGAAGTTGTTGCTCTTGACCAATCGTGAAGGAAGAACTGTAGAAGTGCAAAGGTGCACCGATCCAAAATTGGACGGTATTGGTGTGGTGGGCTTTGATATTGGACCAAGTTAGGGTTTTGGTCAGCTACTCTTGTATCAGTCAAAAGGCCCATACCTTACCGGTCTAACCCTGCAGGTTGGAAAGGTTTAGAATCCAAGATCTAAGGCCCATAAGCTAAGCAGACTGAGTCAAATTAGGCTGCGTTAGGTAACGTTTCAGAAAACGTTTCTGGAGTTTTTTCGTTTTATGAGAATGAAAAAATGGAATAAAATGTTTGGTGCATTTATGGTATGTTTTGTTTTTTGTTTTTTTTTTATATAAAAAAAAAGTGGGGAAAATAAGAGAAAAAAAGCATCAACGAGAATTGACGGGGCGACAAAAGGTAGTTCCATCGTTCCAGTTTCGTTTAAAACAAAAAAAAAAAGGCATTTTGATACAGAAACTAAAATTTTCGTTTTCTAATACGAAATGTCGTTTCTAGAATAGAAACATTACCAAACACAGCCTTAGTAAATTTCTTTTATAAGATTTTGCTATATATTTGTAACGAGATTTCCTTCTCTGTAAGCAATCTGAGAGAGGTGCGAGAATGAGCATTGTAATCCTATTATTCATTTATAGTAAAACATAATCTCATATTACCATGAATGCAAGAAAATTTGATCAAACCATATAAATCTGTGTATATTGTATAATTTTTTTTCTTATTTTTTCATTATTTTCTGCATCATTTTAAAATTACATTCTTGCATCCAATTCTAACTGTAACAATTAACTTATGAGCTACCAAAACAAAACATCTACTTTTCTTAACAACAGAAACTAAAACAATTGTTTAATAACTTCAATGATGTCCAACAAAACAGGAGAACAATCTCCAAGACCATTGGTCGGTCCGTGCCTTAGTAGATCCACCAACCCTTCACAATTGGTCCAAACGGTAATGATGGCAAACCTTAATTGCTTGGCTTTTTGCATACGTTTGAGTAACCGGTATTTGTATCGGCCAAAACCAATTTGGATTCTTATCGGTATGGATCGGATATAATTACCCCCGGCTTTTATTAGTAGAAAGTAAAATTTACTATCACTCCCCTACACTTGGTCTGTATTTACTAAAACTCTCCTACATTTTACTTTTTTACTAATACTCCCCTGCTTTTTTATTTTTACATCTCTTTCTCCCTTGCTCTTTTAAAATACCCAGATTACCCCTCATTTTCATCTGTAACCTATTACACCTTTTTAAAATTGATTGATTCAAAACATTGGTTTGAACCAAACCACTTACTTTAGCTAAATAAAATAAACAAGGGTTCAAATGTTGCTTTGTTGGTTGAAACTCAAACTCCTCCTCTATTTTATCTTTTTTGATTTTTTTTTTTAAATACATTAATATTGAGTCACTTAAAGATAGATATTGTCATTTTTTTTTTTTTTTTGCCTCATCAAATCATCAAGGATATTGTTTATTTATTATTTTTTTTCCTCATCCATCGTCGCAAGTTTTAGCAATCTACCTCTTTTATCGGTATTGGAATGGTATCGGTCTCAACTGATACTAATTCGGGTGAGTAATCTCAATGTTATATTCCCCGTTAAGGTTACGACACATGGTTTTAGGGATTAAAAAAAATAAAAAACATGCAATACCCAATTGGACTTTGAACTAATCAATATAGTAAACTTTTCAGAGCCATTAGCTTTACTCCTGATCTTTCATAGCTGAACAAACTCCCAATAAACCAAAGTAAAGTAGAGAAAGATTTTTTTTTGTTTTCTTAAACCTTCAATTATCATAATACCCACATCTCTCATTAACACACACACACACACACAAAGAGAGAGAGAGAGAGAGAGCCTTGAGTTGTCTTCCCGCCTTGCCAAGAATGAAATTTGAAGTAGAAGAGGTCTTATTCTCAACCAAGAAGGGATCGAAGCAATCCCTTGTTTTGCTAAAGTAAGTAGTTTGGTTCAAACCATTGGTTTGAACCAGTTAATTTTAAAAAGGTGTAATAGGTTACAGGTGAAAATAAGGGGTAATCTAGGTATTTTAAAAGAACAGGGGGAGAAAGAGATGTAAAAATAAAAAGGCAGGGGAGTATCAGTAAAAAAGTAAAAGGTAGGGGAATTATAGTAAATATAGACCAAGTGTAGGGGAGTGATAATAAATTTCCCTGTAATAAAACATTTTCCTATAATCCTTTTACCTTTTGTCCATATTGATTCATCAATGTGGGATTGCCTCAGAATTGATATCACCCATCGACACCGATCATAATCTAAACGATTTTGATGATTCTGATCCTAGAATCATGCACTCCAGAGTCCAAACAAACCACTCCATTCTATGTTCTTACAATTCTCCAACGCCAAGAACTTGAGTTTTCCTAGACCCATTGTATATGAGAATCCATTCATTATGGGCGTGGGAGACCAGGAGAAGCCATCAGGAAGATTTTTTGAACCCTAAGATGGCAGGTGAACGGTCCTTAAGGGTGAAGGAAAACTTTCTCCATAATACAATGTGAATATATTATTTTATAATTCTAATTTATTCTTTAAAAGTAAACAACCCCTCCCCTCTCCACTCAGATCCTTTCAGGTTTGCCAACGATAATAAACATGAATAGGTTCAGTTGTTATTATGTTTCATGAGTTTGGTTTAATTTTATTTTATTCGATTTCTATTAATTCAATCCAATAGTTTTAACTTTATAAATGAACTTAACCAAATTAAGTTCCATTTTCATAACCAAATCGATTTTTCCATTTGGGTTCAGTCCGATTGCGATTGGTCTTAAATTGACACCTCTAATATAAGTGGGTAGTATGACGATCCTGTTTCCTTCTTCTAAAACCTATTTTGAATGCCGACTAAAAAACTTTTAGAAATAAGAAGGGCAAAGAAAAGAATGTTACAATTTGTTAGTTTATCGCTTAATTACAACAAGACGTACCCATAAATAAATAACAATTTCTACCAATTAAACCAATCATTTAAAATTTTTTCAAAATAATTTTTCACATCCACATTAAAAATAAATAAATAAGTCGAAGAGAAGGAAAAGAACATTACAACTTGTCAATTAACCACTTTCATTACAAAATGATGCACCCATGAATAAGTAACACATTCTTACCCATAACCCCATTATTGAGTGCAAGAGAGGTAACAATGAAATTTGATATGGGCCAGCCCAGTCCCTGATCCTAACCATAAATTAACCTATTTTTTTATAACCCAGGCCTAGTTCAAAAAACATTTCAGGCCGAGTTGGAATGAGTTTTAACTGCCATGATTGTCTTGACCCAGCCTAAATCGGATTTGGCTCCTCTCCTTGGTGCCTATCATGCAGGTCTTGCCTATAGTTATCTGGGCGAGCGTTGTGTGGTGAAGCAATGATCCAACAGTTCTTGGTGCTTCGTTCACCTATCTTTTGACAACGCCTCATTTTCTGCTCCTTTTTCAAACCGTTAGATCATCACCTCACCATGTGTCGCTCGCCTAGGTAGCTATGGCCCGACCTAGGCAATGGGAGCTAAGAAGAGGAGCTGGATCCGCCTAAACCATAAACTATGCGTGTTTCAGTCATTCACGTATGAAAATTTTTCTCATCAAAAGGTACATATAGCATGGACGACCATTCCAAGCCCAGCCCTGGCCTGAAAACTCGGGGCGGGCTGGGCTGGGCTAGTCTTACATTTACCCAACCAGCTCACATATCTAGGTCTAAGATTGGGCTTATAGGGGACAACCAATAAATCATTAAAACCAAACACACAGAAAAATGCCATTTCACAAAAATTTTCCATGTGATCAGAATGATGAGACAATTCTAACCCTTGGATAGGCCAATTTAACCATATATATGTTCTTTCGTGTATTGTCATGTATTCTTATGTATGTTCATACATATTTGCAGTACTCTGACCATTATCATGCATCATCCCATAGCCTTGGATCTTCAAAACTTTATTCTATTACTTGGCAAACTTTGTGTAGATTGAACGACGTGTAACGGTGTAAGGTATCAAGGCTACCCAAGAGATTTAGGACTCATTGACATGTCATGTGGCAGAATTTTGGGTCTACTAAATAAGCTTATCTGGTAAAAAAAAAGAAAAAAGAAAAAGAAAAGAATAATCTTCTCTCTTGGTTCAACATATGCTTTCATTTTCTCTCTTCAATGAATAGGACAAGTTGGTCCTGAATCCGTACTGTGCCAGGTTGTTCATCACAAAGATTGAAGTTGGCCCATGAAAGTTGATATATGTAAATATGCATACATTAGGTAAGTGATACATAAGTTAAGCAATTTAAAATGTCACTTTATATTTATTTAATTTTTTAATGAGAATGTCACATTATATTTTAACATTGTTTCAGATGGGTATCTTATTTCTTAAAGTGGGAGTGTTCCCTCGGATACCTGTTTGCAGTTTCTAGCATTGGAGTGGGGGTATTACAGGAAACTTATAAATAGGGGGGATAATTATGACATTTTAAAAGGGGCTGCTGCAAAATTGTTTTTGGGTTAGCATTGTGAAAATCCTTTTAACTTTCTATGTATAGAATTTAAAATTGTCAATATACATATGAGTATCATTTTGTACATGAACTACGCATAGTTTATAGTTCAAGTTCTCATCAGGACAGGCTAGCTCACTCTTGAAACTCTTTGGGTTTAGGCCAATCTTATAATGTCAAGTTAATTTGAGGGCTAAGTTGATGAGGCATCAGTTTGACCCAACCCAGGTTTCTCACCTTGGGGAGTAACAATTTTTTATTAGTGTATCTAGTTATCACCAAAGTGGTGAATTGATAAATTATAATTTTTCTTTATTCTCTTATTTTATTTCCAAAAATTAATTAAGTTCTAGGGTAAAAATAGGCTTCGAAATAATTTGAAAGGATTTATCAATATGTCCAAATAATTGAACTTTATTTTAGTTCACTTGTAAAATGACAAGATTTATCGTCATTGAAAAAAGAACTGTAGAGGTGTCAAAAGTTATCTCATATCGATAGGCTTGACTTGAACCAGTTGCTTGAAGCCAGAGATAGGCCTAACCAATTACTAAACATGTTGGGCTCAAGTATTGATCAATTAATAATCGGGCGATCCCAGTGTAAGATTATAACCATTAGTCATTTGTTTGGAACCAACCATGATCGATCGGTGACTGCCTGTTTATAGCTCTAATAGCCCACTTTAAGGACAATTTATGGCTTGTTTAAGGATTATGCACTAAAGTGCAAAGGCGCAGGGGGAGCAATGTACTGATGATTTGCTTTCATAGAGGACTCAGGGGAACTCTACTAGTATCCCTTTGTGTTTGTTGTAAAAGGGGGAGAGAAAATCCTCATCGCCTAATGGAGAGATAGATGCTTCAACAAGTGTAGGGGAGAGAGACTTTTTAACATTATGTAGATAAGGGGAGTTCTCAATCCATACCATTTGAAAACTGATGAGAAGGTTTCCAACAACTCTAAAGCCCCGTTTGTTTAGAGGGATGGGATTTTAAGGGGTGGGATAGTTGTACAAACTATTCCACCTCGTACAACTATTCCACCCCTATTGGATTTGAAGTCGTTTGGTTATTTGGGGCGGGATTTTGGATCGACAACATCAAATTTTGAGTTTTCCCTGTTGGCCCACTTGGCTCTCCATCTCTCCCACCCCAACCTCTTGCAAGGTCCTACCAAATCGGCAGGGCTTTAAAGGGAAAGTTCGTTGAGGATCAACCACAATCTCTCAGTGCAAAGTCCGTTGGTGATTGCGATCTTCCATCGTCCCTGCAACTCATCTAAAACAAAAAAAAAATCCATGGAATTTATGTCCATGAGAACCCAGAAAGTTTCAGGCTTAGGCGTCGAATGCACATTTGATAAGATTAATTTTTAAACCATGCTGGCACATTCACTGAAACGCTTGAGAAAGGTCAACCATCAACCCTACTATCTCAGAAAGAAAAAAGATGGGAGAGTCCCTAAGTCCCTACAACTCGTCTTTAAAAAAAAAATGATGAGATCTCTAGCCATGAGAAGATGGGAGAGGGTAACAAAAAGGATGAGAAAGGGGTTTCAGAAATTAAGAAAGGAAGAATAAATTAGGAAGATGATGCGAAAGGGGTCTCAGAAATTGAGAAGGGAAGACGAAATTGGGAAGATGGTGAGAAAGGGGTTCAGAAATTGAGAAGGGAAGAAGAAATTAGGAGTTGTTGAAAGGAGTTTCAAAATTAGGGAGATAAAGGGGTTTCAGAAATTAAGAAGGGCTCTGTAAAAATCATTGATCGTAGAAGGATTTGAATGGGATTCAACTGCTCAAGAAGGTGGGAGAGGAGAACAAGGAAGAAGAAGAGATGAAGGTAGTGATCGGAGGGGGGAAAAAAATAGAGAAGCTTGGTTAGGCGATTGGAGCCCGTCAACTGGGGAAGAACAAGGAAAAAGACGACCTGCAACTCCTCGCCCCAACCCTCTTTCTTCAACTCGTCATCCGCATGCTTGTACCATGCCTTTTGCTTTGGCCGCCCCTCTTTTTCTCTCCTCATTTTTTCCCCTGTAGGCAACCAAACAACATTGGGGCGGAAGAGTTTTACTTTCCCCTAGCTTTACTTTTATGTTATTCACCCCAACCACATGTGGATCCCAACCTAACAAGTATCCCACCCCAACAACCCCTCTAAACAAACAGGGCTTAAAGGAGAAGAATATTGCATATTGATTGCCCTTGTTAGCAACCTTACTCATATGTCAGTGATGAGGTGGACAAAGACATGATATGGCACATACAATTACCCTAATGACATGACAGTGCTCATTGGTGTGTAAAAAATGTATGAAAGCATTGAATGGTGTAGTGGTGCTTGATGTGATTTTCCAAAAAAGATGCGGCAATTTTAGCTCAAGGGCACTAAAAATCGGCTTGAGGGTTTTCGGCCATAAATCCGGATTAGGCCAAGCCTGAGTTTGGACATGGTCCGATGGAGGTCTAGGTCTATCCATTTAATACAATTGCCTTTGAAATTCTCAACCTTCAAATTTTGAGATCCAAATTTCCCAATTCAAAATGCTTATTTATTTTTGTTTTATTTTTTTCACAATTCAAAATGCGTGCGTTTGAAAGTTTATTCTGAATATTTATGGTAGGGATGAAAATGGAAACCAATGAAAAAATAAGCAACAAAAGATGATGCAAAATTTAATATTAATTTTCTTTTCTTAAAATAGACAAATGAAAATACAAGAAAAACGTACAATATAGGGTGACCTATATGGTTGAAATTTAATATTAATTTCAACCATATATTTAACACTTAACTAAATCATGTTAAGTGGCAAAAATAGGGATGTACGAACTGCATTTCCCCATCTACTCTAGTGATCTTTAATAAAGAGGCATTTATTTAATTTATAAAATAAAAAAATTATTTATTTCAAAGGTCTATTGACTTTAATAGTTGTTAGCATACGATAACACGCAACAATCAGAATGAGACGTACTGGGGCCCACTTGAACTTGTGGGTCCCCACAGTCACACCATATTCTGAAAACGAAATGTGTATAATGTATAATGTAATACACGGTAGAGAAACCCATTATCTTGAAATTTCAAAAATTTGAAAATTTTCAAATTAGTAGAGTGGGAATCACCGACGGCGTCGATTAGTTAAAACTTAAAAGAAAGACAAAAGCAATTTTTTACAAGTGCTCTGTCACTAAAAGGGACCCACATGGACCTTACCGTATAAGGAGCTCCTCTAACCGTTGGATCAGTTTCGTATCACACCCAACTTAGACCCAACGTGGGCCATGGGCCACGGCTTTTGGTTTGATCTCAATCAGACGTGTAATCGCGCTCCTCATTTTAGTGACCCCCCTCATTTAATTAGTAATAAACAAGAGAGAGAGAGAGAGAGAGAGAGAGAGAGGGAGAGAGAAAAGAAGAAAAAAATTACCCTTCAGTCTCTCTCTCTACTATGGGCTTCGTGGAGATATAGATATCGTACGCGCACCGTCTCGTGTATTGCCCTTTCCTTTCCGTTGTTTAGGGCCTCTCCCTTCTTCTCCATTGCCGGCAGAGATAGGACGAAGAGGAAGAGACAGATTGAGAGAGAGAGACTCTTTTGTTGATTAACGCTTCTACGAAACCTATTTTTCTCTCTGCAAAAGTAAAGAGAAGCGTTTTCACGGCAAATATAGACAATGTCAGAAGACGAGAAATTGTTAAAGGAAGCGAAGAAGCTACCATGGGAAGATCGTTTGTTACATAAAAATTGGAAGGTTAGGAATGATGCGAATATCGACCTTGCTGGTCTCTGCGATTCATTTACTGATCCTAAGGATCCACGTCTCAGGGAATTTGGTGAGTTATTCTTTTTTTTTTTTTGTTCTAGGGCACAGATCTGGTTCTGTAGTTTATTGGCATTTGATTGATCTATATCTGCATCTGCATTGTGTTCTAAGGCGTTTGTGGATTTGATGTATAGCTTTTGTTCCTCCGTGGATCAAATGTTAATTTTTGTTTGTCTGTTTATTGATCTCACTTGCTGCGTTGTTGCTAACATTTCTTTTGCTCAGGTCATTTTTTTAAGAAGACGGTTGCTGATTCCAATGCTCCTGTACAAGAGAAGGCTCTTGATGCCCTAATTGCATTCTTACGAGCTGCAGATGCCGATGCTGGAAGGTAATGTGCTACTTTGTTCATTAGGGATCTCGTTACGTGTTGCATGCCTATATATGTATTTATATCTTAAATTTTTTGAACTTGTGTCTACCATCTTTTTTGGTAGTCCTTTCCTTAATTTCTATTGTCTAATGTAGATTTGCCAAAGAAATATGTGACGCAATTATTGCCAAATGCCTCACTGGTCGGCCCAAGACAGTGGAGAAGGCTCAGATGGTTTTCATGCTTTGGGTGGAGTTGGAGGCCACAGAAGTGTTCCTGGTAAGCCATTTTACCTTGTAGAATATGGTCTCCAGTTGCTCTTTCTCCTCTCCCTTGTTAATGCCAAGTTTAGCATTGCATTTATAGTAGTTGTTGGTGATTATAGAAATTCTCTAAAACTACCTACCTTTACGTCTCTCAAGTTAAGTTTGCGGAATGCCTGTTTGGGCTATATGGGTAGGAGGTTTGATCCTCTTGTCCTCTTTTCATTTTCGTCCTTCTTAATAAAATCACTTTGGAAAAAAGAAAAGAAAAAAAGAAGTGAAATGTGGGGTGAGGGTTGGAAGCATAAAGGTTCAAAATTCAGCATAATTTTAAGGAGGCAGTTTCTCTTCACCCTTCCTTCGCCGATGGGCCTGAGTATCTTGGCATGGGCATTTGGAACAGTGGGAGGGCATTATCGACCTCATACAGTAGGGGCAGAGTAATAATCAGCCATGGCGGAGGAAAACTTTCTCCTAGTTTTAATGTCCCTGGTTTTAATGTCAATCATTTTGCTCCTAGTCCTATTAGTGAATCACATGTATTCAGATTCGAGCATTTGTTCGTTATAGGGAAAAAATATTTATTTTAGTGAGTATCTTGGATCTTGTTGGATAGAATGGATGCAGTACAGACCATCAAATGTGCTTACAATTACTAAAAGAATGAACTATTCCTTCCCCCCAGGTAAGTGGTATTTTGTTAATGAATCAAGTGAAGAGGATAAAACATAGCTCCAAATTAGGTAACCTAACTAGTATATACAACAAACTATTCCCCCCCTCCCCTTTGGATAAGTAACATTTTATTAATGAATCAAATCAAGAGCATAAAAAAAGCCATTAAAGATGGTAACCTAGACAATATAAGTAGCAGTGCTAGACTTCTGTTGCAACATACAACCTGGTGTACATGCATGATGCCTAATAGATTGAATATGATGAGAAGACCTTCAAGTCTCATCTGAGGGATCAGACATCCAAGTGAAACGTTTTCACAAAACTTCATATCTACTTTGTAATTGGATTAGACCAATTGTAAATATTTTCATCTTCCAATGCCTCCCTTTACAAATTGAGCTGCCGTAAATTTGCATGGTTCTCATTGTGATGGGAACCGTCTTGCCCTTTTAATCTAGTGAGTTAGCTTCCGTTGTCTTCTGTCCTCCTAAGATGTCATCCTATGGATAACTTTTATTAATCCTTCATTTATCACCAGACCAAAACCTATAGAATTTGAATTAGGATCTACTTTATACATCTAAAGCTTTCTTTGCAGCTGATTTAATAATGTAGTTTGGTTGCAAGTGAAAAAAAGAGTGCACCCAGTGCACAAGGTTTCTGCCACTGTGGGGTCTGGGTAGGCAGCCTTACCCCCACTTTGTGGAGAGGCTGTTTCCCGACTAGAACTCACGATCACTAGGTTGCATTGTAGCAACCTGTCTGTTGCGCTGAGGTCTGCCCCTCTTGTTTGGTTACAAGTTGGTTTCTCTTTGATTTAGCAATCGGTTCTCTTGGATGTCTAAATTGGCTTTCATACTAGGGACAACCTTGGGGAATGGGTTTGGAACTGGTAAGCAACCTAGAATTGGAACAAGAATGCCATTGTTATTTGCCTTGAACACGATTTTCTGATGCTCTCACACCCTGATTTATCTGGGTGTGAGAGCATGCATGATATAATAGGTTCCTCTCACTATAACGTTGCCATTGCTTCATATGCAGTTGCATTTGATGTTGTTTAGGATTTTCATTCAAGAACTTGCCGTTACATTTCTTTGTTGATTCACGGGGAAAACAAATGAAAAGTTTTGCTGATTCATGGGTCACAGAGAAGCATATGCTGGACTATTTTACTTCTTAAAAGGCTCACAACTCTGCCATGGAATAGTTCTCTATATCATTATGTAATATTAACTGAGCATCGTACAGTGAAGAAACCTACATCCCATAATGTTGAAGGGTTGGAAATGAAATAAGAACAGAAACACTTTGGAGCTGAAGAAATTTGTTCTAGCTTATTCAATCTTCTATTCCTTGTTACTGATTCTATCATTTCACAGAAGGCGTTGAAATAAAAACTTAGAAGTGCAGCTATAGTCTTGGAATCTTGGTTTATCATGCTCCATTTGTAGGTATCTGCACCAAGGACATCAAACTCAAGGTTTCCATCATTCCTTCTCTTTCCTGTTGTGCCTGTTTCATAGATGAACCTACTAAATGGATGTTGAATTCAATCAATTTCATTATAGTGTAGATGGATATAATGGTCCTCTTTGGAGAACTGGAGTAGTTTAGTGTCATTTTCAGTTGTTCATGTCAAGAGAAGTTATGCCTTGGAGATGCTCAACATAAACATTAGTGGAGATGTTCATGGAGTTATATTAATTTATCATAAAGGAATCATTAGAGAAGCCATGGCTAAGGGAATGGATTAGAGAGAATGAGGTATTCATGTAGCCAAAGTGATGTTTAATGAGTTGCTTCAAGCCATGGCTAATGGAATGCATGATTTAGTGAGAATGAGGTATTCATGTAGCCCAAAGTTATGTTTAATGTGTTGCTTCCATTCAGGTTCGTTGGACTGAGGATATCTTATTTTTGTGTTTCAGTGCTTTCTTTGTTGTCCTTTACAAAGCATCATTGCCTTTTTAGTACTGATTTAGATTTGGTCTACGAGAAAGAAAAAAAAACTGCTGAAAAATTGTTGGTGACTTGTGTAAGAAATGTTGGGGGGTCAAGGTAGTGAATTCCCAATTACAATTGTGTTACATCAAGCATCAACTTTAAGCCTTATTTGTTTTCCCTTATCATAGATGTTTTAATTAGAGACATTCAAGATGAGGTTCTTTGATGTTTGCATTTTGTTGATGAGACAAAAGCAATTATTAATGCCAAGTTGGAATTGTGGCTGTCATCCTTGAATCAAAAGGTTTAAAGATAAGTAGAACGAAGACATGGTATATGCTGTGTAAATTTAGTTACACTAGGATGGATAATGAGGTGGTGAAAATTGATTAGAGGGAGATTCTGCAAAGTGATTATTTTAGTTATCTGGGCTCAATTACAAAGAAAGAAGGTGATATTGAGGATGATGTTTTATAGAGAATTAAAATAGGATGGATGAAGTGGAGGGTGCGTCCATAGTGTTGTGTGATCAACATAAGACAGTCATACGATTGACTCTGATGTATGGTTCATAATGTTGTCTAGTTAAGTAGCTTCATGTAGATAACTCAATGTTGAGATGGATGTGTGGCAAAACTAGGAAGGGTGAACTAAGGAATGATTATATTAGAGTTGATTTGGGAGTAGCTTTCGATACATGATAAGCTACGAGAGTCCGTTTGAGGTGGCGTGGCCATGTTCAACGGAGGCCTTTGGATGCTTGAGTATAGATGAGCAATTTGTTAAAATTGAAGGAATTAAAAGAGCCAGGGGCAGACCCATAATGAAAAGAGGAGAAGTGGTGAGGAAGGCATGCATAGCTTAGGCCTTGTATCAAGTATGACCTTGAATAGAGTTGATTGGAGGGCAAGGAGCCATGTTGTTGACCCCATTTAGTTAGGATAACGCTTAATTTTTGTTGTTGTTTTATCCCTATTTACTGTTTGAATCATCCACAGATGATGGTTCTACCTCTGAATTCGATTGTTTCTGCTGCTGCTGGTGATATGGATACCATTTTCGCCTGAACCGTGAAGTTGGCATGCTTATGCATCGGGCATGGTTTGGTTAGATGTGAAGTCATGTGAAATAATCATTGGTAAAATATAATGAGATAAATGAATGAAAGTAGCCAAAAGGGGAATAAGATCAACATAGTTTATGTTGAAAATCAATTTCCATGGGTTCAGTTGTGTTGAATATTTGTTGGGTCACATTTTGTTTTCTTGTTGGGTGATATTTTACCCAATGATTATTTTCCATTTTTTGCTGAAATATGTGAGAAATTTTCAATTTCTGCTTTCTATGCTATGGTCCCTAGTGTTTCTCATGCCACTTGGCATCAAATTTACTTTTGAGGAAAGACTTGGAAAATTTTCTTTTGTTCTGCCTTTTCATTAAATGCCAACTTTCCAACAACACACCTCAGCCTTATCCCAACTAAATGGGGTCGGCTACAAGGATCCCTAATTCCGTATGGGTATAAAATTTAATAGAAGTAAAAAAGAAATAGACATAGAACCACCACATAAACATCTCACCTAAAAGGGGTTGGCAACGTGGATCTTTGCCCACCACATTAACGCCAGCTTTCCAATGTAAATTTTATTTTACTTCACTTAACGTCACATCTAAGGAAGGGCCTTATTCTTTGAATTTCTTACCTCTTGTCTATTTTCTTGTATCCTATTGAATCAGATCTCTTTACATTCCTTTAAACCTTCCCAAGGCCCGACTTCTTTTTTCTCTTTTCTAACTCAGAAATCTTTACCTACTCTTCTAGTAATCATTTATTTGTGTATCCAGATGAATACTTCCCTCCACCGCCTCTTCGTTGCAATATTGCTCTAGGTATTTAATGTTTACATATTATATCTTTCCAAGTTAGGTATCAATAATTTCTCATATCGATATGCTGATATATTATATGTGGGCATGTGTTAAAGTTGTTACAGCATTAAAAAAAAAAAAATTTGTGATAACAAAATATTTGAGATTTAGCCAGAATGGAATTTATTTTCAGGGCCAAGTACTGAAAAATGACCTTGTTTTTCTTCCCTTATTTCTTGGTAATGTAGTGCTTAGTTCAACTAAGAACCAACACTACAGTTGGATCAATGCCCTGATATTATCACCCCAAGGGGTTATTGTAGTTGGCTTGGAGGGGACACGGTACTCCGCCTCAGGAAGCGAGGTCCTGTGTAAGCATCACAGTGACCCCATGGACTAGTCAGGTCAAAGATCCGGACACTGTGGGTATCGAAAAAAAAAAAAGAAAAAAGAAGAAGATATTCTCAGGCCTTCATGTAACAATCGAACATCAATTCCAGTGGCTGATTCAGACTTTGAATGGTTTTCATAAAATTGGCAACATCCAGGGCAGAATTCTCTCTCCAAACCAAAGTCAAACCTCACTGTTGTGATGCTGATTAGGTCCTTGAAAATTAGGGAACAGTTGATGAATAGTAACTGAGATTGATGCACTCTAGGTTTGCAAAAAATTCTCTCCAGAACTCAGATCGCGGATTGGAATAAAAGAAAAATAGTAGATAGAAGGATAGATTTGGATTAAGTCTCTCATTCTCCCCATTGGGCCTCTCACCCCTCACAGGTATAGGCATCTCACCCTCCCTACTTTATCTCATGGATTAGCATGGTTTCAAAACCAAAACTCTGTTTTGGTTTTTATTTTTTCAGTTCAATCGTAGGATGTATTCGGCATTGTTTTTTATTTAAAGAGAATTGATTACAACCAATGTAAAATAAAATAAAATCCTAATAACAATCTAATTAACAAACTAAAGAATTCTAGAAATAGAAACTGCCTACTACATAAAACAAACTACAAAATAGAAAATTGTCTAATCTAATAAAGCCTCCAATACAAGGCATATTTGAAGCCTAAAATATACGGTCATGCAAGCTGGGAGATTCTTCCACATTCCCTCCACACAATTAGCCATGAGGCCTACCAAATCTGAAGTAATATCCTTCCTTAAGTCGTGTTTGATATCTTCTTGGAATGCACGAGTCTAGTCTTCATGCTGCTGGCAATAAACCCCACGAAATCTGGAGTTAAACTTCCAAAAAATGAGCAAGTCAATAAAGGAAAATCTGAAAAGATAATCTCAAAAAATCATCTCTTTGCAGACTGTCCTTGGGTCCCTTATCCAATCAAGAACCTGGCCACACCTGACTAGGCTGTCTCCCACAGCAATATTCCTAATTTTTTTTTTTTTGGGATAATGAGCTATTGAGCTTGAATGGATTTGGGAGTATTTTAATGGATTTGGCATATGGTCAATCCAGGCATGGAGGAAAATCTTTCGTTTTACTATTTTCCTCCAAATCATATTAGTAACCATGACCTGTTCACTGAAAACTTGTTATTAAGATTGTGGTGAATGCATTTCACAGCTTTCCTACGGCTATGTGCATGGGCATCCAGTATCTGGGTACACTCTTAATCAGAGAGGTAGATACTGTTTCATAGGTTTATAAGCAGTACCACATGTCTCATCACTGGCTTCGAGGGTGTTTTGTTAACATTGGACCATTGGGGAATAGTAATGATCTTATTGAGTGAGCAGTTTTCAAATTGAAATTACCCACGGCCATTGCTCACCATAGTTGTCAAGTTGACAAGGTGATCCAAGTCGTTGAAGAGGTGATTAAGTGACAAGGTGCTTGCCTAGGTGACGTAGGCATGTGCTAATGACTAAACGCAACATACAACAATGTAATTTATATGATTATGTTTACAATCAACATAGAAGCCATATCAAGGCAATATGTGATAATTTTGTTAGTAATGGCCTAATATAAGAGAACCAACATATAATGGACAAAGCGTACTAGCGTTGAATACAATATAAGTTTATTCATCAAAAAACAACGCAATAAACATAAATCAACGTCAACTCGTGAAGTGTCAAAAAGGCGTGTTGTCGCCTTGGACCAAGGTTTGATGTCTCTGTTTTGCCCATGGTTTTGCCCTTGCTTAAAACCAAGATCTAGGCGAATTCGGGTATTTTTTAACAGGAAAACTTGGGGTGGGTTTTGGTAGCCATATGGCCAAGTTAGGTCCTGAAACGTTTCATCCAACCTATTTTAGGCCTCTTAAAGATAGTGGAAACATTATATTTTAAAAAATGAAACAAAAAATGATACTTGGACTTCGGACCCTAGGTTAATAGTCTGCGTTGTATACAATCTCTACCTTAGGCTATTCTACACAATCTTTTGTACTACTGGAACACATAATTCATGAAAAACAACTTAATAAGCATTAGGATGAAGACATCAAACTATAAAAAATAAATTAGGCATCATACATTGTTGAATAATAGATATTTTGTTTACCAAGAATCACATATATTAGAGTCAACAATAGTAAAATGCAATTGGATAACTCACCTTATGCCCATCCTAGAGTCCTAGTATTGAAATAATTGGCGGGCCGGATCATAAGCACTATATTGTTGCTGATGGTGGATCAAGTATTTCTTCAATTGAATCACAAAAGCTGGGTAAGATTTTGTTGTTGTTGAGTACAAATCCTTTTGTTCTGAGCTTCTAGTTAAGATTTGACAAAAAATGGGTGCAAATAGGAGATGGGGGGTAGTTTTGTTCCCAAACAGGCCAAAACTAATCGAGATAACTGAGATTTTGCCGAGATACCGAAATCTCGGTCGAGATATTGTAGTATCTGCATCTTGCTTGTTGTTTCGTCTCAAGGTCTCTCAAAACTGAGATATTTTCGAGGTCTTGGCGAGATCTTGTACTATGCCTTGGACCCAAGAAAGAGCCTGGATGCCTTGACAATTATGGTGCTCACAGTTGGGATGATGGCTTTTGGGACACCTGTAATTCCTTCTGGTATAGAGGGATAGTGGACATGGATAGGGAGTTATATCTTTTTTTATCATGTCATGGACAAAGGACAGAATTCCAATGGTAATGGATCTTGTTTTTGAGGCACATAAGCTAGTCACCATTTTTATGCCTAATTTGTTTTACTGTTTATGTTCTCTCAAAGTCTATGGCAGGTAATGGTGCATTTTTATTTTTTAAAACTTTTTTTAGTGGTTTGGTTAAAATATTCCATTCCTTTTTTTAGTGTTTCCCCAATTTCCAATTCTTCTCTTCCTTACAAATTGAAATATTCAATTCAAATTTCATAATGATAACTCCCGGGTACAGAGTGACCATTGAGATCAAAATGATCAACCTTGATTGTATCTTGTTATGACTATCTTCTTGTCATTGGTTCTTTTCTAGTGTTCTTTTCTTTTTGGGGGGGGGGGGAGTTTAGGTTTTGGATTTTACATTTTATGAGAATTCCCTTAATTATCTTGATAATGTGAAATCGCAGGATACTATGGAGAAAGCAATTAAAAATAAAGTTCCTAAAGCAGTTGTGCCAGCTATTGATGTCATGTTTCAAGCCCTTAGGTTTGTCTTTTAAAAAATGTCAATGGTGGGTATATTATTTCATTTTCCTCTTATCATTTTCTGTATTGATTTTTTTTTTTTTTGTTTACATTCAGTGAATTTGGTGCAAAAGTTGTTCCACCCAAAAGAATTTTGAAGATGCTTCCTGAACTTTTTGACCACCAAGACCAAAATGTTCGTGCATCTTCTAAAGGGTTGACACTTGAGCTTTGCCGCTGGATTGGAAAAGACCCTGTGAAATCGATCCTGTTTGAGAAGATGCGGGATACTATGGTTAGTAATATGTATTGATTATTCACATGGAAGCGGACTATGTGTTTAACCGAATATCTTATGTCTAAAATGGTGCTTTATTTGTGATTGTTTCAAGAAAAAAGAGCTGGATGCGGAGCTTGTCAATGTCACTGGTGCAGCTAAGCCAACCCGCAAAATTAGGTTGGTATCCAGTATTTGCTGTAGAACAATTAATTTATCTTTCAAAACCTATTTATTTATTTGTTGAGGGGAGAAGTTAATGACTATCAAAATCAAATTACCCCAAGCTGGGAACCAATAGTCGACAAAGATCTAGAACAACAGGCACAATAATAACCCTAATTAGCAATAAACCAGCATGGGGTGATCAGATCTGGTTGCAACTCTGTTCACGAGGCCTTTCAGAGTTAGGAATAAGTTGCCAAAATTAGAAGTGAATCCAATGGTTAGATCGGAAGATATAATGCAGTTATGAAATTCTACCAGAAAAAAAAATGCAGTTATGAAAATAGAAAGTTACCAAAAATTTGAAACTTATGGTTAGAAACAACAAAAAACAACTAAATTGAAGAAATAGAAAGTGTAAACAAAATAGAAATTGAGGGAATGAAAATAGCAACTAAGGAACAAATTAGTAAGTGGGTATAGAAAACATACTTTAAGGGAATGAAAATAGCAACAAAGGAACAAATTAGTAAGTTGGTATAGAAAACATACTTTTCACGTCGTCTAGGTGACCCAAGCCGTAGTTGTTTCAGTTTTGAGCTTGATTTTGACTAGGCTATAATTTGCGAAACTCTGAAATTCTGGTTTAAATCTGGAAGGTTGTGGTGGTTGGTTTCGTGGCTCAACTGGTCAAGTTAGGTCCCAGAACTTCTATAATGGAACTCTTATTAAAAAAAAAAAAAAAAAAAAACCACAATGGTAGTTTGACTTCGGACCCTAAGTTGGTTGCATACGCTGTACGCTGCTGTGTATATTATTTTTTTATGGCCTATTCCACACAAAATTTAGTGCTAGAACACATAATTCAGTTATACTACCTGTCAACTTGTTCCATGCTTGTATGAGAGTTATATGGCCAAAAAAAAAAAGGTTTTTAGGGTTGTTAGAGGTGAACCAGCGAAGTGAATGAAATGTGTTCCGAACCTTTAAGGAATGTTGAAACAATACATTTTGTTAAAATTTTGCCAGAACATGAACTTTCGACTGAAAAACTGCATTTTTATGTATCGTTTGAGGTTTCATTTCAACATCTTTTGAAAACTGAAATATTTTTTGAAATTTTGGTAAAACAATTGAACTATGCTCAAGGCGTTGTAGGGGTCCTAAATGCTAGGCAACCAAGGTGTCCAAAGTGCGATGCTGAGGCGATGCCTTGACACTATTTAAGAAAATAGAAAGTTGCAGGACACTATTATAAACCAAGCCACCGTAAGGTGCTGCCGCAGGTCTTTTAGAAGGCAGTGAACTACCAACACTTTGAGGGGTGGTATTTCATAGAATTAACAGCAACACCAAAATCTGTCCAAAACTTAAGAAGGAACTCAAACAACAGTTAGTGAACAGAATACTACTCAAGAGAGCAAACAAAATAAGAAAAGTAGTATGCGTAACACTCAACAACAGAATCTGACCTTTCAATGGAAGAAATTAAAAAAGGAATATAGAAAAATAGAAGAAAGGATATGTTAGGGCTCTCACATCTGTGCATATGAAATCCCAACAACTCCAGCCTTAGCATCCCAAAGTAGAGAAGTTCTGCATGCCACAGAACCATGGTTCGTCTCTCTCATAAAATTCACAAGCTCAAGGCTACATTATTTCTCAAATCATTAAGGGTAGTGTGGTCCCCTATCTTTTTTATAACTTCAATGGAATAAGAAAATAGGAAACCCCCCATGTATAGACGGATGAATCCTTTACAACCTGAGTTTTCCACTAATAGAAACTCTTCTAGAACTCATTAAAATGTAAACTATAACTGGATTGTTTCATATATATCCAAACCCTTCTAGAGACACCACTGAAATAAAGAATACAACTTCCTAAAATAGAAACTGACACTAATCCCGTATAGGACTAAAATCCCTCATAGTTGGGCTTATAGAATTGTCTCGTTACAATAGTAAACGCATGTTACTAAGCCCATGGTTCATATAACGCATTGGACACACTCAAAATTAAACATATTGATCCATTCTTGGTCCCGTCCAATGGCCTGGTTTGCTACTGGCTTTCTTATTCTTGTGAACTGCATTATAAGTTTTGAATTTAGTGGTATCATAACTGGTTCTCTGTTTAGGATGTTTAATACCCTTTTATTAGCTTTAGCACTTTTCTTGTTCTTAAGTTTTTGTAATTCTTGTATCTATTAAATTTGCATTACCAATTTCTTGGCTGTGAAGAAAGTGTAATGTAATTCATTGGCACCTTCTAATTAATATCCTTTTCCAGTTACGTTATTGGGCAGTTATGTTGAAAGAAAACGAAATTAGTATACTTGGTTGATTCTTTATTAATCCTTAAGTTTGCTTCCTTTTTTCTATTTGTGTTCTTGCTTTCATTTTGGCATTCCATTTCTCTCTCTGTTATGCGGTTGTCCAATTCTAGATGTTTGAGTAGATAGATATATATTTTAAGTTTCTTGTAGAGTCCATCATAATCCCTGGGTTCAAAATTTTACGACCTTTGAGCTGCGATTGTGTCATGGTGGATCTATTTATTTGGTTTTCTGTCTACTTCGTTTATGCTCATTTGGTAGCAAAGAAATGAGAGTTCAAGGAAAACAAATAGAAACTGAATGGAGAGTGAATACAACTGAAAATATTTCTGCTTGTTTGTTGCATAAAATTGAAAACAAAATTAAAGAGATGGAGATATGATCATTTATAATGGGTGAGTGCTTTAGAAAGCCAAAAAATTTTCTTTAGTTACATGACCAAATATACCATTTTTACTTGAAATCTATTGTTCTCTTATGGGCCTAGAAACTAAAACCAAAAACCATAAGAAAGGAAGGGATCTCCTTGAGGGGGGAAAGAAGGGAAATTCAAAAGTTCTTTGGTATTTGATCCATGGACATAAAAGTGGTTCTCAGATATCTTCCTGCCAAGCTCTTTCCTGTTATTTTTGAGCTCCAGTAAAGATGGGTTTATGGGACCATCCACAATTTTCTTCATTTATGACCTGAGCTGCATCCCTATTTCACATTCGCCTTGATCAAGGATTTAAAGGGGCCTAACAATCCCATAAACAAAAATTTAGAAAAAATGCAGAGCAAGACAACTGGAGTTAGTGTTAGTGATGATTTGATGTGGAAACCAAGAAGAAGAAGAGGTGACAACGACTGGTTTTGTTGCTGTACTTGACAATGTCTATGTGCCTTTGTCAGTTGTTTTGTCACCTGGTCAGTCAACTATTTAGTTCTGTTTGGTTTTCGGCTTGTTTAGATTTTGAGAAGTTTTAGAGGGGTTAAACTCTATTTTGACATTTCTTTCGTCTGTTTTCTCCTCCTTTTGAAATGGAAAATAATGAGCGACTAAAATAAAAATTTCCATGAAAAATTTCTCAACTTTTTTTCTTCTTGGGTTTCCTTGACAGTCGGACAATGGAAAATTGTTTATCTATTATTTAATCAGGAAAAGATTCCTTAACTATCCCAAATGGTCAATATAGAAGGTGTTCCTGTACGATTTTCCCAATTGTGCCATGTGGAAGGATGGTGTGGGCCGTTTGGAAAATCTGACAGTTGATTATTATGTTATGGTTTGGATTGCTCATGTCGCAAATTCCATGCCATCCTTTGTATTATCTCATATATTTTTCATCTGTTCATTTGTTTCTAACCATATTTTCGAAAGTTTCATTTTCATAATGCATTTTCAAAATTTTATTTTGCTACATGGCCAACTCTGGTTGCATTGAAACTTGATAGTTGGGCGGGGGACCCACCTGTGCACAAATATTTGGGCCACATCAAACCTGCCATGTGATGTTTTTTAGGGTTGTATTGGTGGCAGTTCCTGAATGAGCCATGCAAGAAATATGCTTTTATTCTGTTCCTTTTTGTGAACAAGCACACTTATGAACTGGAACAAATATAGCAGATCTTTTTTCTTGGCTAGTCTTTAGTACTTTAGAGGTTCTTCCTTATTGTCTAATAGGCTCAACGAGTTAATTTTATTGCAGATCTGAACAAGACAAGGAACTAGAGCCGGAGGTTGCATCTGAAGTTGTGGGCCCTGGCCCATCTGAAGAATCTGCAGCTGATGGTAAGGCACTCAGTGATTAGTTCGGTTTCATAAATGCCATTAAGTAATGTTGTTTGTTTTTATCAGCTTGATTGAAGCAAACTAATATAAATATGATGTTGGTCAGTTCCTCAGGAAATAGATGAATATGAACTCGTTGATCCAGTTGATATTTTGACCCCATTGGAGAAGTCAGGCTTTTGGGATGGAGTGGTCAGTGTTCTTATACCTTGTGTTACATCTTGATGTATACTACTTCATATTCAGTTTATTTGTTACTCCTATCTCACATTATATCATGCATGATGGAGTTTTTTTATGTTTGATTGGCTGCGTGTCTTCTTTTGATGATTCTAGAAAGCTACCAAATGGATTGAGAGGAAGGAGGCTGTTGCAGAGCTTACAAAACTTGCGTCAACGAAAAGAATAGCTCCTGGTGATTTCACTGAAGTCTGTCGGACGCTTAAGAAGGTCTTCTAGATTTTCTTTTACCCATAACAACTATATCCCATATATTAGTAAAATCTGTGTGACATTTCTTAATACAATGTAGAATTAGGACATCTTATAGAAAAGATTACATTATATGGTTTTTGTTTTCTGGTTCGATACGTTTTTCCCATCTCATCGTCTGTCCTTTTTCTGTTTCTGTACATATCTATGTACCTTCTGATTTTATTGGATGCTTATTTTTGGTGCTTTGTGTTTTGTTGAATTGGTGTTTGGTGTATGAGCTAGATGTATGGTGGGTGCATGCTAATCTGGCCAATTAGTAACTCTCAACTATAATATTAGTTTTCATTTGTATATTTTTATCCCCTTTGCTCTTTTTTTTTTCTTTTTTCAAATTAATTCTCATTCCTTTCGTAGAATTATTCATGATTATAAGCATTTCAAGATTGTCATAACAACTATGCATGTGTTTTTCTTGTCAAGTTTCCATCAGTTGCTTCTATAATGCCTGAGCTGGCAATTATCTCACAGGGCCTGCTTGGCTTCCTGGATTTGGCCCGTTTAATTAAAGTGCTGTTATTGGGTTTGACCTGTTAGCCGTATTACTTAAATGGGATTGGGCTAGGGCATGGTTCCTGGAACCCCATCTGCCTGTGTTACAATTGTAGTGTGAGATTTCCCATCTTATCTAGCTGGCAGATAACACTTTTTTAGTGGAGTAAATTGGTGATATATTATGTTACGTGAATAATAGATTTATATTATTTTATGTATTAGCAATGTAATAGGGGAGTCAGTTACCTTGTGTGGGTTGAATGGGTAGACATGGATGGTTAGGAAACGGGTATAAGAAGTTGTAATTGAGTGGAACTAGTGGGAGGCGTGGGAAGTAAATAAGAGGAACGTGGGTTGTCTATGTGTCTGTATTTAGCTAGAGATAATGAAGGAGATAGAAATTGAATCCTAAATTGTCTCTTAGACAAAGGTAGGCTTCTTTATTGTTGAGCCAAACCCTTCCCCTGCCTTTTCTTTTTCCTCCTATCTTTTCTATTTTCTTTTCTCTCATCTCCCCTTTTGTGCACGTAACATACTAAAATATAAAATTTAGCTGATTTGTTACTTATGCAAATTAGCCCGGATGCACTCTAGCTCAACATCACCCTGTGGCTACCTCTAACAATCACCTTTTTTTTTTGTAGGTGAAACTGGTACTCCAATCACCATGTTTCATTTCCTCGCTTCTATGTTTGATATCATGTATCTTGATTTTTCATGTTATGTTATCTGTACAGTTGATAGTTGATTGAATTATTCATTAAAGTGGAGGGTTTACAAGTAAATATTTTTTTTCTTGCAGCTTATCATAGATGTGAACATAGCTGTTGCAGTTGAGGCAATCCAAGCTGTTGGGAATCTGGCTAGGGGTTTGAGGACTCATTTTTCTGGGAGTTCACGCTTCCTTTTGCCAGTTTTACTCGTGAGTTCATTGACCTACACAATTGATAATTGGAATGCTTTGCATCTTGTAAATTGTGATTATTTATCCATGGTATAATCATCTGCAATCAACTGCATCGTTTGTTCCCAGCCTCCTTAAGTACTTATTTGGTAATCTGTTTCATTGTTACTACTAGTACTTCATATTTGCTTGGTCATGCTACAAGAATAGCTGCACTAGAATGAATTTTCTTTTTCTTGTTTGAAAAAAGAGGGGAATGCCGATTTGTAGATTTTAAAATATGGGATAATCAAAATACCAAGGGGTTGGATATGTGTCATCCTCGAGTCTTTCTGACATTTATATATATATATATATTTTTTTCCCCTTTATCCTGATACTTTGCTGTTCTGTCATTATATTGTGTTCACTGAATCAACTTCCTACCAGATATGTGTTATGTGATGCTTTTGTTTTGAAATATTTAGAACAGTTGGCCTTTCCTTAAGTGAATAATGGTGGTTGTTTTGTGATTAATTTTCTTGAATAGGAAAAATTGAAAGAGAAGAAACCGACCCTTGCAGATGCACTTACTCAAACGCTACAGGCAATGCACAAGGCTGGCTGCCTAACCCTTGTTGATGTCGTAGAAGGCATGTTTTCTTTCAATGTAGTTTGAAAAATGATATCATTATTGGTGCGACCGACTTTATGCTTTATATCCATGCGCAACAAATATTGCTGTTTTATTATGAAATTCTGGTCCATTTTGTTACATTTGAAAGGATATCTTTCTATATACACTTATACATATTGAATGCAGTTTGATGTATGATATACCCCTTTTTTGATTGCTTCCTTGGTATATTTTCATTTGTTTTTATTGTCAGCCAAATGATTTTCTTAATTTTATGGAATATTGTAATTTTGTACGAGGGAAAAGATTGGATTGACTAAATAAGTATAGAGACCATCGATTTTGTGAATCATCTTATATCTTGGACTGAAATGGTTTGATAGTATGAAAGCTTCAGAATACTCAACTGTCAAAGTATATCCCCTACCAACATATATAATCTTAGGACTACGCTCTCCACAAAATTAGGTGAAGGTTATTCATAATAATGCCTTATTTTAATCTTTCCATGAGCCACAAGGGCCACAATTAATTGTAAGTGACAAATTTTCTGATGATTTCATCCTTGGCAATTGAGGAAATAGGTGGTCATGATGAGATGAGACCTTCTGTATCTATAGTTATGTCTGATTGATACGGGGCATGTTACCCAAAAGGAAAAAAAAGGGGCTTTCGCGGGCGAATATTTACTCTTGCAATATCTGTTTCATTCCTCCCCCCCTTTGTGTGATTCTTCTCTTCTCCCCTACACTCTGAGTTCACTCAGGGATTTCTTCCCTTTCTCTACAGGCCCCCTCCATCAATAGGTCCATCCCACGACCTCTCAGAATAAGTGAATTGTTTCCTGGTTCAAGAAAAAAAATTGATATGGGGCAAAAAATTTCAGAAAGTGGCTGGATTTTGTTCCACACTTGACCTCCTTAGCATGGGGTCCCAATTGAAGAAATAGGACAACAATAGCAAGGGGCAGTTAGATACTTGATTTTTTTTTTAATCAATGAAGTGTGGGAACTTTCTGCCATGAGCTTCTTCTTTCTGGGGATGGTGATATATAGCCCTCTTATGATGCATAGGAAGTCATAGTGGGACTCTATGTAATCTCTCTCTCTTCTCAACTTTGCTTTTCTATTCTTGGAGGTCAAGGTTTTGGGTTTCGACCCCGTCCAAAACTGAAACCTCCCAGGTTTTAATCGAAACATGGGTTTTTCTGGGCCAAAAGCGAATCCTAGGTTAAGGACTAGAAAATGGTTTTTGACCCCCTTTTTTTCTTCCCCTGTTTTCTGCTGCCTATTTTTACCATTTTACTGTTAGTCCACGAGTTGGTTTCACAGAAAACCACCCAAATGGTACTTGTGGTTTGACCCATGTTTGCTAGTGTACGCTAAATGCTGCTATACACTAACCTTTTATAATCATTTACTTCATATATTTAGCTATTGAAAATGTAAATATGAAATTAATACGATCAAAACATACATTAGGTTATGGAAATAAAAGTATACAACTCTCACCACTCAATACATGGAGTTTCTCGGCTGGTCTAATCCACGAATTGCATACCACTAAAGATGTTGACGTCATATGAATGCAGGACATATGTATCCCATTAGATATTTTGTGCCTAGTTGTTATAAAAGCCCATGATAGCTGTAGAAGGGTTGAATGAGTAGAAGAATGCAACAAGATGGGTAAAAATCAAGTTATTTGGCCAAAAACATGTGTCACGATGCCAAGGCGGTGGAGGGTTATCTAAGTTCTTAGGTGAGAAGGCACCAGCCTTAAGGAACAAGGTGACCAAGTGTTATTTTTATTTTCCCTATTTTCTAACATTATTTAGTAAGCTATATATATATATATCTTGTATCATAAAAAGTAAAGATTAAGCAACATCAAGTCATTAAAAATCAACATTTAGCCATATTAAACCATAAACAATTGACATTAAGTCATATTAAGTTATAAAAAATCAACATTTAGAGAAATGCTCTTGTTCTATAATAAGTTTGACTGGGCAAATGGTTTTATTTTTACATGAGACTTTTTGTATTAGTTATAACATAAAATCAGCTTTCCAACGAGTCTAAGATTACTTAAATCTAAGTTGTAATGGCAAAGTTATGCTCCGGTTAAACTTATTTTCAAGTGCACGAATAATGTTAAAATCATCTAAATGAAAATATTTTTTTAGATATCAAAACAAAAGATTATTTTACTGGACTTTTGGTTTTTAACAATGCTTTAACATGATAGAATTTATAAAATTTTCATAATTGAGAAAAACCTAGCATTTAAAAGTTGAAAATCGCACCTATAACCAAAATCCAGTTTTTGTTCTTCGACTGGGGGTTGACTTTTTATCAATTTGGAATTTGATTTTTAAACTATTTTTATTGGATTCTATTAGGGGTATTTGATTATTTATGAAGAATATCTTAAGTAAGTGAAATAACTTTACTTAAATGATATTTGGCATAAATAAGAGACAAAACCCAAGGCGACATGCAGTACAACAAGGCGACTGTCGCCTAGGTCCCAAGAAAACCTCTTGGACGCCTAGGCGATGCCTTGACAACTATGGCCATAAACTGCACCACTGTCGTAACTTGCGAAATATGAGGCTCTCATTTGAAACCTCTCAAAACCTGTCGAAGCAAGGTAAAAAATTGGACCAAACTTGTTTCAACCCTTGGTTTTGTCTTGGACCATGTCGAAACTGAGTTATCTCGATTGAAACTTGCAGTTTTGAGCGAAACTTAAAAAAACCTTGTTGGAGGATAACTGAAAAGCAGTTTTATTCCTGGATAATTTGCTTGAAAAAATTTCCAAGAAATTTGGAATGCAGAAAAAGAATTAGATTTATTTTGAATGTAGAAAATTTGTATTCTTTCGTGGTATTTGAACTGTGTTGCTTATGGGCTTGTTTTTAGGATACAGATTTCTTTCAGTATTGTTAGTTTAATTTCTTATTCTTTATTTAGC
The DNA here is from genome assembly GCF_013358625.1 of Macadamia integrifolia. Taxonomy (NCBI): domain Eukaryota; kingdom Viridiplantae; phylum Streptophyta; class Magnoliopsida; order Proteales; family Proteaceae; genus Macadamia; species Macadamia integrifolia. Next base: position 23,173,173 of record NC_056567.1, on the reverse strand, counting down.
TGTAATAAGGCATAGTTTTTGAGTTTATCGTTTGTTCACTTACCTGCTGCACTCGCTATTGCAGATGTTAGAACTGCAGTGAAAAATAAAGTTCCACTTGTCCGCTCCTTAACCTTGAACTGGGTGACTTTCTGTATTGAGACAAGCAATAAAGCTGTTGTTCTTAAGTTGCATAAAGATTACGTCCCCTTATGTATGGAGGTTAGAGAAGCGTTTACCCCCACTTTTTTATATAGGTCCTTTATCAGTTGATTCTTCTTCTTGTAATTTCTGCATGATTTATTTATTTTGGTTCAATTTTCTTAGTTAACATCTTAAGTATTTATGGCTCATGTAGTGCCTGAACGATGGAACCCCAGAAGTGAGGGATGCCTCATTTTCTGCTTTGGCTGCGATTGCTAAGGTAGTTCTCCTGTAGGAAGTGAATCATTTTTTATTTTCCCCTTTAATCGTTACTTCTGTTGCTTTAACTGTTAATAGTATGAATTATCTTCCTTGTACTTTAATGAATTGGACAGTTGGTTGGTATGAGACCCTTGGAAAAATCTCTGGAGAAACTTGATGAGGTGAGAAAGAAAAAACTAGCTGACATGATTGGAAGTTCAGGTGGTGGTGGTGGTGGACTTCCAAGTACGGGCTCAGGTTCGAATATGCTCCCCCCCCCTCCCCCCAGCGTTTTGTATTGCTTTTGCTTTAGAGAATCTTTCTATATGTTTGTTGCTGCTACATTTATTCCTTTTTTACATAAATGTCCTTACAAGTTTATTTTGTAAAACAGCAGCTGCTGCTTCGATTTCGAGTGGGAGCATCTCATCATCTATGGTGGGTTGATTTTGTATTTTCTGATTACTTTTGTGTTCCAGATTTGGCTCAAATGGACCTATTTGAAGTGTCAGGATTTGTATTGTCAATGTAATAGTTTGTACTGTATGCTTCATGATGTTATCATTTCTTGGCTTATTATTTCGCAAACCAAACACTGTCGTACACTTCTCTATTAGTATATAATGGTTCATAACATTATTTATAAAATTAACTTGTCACATTTAATAATTAGCTCAGAAAATATTATTTTAGGAAATTCCATAATAGGTGGTGATTTGAAGGTTGTGTTTATAGAAAATATCATTTCAAAAGAATGTGAAGTTTGTGTTGCTGAACTAACCAGCGACAGAAAATTTATGGTTTGAAGGAAGTGCTGAAAAGATGTTAGGTTTTGAGGAGAGTTTCATAAACTCAGGGTTATATATTAGGGAAAAAGAAAGCCACCCGCTTGCGTGTGTCTATGCCTAGTCACAAGCGGGTGCGAAAAGACTGCGCTGCCCCCCACCCCATGCGCTGAAGATGCCTCCACTTGACCTTCCATTGGTCTGCATGCTGGCGCAGTGGCCGTGCAACCGGGTAGTGTTCTCTTGCCCTATATGTTATTAAGGTTCTGGTGGGTTGGGCATGCTGATGGGTTGAGTATTTCTGCTTTTCTATATGAAAATAAGTACATTTAGGTTTGGTAAATGTTTGTTGAATATTGATGTATTAGGATTGATGGTTTAGTGAAAATGTTTTTAGGAATTTGAAAGCGTTCTCTGATATGGTTATTAGATATTGTTTTACTGCAGAAAGGCAACAGCGTACTGGTGGGGAAATTTAAGAGAACAGAATAGAAAATGCTGCTTTACTTACTAGAAGAAATCTAGTCTGTCAAGCTTCACATTCGGCAAAACAAAGCATCATGTCTCATTATGGCTAACAATTTCAAACCAATGGATTATTTCCCCTCTCCACCCTCCCCTCCCACCCAAAAAAAAAGGGGGAAGAAAAGAAAAAACCAACAGAGTGACTCGGGTATTCCATCACCTTGAGACTTTAGAAAACATTATGTTTAGAAAGGGTGGGGCATCTAGCTTATTTCCACTACTCTTGTTACTCTTCCAATGTTTGAATTAGTTGATAAGTTGATGTCTTTTTGTTGTGTCTTTTTAGGAATAGAATATTAAATCTTTATCCATGTACACTTTTACAAAACTAGAGGAATTTTTAATTAGTTAAAGAAAATAATAAAAGGTAGTAACCTGATTTATGACATATCTTGTTGTGAATGACTGTATAGAAGTGTATTTTTATGTAGCTTATGCTTATCGTGGTTAATTGTGCAAGCATCTGTTATGCACACTATGTTCTTGTATCACCAAGGAAAGAGTAGTGAGGAAATTAACTCTTTTAATCTTATTATGTTCCTACTTTGGTACTTATCATTTGCATGCTCATTCAACTCTATCTGTCTATAGTGTAAAGTAATTTCCCTGGTGTGTGCTTTGATCGTTGATCTATTTGCTTCAAGGAATGTTATTTTATGCTTCACCATCATTATGTGTAATCATTGGAAGTTTGTATTTGATCTTTTGAGATTTGCTCCTTTCTACTTGTGTCTATCATTGAAGTTTTGGAATCATCTTTGAAGTTTGAACACAATTGGTATTCTACATAATATCTTTTTAAAAATATCTCTTGAACCTCTACATTTCTGGAACTTAAAATTTTCTTTGTTTAGTTGCAACCAAATTTATATTATCCTTTTGCAGGCCATCGAGAGTTCATTTGCTAGAAAATCTGCGGCAAGCATGCTTAGTGGGAAGAAACCTGTCCATGCAGCTGTGAGCTTTCTATTTTCCTTTATTTTTATCTTAATTTGTTTTGTTTTCTTTATTTAAGTTGTGTTTCATTCTATTGGTCTTACTGTAATCCTGTTTTGACTTAATTGAATGTTTTATCAGCCGGTCATTAAAAAGGGTGGGACAGTTAAAACAATAGTTGGCAAGAAGGGTGATGCTGTTGGACAGTCAAAGGCTGTGGGGTCAATTGAACCTGAAAATGTTGAGGTAAATCAGTGCTACTTTTTTGTTGGTTGCCTTTTGACCTGAATTGCATTTAGTGGCATGTCATTCTGTTCTTAATTTTGACTGTCAAAATGGTAAGTTGTTGATTGCTATTTGGTTTGCTTTATTTCCTCAGCCAGCAGAAATGAGTCTTGAAGAAATCGAAACCAGATTAGGTTGCCTTCTCCATGCAGATACGGTATCTCAACTGAAGAGTAGTGTGTGGAAGGAGAGGCTTGAAGGTCTATGTTGTTCTTTTGACATGGTTTTTTTTCCCAATCATTAATTTTCCTTATGTCTAGCTTAGTTGATTGATTATAGTTATTTCCTTGGTAAAATGATCACTTATCTACAAAACAGAAGAAGGATAGAAGAAGAAAGTAAAGATTGTTTCCTTCTCATTTGGTCTTCTTCATCTTATATAACTCTACTTGAAGTGGACCATTGACTAGATTCTTAATAAATAGTACAAGTAGACCTTATACTAGATTCTCTTTCTTTCTCTCTTGCTAAATGAAGTTGGAAGAGCGAGACACCTGGACCAATAGCCCTGTTGATCGACCAGGGTTGAGTGAGAAGTTCAAGAGCTCTCTGCTTTCGTTAGATTGGAGGACTATGGAAAGATTCAGCAATGACTAGCATAAAATTTGTATTGAAGGGAAACACTGCAGGCAATTTCAACCTTTCAGATATTTCAAGCTTAACCTAAGTCTTAATTGAACTGATCCACTTTCGAACTCATAATTAATGTGTGAGATACTACTTAGCAGGGCCACACATAGAAGATAATTAAGTAGACAACTTAATTTGTATAAAATTGAACTCAAATACCTATTAGAAATAAGAAAATTTGCCAACCTCTTGAATAATTGCCTGAACCACTTATCAACTTTAACTTCAGATACTTTTTTTTTCTTCCTGTTTTTGGGGTGATTTCACTTGAGCTAAATGTATTATTATGATGTTGCAATTGTGTTTAATTAGCTTATTTTATCCTACTTGCTTCAGTTGAGCTAAACTTGATTATTATGATGTTGAAATTTTGTTTAATTAACTTGTTTTTTTTTTTTGTGTTTTCAGTTTCTTGTCACATCTCCCTCCCTCCCTTTGTGCTTCTTTGGTTTGATTCATCAACATAGTTGTCAAGGCGGCTAGGCGACCCAAGGCCATGGAGGGGCACTTAGGTGACACATGCCTAAGTGTGCATTAATGACTATCTATAATATTGCAATGCTAATTTTTTATAATTACATTTAGCAATTGCGTTACTCTTTCCAGGAGCATAGCGTACACTAGTGCTTCCTGGGTCTCTCTCCTCCCACAGAAGGGGCAGATATGTCATTTCCTTGGGGGGGGGGGAGGAGAGAGATAGACACAGGGAGGTGCTACTGTACGTTACACTCCCGGACAGAAAACGTTATCCCTGAAGTTTATATGCAACGTAGAAGTCATATCAGTGCAATATGATATAATTATGCTAGTAATGGTCTAATATGAGAAAATCAACATATAATAAACAAAGCATAGGATGTGATATAAGCATATCCATGCAATAAATATAAGTGAATGTAAACTTGTGAAGTGTCAACATGGCATGCTGTCATCTTGGACCACAGTAAGAGCCTGAACACCTTGGTGGCTCCTTGACAACTATGTTCATCAATCATTGCTCGACTCTTGGAGGTCACTACTCTCGAGTTTAAGTTGGTGTTCGTATGATGGACCAAACAGTGTCTGCACTTAATATGATTTTTATTATAGGGATAGAGGAGAGTGATTGTTTTTCAGTTTTATTGAATCCCTTGTTTAAAGGCAGAAAATTATTGGTGTGATTTACAATTTGGCAGTGCATGAAGTACCTGAACTGCCACTCTCAATCTATATTTGAGCTGTGAATTGGTTTGAGTTACTGACCAACTGCTGAATACAAATTGTTCTGTGTGCAGTTTGTATATTACCTGTGAATAATTATATTGTTTTTTAGGGTGCCATAAGTAAGCTTCATTTCCTGTTGCAGCAATTGTCTCTCTGAAGCAGCAGGTAGAAGGTCTTAAAGAGATTGACCAGTCAGCAGAGTTTTTGATTCGTTTATTATGTGTCGTTCCTGGGTGGGGTGAGAAAAATGTTCAGGTGAGTAACCTTTCTGGGCCAAGATCCAGGTGCTAATTTTATAATTGCGGTATCTCAGTCATTTTATCTCCCTATGGATGCAGGTCCAACAACAGGTTATTGAAATTATTACTCACATTGCTTCATCAGTGACTAAATTTCCGAAACGATGTGTTGTATTGTGCCTTCTAGGTGGGTATTATGGTTATGGAATTGCATTGCATTTTATGGATGTTAAAGCTTTCTATGAAATCTTCTGTACAGTAATTGAACCAAGTTGCAGCAAATTTACGTTTATGAAATATGGTGAAAAACGAGTGTACCCTTTGCACGAGGCTCCTGCCACTGCGGGATCTGGGAGGGTCATAATGTATGCAGCCTTACCCCTGATTCGAACCCGTGACCACTAGGACGCAATGGAGCAACCTTACCCTTGTGCCAAGGTCTGCCCTTTTTATGAATTATAATGGAATGAGAAAAAATCACATCTTCTTGGGTCAGCTTGATCAATGACATTTGACTGTTGTTGAATAATCAAAGCTGGTGGGTAAATGCTTGCATTTTTGGCCTCCCATTTGAAACAAGTTATCGACTTGGGGCCTGGTTTGCTCATCAGTTGCAAAATTTTATGCTGCTTTATATTTTTTGGGCTTGTGTTGGTGTGTCTTGTAAAGCGTAATCTGATGTCGTAGCTTTTCCAATATATCCCTAAATTACAGGTATAAGTGAACGGGTGGCTGATATTAAGACCCGTGCTCATGCGATGAAGTGTTTGACTACTTTCTCTGAAGCAGTGGGTCCAGGATTCATTTTTGAAAGAGTAAGTGTTTTTGGTTTTTAATTGACCCCAGTATTGTAATTTGTAAATACACACGTACTGCTCTGCCTTTCTCTCTCTCTCTCTCTCTCTCTCTCTCTCTCTCTCTCTGTGTTTGTGTAAAGTTTTTTTGGGTCTGGGGGTGGGTTTTCTTGCTAATTTTCTTTCTGTTTTTGGGTCCTTGTTCTGTTTGAATAATAACTTCGGAGTTGCTTATTGTAGCTTTACAAAATCATGAAAGAGCACAAGAATCCCAAGGTTCTTAGTGAGGGCATTTTGTGGATGGTTTCTGCGGTTGAGGACTTTGGCGTTTCACATTTAAAGCTTAAGGTGTTTTCCAGTTTCATTTTGTCAATGCTACTATATTTATTCTGTATTCATTTCTATTCCTCTCTGCAGCTATATGATGATGTGAATATTCCTGTCCTATTTTTCAGGATTTAATTGATTTCTGCAAGGATACAGGTCTTCAGTCGAGTGCCGCTGCCACTAGAAACGCAACCATAAAGCTTATTGGTTCACTGCATAAGTTTGTTGGTCCAGGTGCTCATTTTACTCTTTCCGGTCAAATATTGGTTAGTTTTCATTTTCCATTGTGGGGCTAACATTTCTGTTTTTTTACTTATCAGATATTAAAGGGTTTCTTGTGGATGTCAAGCCCGCACTTCTTAGTACACTTGATGCTGAGTATGAGAAAAATCCATTTGAGGTATGACCTTTTGGGTTTGTTTATGGGCTCTCTGCATCACTGTTTATTTTCTGGTTGTGGAATACTAATTTTTAGAATGTTTTAGCAGGGGGCATCAGCAGCTCCAAGAAAAACTGTTAAGGCGTCGGACTCTGCTTTGTCTATGTCTGCTGTTGGATTGGATGGCCTGCCTCGTGAGGATATTAGTGGGAAAATCACGCCTACTCTACTGAAGAACTTGAGTAGTTCTGATTGGAAGGTCTGTGTCCCAAAGCATTCTTATTCAGCTTCTTGTTACCTTGTATTTTATTTTTCTCTGTTGTTTCTTGTTGTGATTGTGTGTGTGTGGGTATCTGTCTATGCAGTAAGTGGATGGGATCTTATTAGTTACAATTATTGGTCTGAGTGTTATTCAATTTTCCAGGTCCGTTTGGAATCTATTGAATCAGTCAATAAAATTTTAGAAGAAGCCAACAAACGCATTCAACCGACTGGAATGGGTATGTCATTAATTTAATCTGTTTACTTTGTTATCATGTGATCATTTGAGAGTGGTTGACCTGGTGCCTGGTGGGAAGACGTCACTTTATTTTTTCAGAGTACTTCCTCTAGTTAATTATCTGTGGTATTCCAGGGGAGTTATTTGCTGCTCTTAGAGGCCGTCTATGTGACAGTAACAAAAATTTAATAATGGCAACCTTAGCCACCCTTGGTGGTGTTGCGTCTGCTATGGGTCCAGCTGTTGAGAAGGCAAGCAAGGTTTGCAGACTCAAAGATCCTGTGCTTTGTTTCATGTTTTTAATTTTTTTTGTTTTAAATTTAGCTTTAATTAGAATTTTAAAATTTGGATTCTTGCAGGGAATTCTCTCTGATGTTTTGAAATGCCTCGGTGACAATAAAAAGCATATGAGAGAGTGCACTCTGAATACCTTGGATTCCTGGGTTGCTGCTGTTCATCTTGATAAGATGGTACCTGCTGAACCTGGCTCAATTTTTTAAAACCTTGTGTTTATAATATTTTCTTATTGAGTGTAATGCGGATTATGGTGTTCTTTAGGTTCCATACGTTACGGCTGCATTGACTGAGGCCAAGCTTGGTGCGGAAGGGCGAAAGGATCTTTTTGATTGGTTAACCAAACAACTTTCTGGATCAAGTGATTCATCTGATGCCTTTAACTTGCTGAAGCCAGCTGCCTCTGCTATGACGGTCAATATTAAATTTTACATTTAGTTTCTCAAGTTCAGTCAGATGTTGGAGTTATGATTAACTTACTTTACCTATAATTTGCCTTGTATTTAGGACAAATCGTCAGATGTTCGGAAAGCAGCAGAAGCATGCCTTGGCGAAATTCTGAGAGTTTGTGGACCGGAAGCTGTATGGGCCTAGTCCCTTAAAGTTTAATTTTCTTTTATATTTGGGAATTCAACTTTGAATTTTCATGTAACATTGTCTGTCAATTTTTCTTCTATTGTAGGTGTCCAAGAATATAAAGGATTTACATGGACCTGCTTTGGCTCTGGTTCTTGAACGTTTAAAACCATCTGGGGCTCTCCAAGGTGTATTATCATTAACCTGATCGAAATATAGTTCTTTTCATTTTTCTTTATTCTTCTTTTTAGCCTATCTGCTGTATTTATTGTGCTTGTTCCTTCCCAGATTCCTATGATTCAGTGAGAGGAATTCCAACTACGCTAACATCTAAAACTAGCTCAAAGGTTGGAAAATCTAGTTCAAATGGTTGTGTTGATCGTGTGTCAAAGCATGGCAGCAGAGCTATTTCTTCGGTCAGTCCTAGCTTATTGAAGTCCTTTCCTTTATGGCATAAATGGGTGTGATTATTATTATTATTATGATTATTTTTTTTGGACAGAGAGCTATTCCTGCAAAAGTTTCAAGGTTAGATTCCATTGCGTCTGTCCATGATCTTTCTATCCAGTCTCAGGCTTTGTTAAATATCAAAGACTCAAACAAGGTATCTTTGTAGGCTGTTTGCATGGTTACTCCTTAAATCCTTTAGATTTCTGTTATAGTGTTTGTTGATTGTTGACTCTGCAGGAAGATAGGGAGAGAATGGTTGTACGCCGATTCAAATTTGAAGAGCCACGATTGGAGCAGATTCAAGATCTTGAGGTTTGCATTAACGGAACTCATTGTATACCTCGTCTATTTTGCTCTAACTTCAGTCGGTGTTATCTCATTGGGACTTTATACTGCAGAGTGATATTATGAAGTATTTTAGAGAAGATCTACATAGGCGGCTGCTGAGCACAGATTTTAAGAAACAAGTTGATGGGCTTGAGATGTTACAAAAGGTTTACTTGATATCAAATTCTTAAACCCGACTTTGTTTTTAATTTTGGTAATGCTATTTGTAGTGATATTATTAAGAATGCACAGGCACTCCCATCCATTGGAAAAGAAATAATTGAGCTTCTGGACATATTTTTGCGGTGGTTTGTTTTGCGGTTCTGTGAGTCAAACACGACATGTCTTCTGAAGGTGCAGTTGCCTCTTCTTTCCTTGTGTTGGTTTAATTCTCTTGTAGATTTGATGACTCTTGTTTCTTTTTATCTTTTATTTTGTCTCTTATTATATTATATTTATATGTTTCTTTGTTTAACCATAAACAGGTCTTGGAGTTTCTTCCTGAACTTTTTGATATGTTGAAAGATGAGGGTTGTACTCTTACTGAAGCAGAAGCAGCCATTTTTCTTCCATGCTTCATAGAGAAGGTTTCTACCTGATTTCTCTGTTGTAGAATGGATTTTGCATGCATTAAAATCATATTGCTGATGGATTGAATGCTTAATTGATGTTAGGTGTTCTTTTTTTTTTTTTTAATGCCGTTCCACACAAATTACCCCATTAATGGTGGATCCAGATTTTTTATGATGACCCTTTTGGAGTGTTTTGTTATAGCCTGTCTAAATTGCATAGTTCAATTACTAGTACCCTTGTTGTCCGGGTTTTTTTTTTGTTTTGGGGGGGTGGGGTATAGTATAGTAATCTTACAACGAGATCTCTTTATTTTCCCCATTGATCGTTTGCAGTCGCGGGGGGGGGGGAGATATAGTATAGCTAACATCTTACAAAGAGATCTCTTAATTTTTTTCCCCATTGATCGTGCTGCAGTCTGGACATAACATTGAGAAAGTACGGGAAAAAATGCGGGAACTTGCGAAACAAATTGTTCAATTATATTCAGCAAGCAAGACTTTTGCGTATGTATTGGAGGGTTTGCGCTCTAAAAACAATCGAACTCGGATAGAATGTGTTGATCTTATTGGTTTTCTAATTGATCATCATGGACCTGAGGTAAAAATTGTCTTCTCCTCTCTCTTCTAAGGCTTCTTGCCTTTTACTATTCTCTGCATTTTGATACTATGTTTACTTTTATCCCCCTCTACAGATAGGTGGACAATTAAAGTCCTTGCAGCTTGTTGCTAGCTTGACATCTGAACGAGATGGTGAAATTCGGAAAGCTGCTCTTAATACTCTCGCCACTGCATACAAAAATCTTGGTATGCATGCCTTTGATCCTTTAACTATTTAATTTAATTCATTCTGCATGCTCTTCACCTTTTAGTAAGGTGACTCGCTAATTTTAGTTTGAGATATAATTCATGCTTTGTAAACTTCGATGTATCAGTGGAAAGTTGAGCAACAGTTGTATCATATTTGAATAGCATGGGATCTATCTCTAGGAAAATGATTTTAATGAGATTTTTCATTATGATTATTAGGGCTTTTCTCAGATTAATCTTTTATATGGGGTACAGGAGAGGACGTGTGGAGGTATGTCGGGAAGCTGTCTGATGCTCAGAGAAGCATGTTGGATGATAGATTTAAGTGGAAGGTTTGTATACATTTGCTTTACATACTCTTGTCATGTCTATTTCCATTACTCATGGGTTGTTTTTGTTAGGCCCGTGAGATGGAGAAAAGGAAGGAAGGGAAACCAGGGGAAGCTAGAGCTGCTTTGAGGCGTTCTGTTAGGGACAATGGGTGTGCTTTTTCCCTCCTTATTATTCATTTTTAATGACCAACAAGAATCAATTTAATTAGTATTATGTAGTATAACCTATGTATCTGTTGTGTATGTGTAATTAACACATTCCATTAGATGTGTCAAACCTACAAAAGGTGGTCATTCTCCTAGATTAAATTGTACTTTGTCTGAATAAATGATGTGCCTGTATCTTTTTTGGTTGGGGGGGGGGGGGGGGACATTAGTTTGCATGCATGGGTAGAAAAATAACCGATACATGCATCTCTTCTGACTCTTGTTTCTCACATTCATTATCGTGTAGATAATAACAGATGCCCATGCAAATGAAGGTGTATCCCATGATTATGTCTTGCATTGTTTCTGGCACCCAATTTCTTAAGAAAGATCATTACTAATCTTGGTAATGCATTATCCTTGTTCAGTTAAATGATAAATCTGATCCAATTGGTAAGATATTCATGTCATATCAACTTGGATGATAGCACTGTACTTTTAGTATGTTTTTCCTTTTTTCGTTGGGTTTCTACCCTTGAAGATCTTGGACTGCTTTCTGTAAGCTTCTCATATTTATAGAATATGGCAAAAAGACCTCATGGCATTAATCAGTTTAACAGCTTCTACAAAGATTAAGGTGAACCATCCCCCTTCTCCATAAACCCTATTTTGTTTATTGCCTTCTCTCAAGAGTGGGGGGGGGGGGAAGTAAACCTATTTTGTGCATTTACTGTGTTATCAATCATTTGATGGTCCATACTTTGTTAGATATGTTCCTACACTACTTTAGATATAAATAAGATGTTTCTTTTACTACTACCACTATTGATAAAGGAGAGTTCAGACAGTTATTCTCCATAAGTTCATTATTTTTAGTGAACCTGTCCTTTTTTGTTGCTCATATTTGTTCGATCTCCAGGCTAGATGTAGCGGAGCAGAGTGGGGAAGTTCTTGCACGCTCTATTTCGGCCCCAATCTTTTCAAGGTATTCTGCAAGTGCTAGAAGATCCTTTTTTTTTTAATTGTTTTTTCCCTTTCTCTTTTTGAAATTTAAACAACAATATTTGGTCCTATTTCTCCAATTTTTACTTGCTGATATTGCTCAACTTTAGGGAAAACATTGTTCATTCTGAACCTTACGTGGAGAGGCATCAATTCAGCCGTTCAATGGCTAGTGCAAATGGCCCATCAGACTGGAACGAGGCTCTGCATATCATCTCAGTTGGCTCCCCTGAAGAGGTTTTGTGCCTTTTCACTCTAGAGTTTTATTAATAATTTCCATGAATTCATATCCTTGGAGCTAGTACTGAATCGTTTTTTCTCAATTGTATTCTAAAATACATTAGCTTGACTGCTGGATCCCTCTCAAAACAGGATCCTCATCCTAATTACAGTATTCTACCTCCTATCCTCGGTCCTTTTTAATTATGTTAGGGACTTATTTACTTCTCTGTCAATTGGCTAGACACTTAGTGATGGGGATCCGGGTTCCAAAGCTGGAATCGGATCGCTGAGGGCCCACTTATGCCAATGTAATCCAAATCCAAGAAGTGGTGGCAGTTTTGTAAGTAGATAGAACTTAACTAAGAGGGATCAAAAGAAGTTTGAGTGTGTAAAGTATGGCCATGGACAAACTAGGAATAAGAATTAAAATAAGGACAAATCAGAATAGGCATAAAAAGGAGGGGCATTAAAACAAGGAATAAGGGTTTAAGACTACCCACTTTATGAGGTTGTTTTCAACCTCACGACACAAAAAGAAACGTAGCGGCATAGGGAAAACTATGAGGAGAGCTCCTTCTAGATTTATCGATTCAGCCAAAAACGAAAACAAAGGATCGCCATAGTATGTTCTATCAAATCCAGCAATACTAGTTGCAGACGTCAAGGGCAGTACAATTTATTTATTGTTTTCTTTTTTTATTCTAATCTAATGTATAATAGTTTTATTAAGGTCTGGGACACCAAGGGACTAGCACCTGCTTCCCTGACATTGATTTATCAATTCGAGCAACTTGCACTACTTTTGATTCCCACCCACCCAGCGTAGAAAACCCAAGGAGTATTATTAATCTCTGCAATCAGATCTAGCGGTAGGGTAAAAAGATCAGTTCTGAAACTGGCTATGGAACTCAGAAGTCTTGAGGGCTTTTGATCTCAGATTCAAATATCTGAATCTCCTTAGGGTTTGTTATTGCTCTTTCAAATCTCAAACCAACAGATTTGGGTATGAAGGAGATTGAACCAAACTCGATGGGCTATTAAAATCGACTAACAGGGAAACCGAGAAGAAAACCAGAAAAGAAGAATAGTAAGAAGAAGAAAAGAGAAAGAGAAGAGAAAGCTCGCATAAGTGAGTTTCCTTATTTTATTTCCCTTTTCCTTCTTTTTTGGTGGTATGGCGTTCAATGGAAGCCTGGGGATGCACCAGTAAGGAGGAGTAACAAAAATTTATTGGGCAAAGGCCGACAAAGCTATACACCTACCATGAGATATACATAAACATGCAAAGTTTTCTCAAGATGCCAAAAATGGCCCCGAGGGGCTTCTATACAAATCTCTCTCCCTTATCATTGGATATGGCCCTTTATATGTGAACTCTCTTCTGACCCCTTCACAAGCTAGAGAACCTGCATGAGAGTTTGCATTCCTAGGTCGCCAGGAAAATGAGATAGTCTCCTGGTTAATAGAACTTGAGTTCTCTGAATCAGATGAGCTAGCTTCCAAGGAAGGTCGGAATCATAGGACACCAGCCTTATCACCATTTGAAGCCAAAATTGTTAGCCCTTGAAGGCCACTTAGATTTCAGCGGTATTAGTGCCTCACCTTATGAAGAATTGGGGAATTTGGACTTGTGCATTAATGAGCACAGTCCTCTCTTATTTATAATGAAATAAAAACCTAAGAGGGCTTAAGGGTCCATTTAGATATAACCCCTAAAACCCATTATTGCAATAACTCATTATTCAACACATTACAACGAAGACCAAATTAAGCTGGCAATACTTTATTATAATATCTAAGCACCCCACTAATATCTGCTGTCCTGGGTTGCCATGTGTTTTGGGTACATTTAACAATACTATGGAATACATCCCTTGCAGGCTTGCACCATATTCTTTACATATTTTTCTCGTCCTAGATTGCTGATGCTTAATAGAAGTGCATTTTCTACTTTCCCTCTTGTGGGAATGTAGCCAGGAAACTTGGTGGCCCCTTGACCTATGTCCTTGATATAAAGTGGCCTAGATTTCTGCAATGCTCCCACATCAGTATGTTGTTTAATGTTCTTAAAATAAACCAAGTTGTGTAAGAAATTGTAATGCAGTTCTGGAAGAATGATTATGTTTCGTTGGCTCATTGATTAACTGTGGCTTTAGCCTTTTCAATCTTGGTTTTGCTTCTTAAACCATGTAACTTTTGCTGAGATTTATGGCTTTGGGAAATAAAACATAATGCATTCATTTTTGCATATTTTTTATTTTAATTTTTTAGAGCGCTCTTCAGAATTTGAATTGGTCTGTTGCTTTTTTGGGTGCAGTCGGTCGAGGGTATGAAAGTGGTTTGTCATGAGTTGGCACAGGCTACTAGCGAACCTGAAAGCAGTGCATTGGATGATCTGATCAAAGATGCAGATAGACTTGTTGCATGCCTGGCAACCAAGGCAAAATGGATTCTGATACACTCATCAAAGATGAAAATTTATTCTTTGTTTTTTCTGACATTTACATGTATTAATTTTTATATTCTTGTTACTTTATATAGGTGGCCAAGACCTTTGATTTCAGTTTGGGTGGAGCTTCCTCAAGGTCATGTAAATATGTCTTGAACACACTCATGCAGGTAGGGTTGTCATCTGCTTACTGATTTACTTTGCCGGCATTTGAGCAACAAGATGTTAATAGTGTGCAATTCCTAAAGGTCTCTTGGGTACGGGTTCCTCTTCTAGGCATGTAAAGTATGGAGACACCTCTTTTGGAGATATCTTTCCCCTTGTATCCAACAAAATGAATTCTTTTGTGCTGTAATACTAATCTTTGGATTTTACTGCAGACTTTCCAGAATAAAAGGCTTGCCCATGCTGTGAATGAGAGTACACTTGATACCCTTATCACTGAACTTCTGCTTTGGCTTTTAGATGAAAGAGTTCCACTTATGGATGATGGTAGTCAGCTTCTAAAAGCATTGAATGTTCTGATGCTCAAGATTCTGGTTAGTTTTCCAATCAGATACTATTGTTTGCTTCAATCATATAGTCCTCAGCTGTTTTAGTGACTTGGGCTTGACGTACAGGACAATGCAGAACGCACATCATCATTCGTTGTTCTGATTAAACTATTGCGCCCGTTGGACCCCTCAAGATGGCCATCACCTGCATCAAATGAGACCTTTGCGGCAAGAAATCAGAAGTTCTCAGATCTAGTTGTGAAATGCCTTATCAAACTGACCAAAGTAATGCTTCATGCCTGGGGTCTTGTTTGCTCAATGCCATTTGTCTGTTTTTATGTGATTGTGCTTGGAATTGTTATCAATTCATGCATATCCTGCCTTTAACACTCATACCTGGAGTCAGCACTTTAAAATCTAGAAGCAGAAGTATTACCCTAGAGATGAAAGTTATTGTGATCTAGAAGCAGAAGTATTACCCTAGAGATGAAAGTTATGTGAGGTACAGAATACATAAGAACTTCTGTAAAAACTTCTGCCTTAAGTATTGGATTCGAAGATTTGAGAAGTTGATGCAGATTCACACCCATGGACTGATCCAAGCCCATCTGGGTATCTAGACAGAGTTGAACCGGATCCAATTTGAGTCTTTGACCAGTAAGGTCGTTTAGGATTTTATTTCTATTCTCATGCTGTCTTTTATTTTTGGTAGCTTAAGTAGGAAATAGCTATTAGGATTTAGTTTCCAATTAATTTGAGTTTCCAAATTAGAGTAGGTTTCCTTTTAATGTTGGTTTTATTTTACTATTCAAATGCATGTAATCATTCAATTAGAGAACAGATTAAGAAGATGAATTGAGTTTGGTTTTGGTGAAGAGCATACGGGCATTGTGTGTGATTATTATTCCCCCCCCCCCCCCTTCTCCTTTGTGTGATTTCTCCTTCCCCTTACTATGGTTTTTCCCTTCTTCCCTAAGGCTCTCCGTCAAATTGGTTTTAGAGCCGAAGGATCCCCATTCCTTCCACTCCATCTCTCTTCTTCCCTTCACATTCTCTGTTCTGGTTTCTACGGAGACTGAGAACAGCCGGAAAAAAAAAAAAAAAAAAAAAAGAGGCCTCTGTTCAGACCTGAGAACATAAACCCAGCCTACTCCCCTTTGCAGCGACCATTTTCCCCAATCCACCGTCCCTTCTGCAACCAGGAAAAAAAAAATCTGTTCAAAACAGAGAATCGATTCCTTCCCCTAACCCTCCTCTGTCTTCCAGCAGCTCTCAGTTGTCCCTATCCACTTCAATCGAACCCTCCTCTTTAGGGTTCTGCTGAGTTCTCACCCCCAAAAAAAGAAGCATCAGAGAGAGAAGACAGAAGCAGAAGAAAAGAACAGAAGTTCAGAGAAGGAAGAAGAAGAGAAGAAAGAACAGAAGAGGTAGAAGAAGAGATTGAGAAGCAAAGAATCACAAAGAGAAATCGAACAACTCCAGCCGCCTCCTTCGAAGTCGACCCTACTTGAAATTTCCATCACAGTCCACGCCTCCTCCAAAGGCCGCTGTGTTCCATCATTGGAGAAACCATCGCAAGAAGAAGAACCAAGACTCCTCTTTTTGCTTTCTTTAATTTTTCTGTTTTCCCACTTTGCCCGTCTCTTATATTTTATTTCCTTTTGTCCCTATTTACTCTTGCTTCCAACTCTGCCCTTACGACTTACGTTGTGTTTACCTTGTGATTCTATTTGATAATCCTTATAATTACAATCCTGCCACTCACTTAAAGGATTTCATTTTAATTACAAGTTTGCCACCATTATAAAAAAATACCCATATATTTACCATTCTGCCATTGTTCCAATCTTCAATTTAATTACTCTCTTGCCATTAACCCTTTGCATAAGTGTTCTGTTGTCATCGTGGGTCCATAGTGATTCTGAATAGAAAACCTAGCCGATGGATTTTGATCTTTTATTGGATATCCATCAACAAATGCAATTGATACGAGAGAAGCTCGATTGAGGTTTAACGACATTGCATGGACATCAACACCCAAACACACTCAACCTTCCACTATGTGATCTCAGCCATTGAGCAACAGGTAGACGAACCAAAAGATGAGTCATCAATGGTGGAAGATGAAATGACATCGTTGGAAATTGAAGATCAACTTGTGGAAAAATTTAAATCGGTTGATCTCTTCAGTGAACCGATTGATTTTATTTTTCCGCTTCACTACTTCACGAATGAACTTCGCGTCGTGGATTTCATAGCATTCGATCGTGATTTTGATGGTGACTTCATACAGGCAAGGATGGATGCTTATTGATTGGTGTTGATATCCCCGTTCTACAAAGCTCCTGAACGAGTTTTTCTCAACACTGGGGGAATTGATGCAGATTTACACCCATGGACTGATCCGAACCCATCTGGGTATCCAGAAAGTTGAACTGGATCCAATTTGAGTCTTTGACTAGTAGGATCTCTTAGGATTTAATTTCTATTTTCATGCTTTCTTTTATTTTTGGTAGCTTAAATAGGAGATAGCTACTAGGATTTAGTTTCCAATTAATTTGAGCTTCCAAATTAGAGTAGATTCCCTTTTAATGTTGGTTTTATTTTACTATTTAAATGCATGTAATCGTTGGATTAGAGAACAGATTAGGAAGATGAATTGAGTTTGGTTTTGGTGAAGAGCCTACGGCCATTGTGTATGATTATTCCCCAACCCCCCCCTCCCCTCCCCTCCCCTCCCCTCCTTTGTGTGATTTCTCCTTCCCCCTACTACTCTGGTTTTTCCCTCTTTCCCTTTTTCCCTAAGGCCCTCCATCAGAAGTACTTGTATCTATTGCAGGCTCTCTTTTTAATTTAAAATTTTTTTCCCCTTTAAACGCAAATCATATGTGTAACCTATAAGGCAACATGCTGTCCCCAGACCGAAATTTACCATGCGGGTGTTGTCAAGATGAGTCATCTTTTTGGGTTTGTGAACTGCAGTTGTTGGTGTCATTTCATATTAATAGTCAACATGTAAATGGTAAAATGTTATGCAATTTAGTATGCGATCACCACTGAATAGTTTATTCCTTTCATCTTGCAGCTTTGTCTTGTATAGTAATATTTATATGTGAAGTTTGGGATGTGTTAATATCTAATAAACTTGAATTTTGAACACATGTCATAGCCACCGAAGTGCAGAAAGTTAAAAGCTCAGTTTAGAGTAATATAAGTGTCTACGGATCATCTATTATTGAGGATTGTGGGGTGTATTACAAATACTACTTTATTTTCTGCAGGTTCTTCAGAGCACAATCTTTGATGTTGACCTTGACCGTATCCTTCAAAGCATCCATTTGTACCTACAGGAATTAGGGATGGAAGAAATCCGGAGGAGGTAACTGTTTACACAACCCTGTTAAAATTGATTCCAGATTAACCTTTTTGAGGCCATTGAGGCTGATCTTTCGATCCTTGTTACAATTGCAATATAACTATGGCCAGAGCTGGTGCTGATGACAAACCTTTGCGAATGGTCAAAACTGTTCTGCATGAACTAGTTAAACTTCGTGGGACAGCAATAAAGGGTCATCTTTCCATGGTTCCTATAGACATGGAACCTCAACCTATTATTCTTGCCTACATTGACCTTAATCTGCAGGTAACTCACTTTGTGCTATTTACTTATTGCCATTCTCATCTGCAATCAACCAATTTCTTTTATTTACCTTTTTTTTTTTTTTGTGAGATATTTTCCCTTCTCATATTATTTTTCTAGTTTTCCAGACACTTGCTGCAGCTAGGATGTTGACCCCCACTGGCCCTGTTGGTCAAACTCATTGGGGCGATTCTACAGCACACAATCCATCACCTGCCACTCATTCTGCAGATGCTCAATTGAAGGTATAAGTGTATAACCGTGTGACTTCATGTTGATTTTTTTTTTTTGGTAGTGTTCTGATGTGTTATTCCTGTTATGCTTTTTGTTTGATTATCAATTTTTTAACTATCCTGCCATTTTGCTTGGTGGTATCATGCAGCAAGAACTTGCTGCGATATTCAAGAAAATAGGAGACAAGCAAACATCGGCAATTGGTCTCCATGAATTGTACCGCATTACCCAACTGTATCCTCAGGTAAATATTCGTGCATTTCATTTTGACTAAAGCTGTACCGCAAGAATTTTCTACTTCCTGTGGAGACATCTAATATCAGTGTATCAAAAGATTTGGTGAGCACTGGTCTGTCATTGTTATTTTGGCCGTCTGAAGTTGACCATTGTCGTGTAATTTCAAGCAGGTTGATATATTTGCTCAGCTCCAGAATGCAAGTGATGCATTTCGCACATACATCAGAGATGGATTAGCTCAGGTCCCGATTGACTTAGAAATATATTTCAGGTTTACAGGCCTGAAGGTGTTTCAGGGTAGTTGACTGTCTTATTTTGTGTTGCAGGTGGAAAGGAATGCAGCTGCTGGGAGGACACCTTCAAGTCTGCCAATGTCAACTCCTCCCCCAGTTTCTCTTTCCCTCTCATCCCCGAAATTAGCTCCATTATCACCTGTACATACACATAGCCTGAATGACGCCAAGTCGGTAAATGTGAAGATTGAATCCACAGATCAGAGTCTGCCTTCGGCTTTGGCTGAAGTGGACAGGGCAGGTAATGTTATTTCTTTAAGAGCACCAACATTTCCTCATCCAGAGTTGAGGCAACATGTTGGGGATGAGAGGAATGACAGATATCCATCTGGAGGTAACATTCTTTCACCATTCTTGTGTCATTTCTGGATTTCTCTTTTGCTTGTTTTTTAAAATTTCCTTATGATAAGGACACCTGTAACGTTAATCATGGATTTAGTAATTGCAGTAACCAGTGGGACTTTGGATGCAATCAGAGAAAGGATGAAGAGCATTCAGCTAACTGCTGCTGCAGGGAACCAAGAATCCACAAATAAGACATCAATGTACATGAATGGTAATGAAACCCATGAACTCCAGAATCAGATTCCTCATGGATCGGCCCCTGTTGATGCCGAAGATTCCACTCAAACTGCGGTCCTCCCTATGGACGAGAGGGCACTCTCTGGCCTTCAAGCCCGTATGGAAAGACTCAAAAGTGGGACACTTGAACCCCTGTAAACTTATAGTGCTCTATTTCTGTATTTAGAATTGTAGCATTTTTGGCTTTCTGTTTAGTAATGGGGTGTTTTGTGCAACTCATCTCGTCTTTTGTTTTGTGATTGGCATCCATTTTTCAAGTAGAATTCTTCTGTATACGAAATTGTAAAAGGCAGATTTAATACCTGTATCTGGCTTTGCTGCCCCATTTATTGAAGTTTAGATGTTTGAATTGGTCACTGCTTTTGTAAATAAATATTTTCATTCAATGGAAGCTACACTCTCTACAGAGTTGATCCAAATGTGCATTCTATCTTTTTGGATCAAAAAGCGCAAAGCCACAGATGATACTGAGGTGGGGCTGGCGTTAGAACCGAGGCTTTGATACAGGGAGTCGTCATCTAAATTAGAGTTTAAGATCCACGTTTAAGACATTGACTCTCCAAATTAATTGATTCGACCAAATGATCAGATTTTGTTAGGTTGCAGGCTAGGGAGGTATTAAATACCCTCCGCTGTACCTGGTTAAGCTAATCTTCTTATTTGTTTGATTTTCTTTTTGAATAATAATTTTCTATGCAACAAATTTTCAGATTTATATTTTACAGAAATAAAATTAAGATAACAGGAGGAAAATAATGATTTAGTTGCACAAGTGAACTACAAAACAAGGGTTGGTATACCAATTCATATTGAATTAACTAAATGATTACAACAAATTAAGTAAATAACTAATCTTAGCTTCTTTTTAATAGAAAAACAGAATAAAAAATAAATATAGCTTAAACAAGAAATTAACTAAATGATTACAACAAATTAAAAGAACACCTGTGGTTGATGCTTCCTGAAGACAGTTGTACCATGGTTACTGCACATCTAGTAATTTCAAGGAAAATGTACATGGCTGTTGAGTAAGAATTGGACCTCTCTCTCTCTCTCATATGAAAAAAGGAGGATTGGCATCCTCTTTTGAGCGCTGATCGTCTAGTTCTTATTCATAGCTATCTAATCGATCGACAAGTGTTTAAGTGGTGATTTAACGGCTTTCGGCATGGTGCCTCTGTTCTAGTTAGTAGAAGCACAACAGACGGATCACCGTTTGAACACTTATTGATTGCTCAGGGAACAGAATCCAAAAAAGAATCAGACCAATCCAAGCTCTAGAAAGTGAGTTATGTCTGTTTTACTGAACGATGGTTGGAATTTACATTGTTAGTGGCATGTCTACAATCGATGTACCAGTCAACTCGTGATCAACCGGTTTGTTAGATAGTTCATTGAATATTTTAACAGCTATAAAATGGAAAACTTTCAATGGCTATTTCCATTTGGTCGAACAATTGGGCAAAAAATAAAGCTATTTGAGATTCTTTTGGGCCATTCCTTCACCTCTATAAAAAGAGGTTTCTATAGAGCTTTTGGAGAGGTTTGTAAATTTTCAGAGCTATTGTTCAAAGAGAAATAAGATAAGAGATTGGGAAAATCTCTGGTTTTAAAGGTTGTGAATAGTAGTCCAATAAATGTCTTCGATTAAATTGTGAGCTTGAGAAAATAATTGTGAGAAGGCTTGATCAATGTCATTTGGATATTGATCACATCGTGAAAAATTCAAATGTGTGAATATCACTTGATAGTGGAAGTAGGCAAGGATGCCGAATTATTCTAAATTTTTTGTGTTGACAGTGTCTCTTTTCCACTTTCTCTCAATTGTGTTTTGCATATTCTTATAATATTTACATTCATCTTTTGATAATTGGGTAGTTAAGTTTTAGATTAACAACCACATTCTGACATACTATTATAGCATCAATCAATAGCATTTATGGTCTGTACTTAATACCCCAATCACAAACTATGTTACAACTAGAGATAAGGGCACCTCCGACTGGGGTTGAATGTCCTTCATGGCACTGACCAGGAACTCTCATGAGTAATGATAATTTATGCTAACCATGTGCCCTATCCTATGGTTAGTACTTACCATCCACGTGTCATATAGACCTCTCACCTAATGAGCCAGTGACATATGTAACTTTTTCTAAACTCAACTAAGGTTAACGGACCTAATCAAGGTTAGGTTAGGCGGTTATCTCACCTAGGGTAACCGCGGTTGGATTAACTGTTTCCGCAAAGCTTAGCCGTTATAAAATCTACCACCTTAGCTCAGATGGTGATCGATCCACCAATAGCTTGCGAGTCCACATTAGCAAAGAAAGAAACCAACCAACTAATGAGAAGAATCACCAACCACTATATAAGGGATAGCTTTCAGATTTTTAGAGTAAGACACTCAATACATTCAGAGCTCTACCTACTCTCCCCTCTATTTCTAACTGAATACTAACTTAAGCATCAGAGCTTCCCCAGGGTCACCCTCCGGACCAGTTTCTAATTTGTGGTTAGTAGGTCCAAACTAAACGAGAATCTACAACAATATCCAATTTACCTTCTCTTAGATTGCCTATGTTCTAACAACCCTTCCTTGGGTTCTGATTGGGTGGTCTCTTAGTCCTCAAAGAATGTTCCATTTCGATTTATATTGATTTTTTTTTTTTTTGGGTAAAAGATGTATAT
The DNA here is from genome assembly GCF_013358625.1 of Macadamia integrifolia. Classification (NCBI taxonomy): domain Eukaryota; kingdom Viridiplantae; phylum Streptophyta; class Magnoliopsida; order Proteales; family Proteaceae; genus Macadamia; species Macadamia integrifolia. The sequence continues at coordinate 23,150,838 of NC_056567.1, read as the reverse complement.
TGATTTATGAAGGCCTTTATCATGTCATCTCATATACAGGTTTGGGAGGAATTTGGACGAGTCACCTGATCCCGATGCCGAGTTTTCTAAGCCTGGGTGATGCCTATACCACTCTTTCGCTTCCTCTTGACATTTATCCATCCTCTTCCTCCTTCGTTCTTCTAGTTCAAACTTCAAACTCTCTCTCTCAATTGAATCAGAAACCAAAGTAATCAAGACCCAAGAAACCCTTTTGAGCATTAATAGAGTTTGAAGCTTGAGAATGTCATTCTCCTTGGGAGCTTTCTCGTCCCCTGTTGTATGCAAAACCAGCAACAGTCACTCGCCTGAGGCAGCCCACATTCGCCGGGCTGCAGAAATCGCTGACAAATCGGCTGGTTTCACATCTCCACACCCTAATTTTGGTTGCGTGATAGCAGTGGGAAAAAACGTGCTGGGGGAAGGATATCTCTATGCACAGGGGACTAAGTGCGCAGAGTTGCAGGCTGTAGAGGCAGCTGGAGAGCTGTGTAAGGGCGCCACTGCTTATCTTAATATGGAGCCCGGGGATTGCTATGCTGACCATACTTCTGTTTCTTCTCTAATTAAGGTTTCTGGGTTCTCATTTTCATCTTCAAATCATCATGGTCTCCTTCCTATGCCTCGTTTTTTTTTCCTGGATTGAATAATACATGTTACTTAAATGGTAGAAAATGAAAATGAAAATGAAAACCTGGGTTAGTTTGTAATTTGGCGCATTGGGTGTTTTGATTTGAGTACCTCCAGTTGGATTGCTAAGTTGACCATACTTCTGTGTCTGCTTTGCTTAAAGTTTGTGGGTTCTCGTTTTCATCATAAATCATCACGGTCTCCTTATGAAACTAAAATGGTAGAAACTGAAATTGGAAACCTGTGTATGTGTTTTTTATTCGGATAGGCAAGGAAACCTGTGTTAGTTTGTAAATTTTGCAAATTGGGTGTCTCTTTGACTTGGGTACCTTCAATACGATTAATGGCAGTGAGTTGTTGCTGCTGCTGCTGCTGCTTTTCTATCAAGACAAAAGTTCGGTCCAGGAAACGTTATGCACTCATGAAGCAACATTTTGAGTGGCTTTATCTAATTGAATAAAGAAAAAGTAAGTTTTAGATGCTCTCTTGTAGGCACAGTTTAAGGAATTGGGAGCGGATCCAATCCCATTCTGCTTCAATCGGAATCAGAAAGGTCAATCCTGTTGCTGATTCCCATTACTTGAACCGAGCTTGTAGGATATGGTTGCTGCACAGAGTGTGTATTCCAAGGAAAAATCTAATTTGGACTGTCGAATAGATATATGAAGTTTCTGACTCTACTGACACAGAGATTTAATGAGTTGGAGGGAGTTCCTGGTAGAGAGTCCTTCTGTTTCTTCTTTGATTAAGTTTTTTTCGACTCTGTTTTCATCATCAGATCATCATGGTTTCTTTCTTATGCTCGTGTTCATTTTTCTGGACTGATAGCCGTATGAAAAAAGTGGTAGAAACTGAGATTGAAACCCCGGTTAATTTTTTAATTTGATGAATTACGTTTTTCAGTGGCTTGGGTACCGCCAATTTGATTAATGGCAGTGGGTTGCTGCTGCTTCTTTTCAATCAGGATGAAAACCGAGGAAACTGACGGCAGTCATGAAGCAAAATTTTTAGTGGCTTCATCTAATTATATAATGAAAATTGCTGTCTGGGTTGAATTCTATTCTGCCTTTTCCTAGTAGTGGTTGGAATGCAGGACTATTAGAAACTGAACTTGAAAACCTGGGTTATTTTTTAGTGGTTGGAATGCAGGACATAGGCACCTCCAATTTGATTAATGATAGTCAGTTGTTGCTGCTGCTGCTTTTCTATCAGGATAAAGATTCAAAACTCTGGAAACTTTAGGCAGTCATGAAGATTATTTTCAACTATTAAAAAAAAAAATAATAAAAAGAAAGAAAGAAAGAAAGAAAGAAGAAGAAGCATTGTTTTCAGTGGCTTCAACTAATTAAATCGAGAAAATGGCTGTACGGGGTAGTACTAGTCCAGATGTCTCTTACATGAATCGTTTCTGCACGCAATAGGGTATTCCATGGGAGAATCTAATTTGAAATATCAACTGGATGTGTGAATTTCAGACTGATTTTATTTTATTGACACAGTTCCGAGAAGTAAGTCCTTGTATGCGCTTCCGTGCTTGCTAACGTAAGGAAACTACATTAGCGGTACAAAACATCCATGAAGTGGATATTATATTGTATAAACAAAAAACATTTTGTAAGGCTTTTTTGATGCATTAGACAGTTCCTTCTTTCGATAAGTATATCATCATGCAAACCATTTTGTAAACTTTTGGTGCTACTTACAATTTTGTGTGTTTGCCAAATTTTCGTTACCCTCCAGTCTTGTACAGTTGTACTTTTCTGTTTGGAATGCAGAAATTGGTAGTTCTTTCTTTTGTAATTTTCCCTTCATATATCTAATTATCTTGGTCAATAATTTTTCATTTCGTTTTATTATATTACTGGCCAAGGTTCGTATTGTGGATCTGTCAGCTGAATTACAATACATAAAGGTTGTTTGAAGTTTAATGCTTTCCCAAGTTTCTTCGGTGTATTGAAGATAATAGAATGCATATTATTAATTGCATTATTGTTATATATTCTTGTTGTAAGTAGTTTCATGGGCCACTGATAACTGACATTGTGTATGAGTATCCATCTACCCACACACCCCTCCCCCCCAACCCCCACCCCACCCCACACCCCCCACAAAAAAAAAAAAAAAAAAGAAGGAAAAGAAACTGATATTTTATACATTAGGCAGGAATTTCAAGAGTTGTTGTTGGGATCAGACATCCTTTACGACATCTTCGTGGAAATGCAATGCGTGCATTAAAACATGAAGGCGTGCATGTTGATGTTCTCGGAGAGGATCTGCAAAGTGAAGCAACTGAGGTGGTAGAATCTCTTAATTGCATCTCTTTCATGTGTTACAAATCTGCCCATGTTTATTTCATGTTCTGATCCTCTTATCTTCCTAATGAGTTATTCAAAGATTTTGCTTGCAGGTATTGCAATAAACCTCTCCCTCTCTCTCTCTCTCTCTCTCTCTCTCTCTGAGATTCAATTTCTCTTTTTATTTTATTTATCAGCAATAGATAAGCTATTCTATTAATTATTAATAAAGAATGTAGAATGGGTAGGGATGCAAAATATCCACATGTATTTGTCCTTACAAAAAGAAAAAAAAAAAAAAAAAAGGTATTTATGTCTCCTAAAACGGTGGTTTCAGATCATCAAAGATTCTTTGGTTTCTTGGTTTGGAGATAAAAAATTAAGGAATGGAGACAGGAAACCAAGGCCAACCTAAATATCTTCTTCTCCTCAACTCAAGTCAACTCAACTCAACTCAGCCTTATCCCAATTAAATGGGGTCGGCCGGCTACATAGATTATTTTTTTCCAATCAGATCTATTCAAAGCCATACTTGTTACAAGTCCTAAGTTATGCATGTGTTTTCTCACCACTTAGCTTAGAGTCATTGTAGGCCTACCCTTGACTCTTTTAGCTTCTTCTGTCTAAATCAAATTACACCTCAACATTGGAGCATTCAAAGGCCTCTGTTGCACGTATCCATGCCACCTCAAAAACCTTCTCGCAACTACTGAGAAGAAAGCTACTGAACCACGATTGATTTAGATTCCCATCTATCATGTTCCTCCCTCCTTTATTTATAATACTAGCCTAATAGATAACAGACTCTGAGTAGGAATCCTACTCAGAGTACAATTCAAGTTACTAATAAGGAAACGAACACATTCCGATAGAGACACACCCCCTTTCATGATCAACACAGAAAACCAAATAGCTAAAAGAGTACTGCATGTGTATTGGACAATAATAACCCTGCGGTATATGTACATAACACTTATTTTATCTATTCAAATTTTATCACTCATCCATCTTGACATCCTCATTTCAGCTTCAGAATTTCTAGTTTCTTCACTCCCAAACATTCATATCCATACTCGCCAATGTTTTATGCCGGTGGTCCCAATCCCAGATCAAGGAGGGTTTGATGTAGGGGATTTCTTAGACAGCTAAGGTCCCTACAAGAGTGTCTCAATTAGGGTAAGACAAACGTAAAGGGGATCTTGGGATTATGTTGGGATTTAGATATGCTCAGCAAAACAAGATTTGACATGCAATAAATAAAGACAAATCAACATGTAGCCAGGAGCAATTTCAATCTAAGCGGACAAACACATAAAAACTTACTTAAGCTTGAAGTGGGGACATGGGGAAGGGAACAAACGTCATGCGGATGTTAGGTTCAGCACAAATCAATCTAGACACCAAACAAGATATGCAAACAATCAATGTCCTCTAGCAGCCAACTAAAATAGAAAGTCAGCAAGGGTTTTAGAGATATAACATTGAAGAAAAGACTTAAAACAGTAGGTAAAATAGGCATAAACGAAGGGGCAGGGCCTGGTTTTAATGCTAATGGGCTGCAACATATAACAAGGGATTAATGGAGGTGGAGGGGTTTAGTTTAATTACTTACCTTGTTGCTGTCCCGGTCTGAGGAGAAAAGAAGAAGCTGAAGTCTTCCAAAAACAGAGGTGCAGTCCACTTTAATCGATGAGGGAAACCCAATTTGTTGGTGAAGTGTTCAGCAGTGGCTCAGATGGGGCTTATATGATTGAGATGGTTTTCCACTGTTGTTGTTCAGTAGCTGCAGCAGATGTAACAGCAACCGAGAGGACAGAGACAGTGAACGAGAGAGACGGGATGAGAGAGAACAGCAAGAAAGAGAGGACGAGATAGGGAGAATGAGAGAAAGATGAGATTGAGAGAGAGAGAAAATCATAAGAGGGGATGGGAGTTTTGCTCATTGGCTGTTTTCCATAATTTTTTCATCCCTTCATCGTGGCCTAGGCCATTACATACATAATAAACTTAGTTACTAAAAATAAAAACAGCCAATTGGAAAGTAAATAAAGACTTCCTAAAAACTAACAACTAATAAAGTAGTTTCCTAATAAATTAAAAGACTAACAAGGAAAATAATATTCTAAAATAAACTGCTAAACTAATAACTAATGGGGCCCACAAGATTTGCTGAAATTTGGAAAGAGAGAGGGACTCGATCCAGTGCTGGAAACGCTGGATCGAGCCTCCTTTTCTTCCTCCTTTTTCTTCTTCTTCTTTCTATTCTTCCAGCCACAAAGATGGTTGTTTTTTCTTCTTCTTGCGTCTGTACACCTTGATGCCTCCATCAACTCTTTCCAGCTTGGAAGAATTCACCTCCGGTGAATTAAAACTCATATAATATTCAAGCAAGTCTGGGTTGAGTTGTTGGATTTCTTGCAATGTGATCCAGGTGTTGTCAATTTTCGGAGATCCACGCCACTTGGCCAAGAACTCTCTAGAACCTCCAGTGTGTGTGGACATAATCCTCTCGTCAAGGATTTCCTCAACTTCTTCAGTTCTTCTTGTGACCTTAGGCACAGGTGGTAATGAGGTGGGGGAAGTGGTTGGTTTGGCTCAGAAGTCTCATCAATGGTGATGGGGAAGTCCTCAAGGTCATCAGGATAGAAAGGGGTAAAGGTAGAGGTACCATGGTATGGGACTAGGTCTTCAACATTGAAAATATTACTGATCTCCATGCTAGTTGGCAGATCAAAAACATACGCATTGGCGCCTATCCTCTTGAGTACCTTGAACGGACCTGTGCTACGAGCATGTAGCTTGCTCGCTTTTCCCCTAACAAAGTGTTGTGGCTTGATTCTTTCCATCACCATATCGCCCTCTTGAAACTCTTGTAGCCTTCTATGCACATCTGCCTTCGATTTGTATTGTTCATTGCTCAGTGCTATCTGTCTTCTTATACCTACATGCAAATCATGTATATGCTGAGCAAAAGATTCGGCTGACTGGGAGGTCCTGGAACTAGACACGACCGGGATAAGGTCTATGGGTGCCCGGGGCTGGTATCCTGAATAGATCTCAAAGGAGGACAGACTAGTGGTACGGTTCTTAAAGCTATTATATGTAAACTGAGCCTGGCTAAGGATTTGATCCCAACTGGTAAGGTGTTCTCCTATGAGGCAATGCAGTAAATTCCCTAAGCTCCTATTGACAACCTTGGTCTGGCCATTGGTCTGAGGGTGGAAAGCAGAGGAGAAACGGAGCTTCGTGCCCATCATCCGCCATAGGGTCCTCCAAAAATGACTGGTGAACTTGACATCCCTATCGGACATTGTGGTGAGGGGCAACCTATGGTACTTGACAACCTCATTAAAGAAAAGTCTGGCTACTATGGATGCATTAGAGGTCTTAAAGCATGGGATGAAATAGGTCATTTTTGAGAAGCGGTCCACAACCACATAAACAGAATCATAGCCTCTCGAAGTTCTTAGTAGACCAAGCACAAAGTCCATGCTAAGGTCCTGCCAAGGGGAGTGGGGAGCGGGTAGGGGAGTGTACAAACCCGTGTTATGCTTCTGTTGTTTGGCGGTCTGGCATGTCCTACACTGATTCACAACTTTAGCAACATCCCTCTTCAGTCCTGGCCAAAAGAATCGGTCCTCAACGAGGGTGATGGTCTTATCTCGACCGAAATGGCTAGCGACTCCCCCAACATGCAATTCTCAGATCAAGAAATCTCGGAGTGAAGTCTTGGGAATGCACAACTTGCTTCCTTTAAAAAGGAATCCCTCCCTAAGTAGGTAGTCTGAGCGGTTGATCAGGTTGCTTTCACTCAAGGAAGTGAACGACTCACTAAAATTAGGACAGGTGGGGTATTGGTCCTTAACTTGCTCGAACCCTACAACCTCTACACTCATTGCCTGGAGTAGCACACTAGCCTGACTCCTAGCATTGGTGCGACTGAGGAACATGTTCACCTGGCTCAGTGCATCTGCAGCAGTATTCTCGACACCAGGTTTGTGTTTGAGTACAAAAGTGTACTCTTGGAGAAACTCAATCCACTTGGCATACCTCTGGTTAAGTTTCTTTTGGGCACTCAGGTATCTCAGAGCCTGGTGGTTAGAGAATAGCACGAATTCTTGCGGTAAAAGGTAATGTCACCAATAGCGCAGTGAACCAGTGATTGGACAACCGCATAGAATTCCTTGTCATTTGTGGAATATCGTTGCCTAGCTTCATTAAGCTTCTCACTAAAATAGGCAACAGGGTGGCCCTCTTGTCCTAAGACACCACCTATCCCAATACCAGATGCATTGCAATTCACTTCGAAGACTTTAGAGAAATCTGGGAGGTGCAGGACTGGAGCTTCAGTCATAAGCTTTTTAATCTCATTAAAGGCCTTCGTAGCACTCTTAGTCCATTGAAACTCCTTCTTTTTCATGCAATCGGTGATAGGAGACATAATGAAACTAAACCGGTAAATGAACCTCCTGTAGAAAGTGGCTAAGCCATGAAAGCTTCGTACCTCATGGACATTAGTTGGCTCAGGCCACTCTACAATCGCTCTCACTTTCTCAGGGTCAGCAGATATTCCCTGAGTTGATACAACAAATCCTAGAAAGATGACTTGATCACTCATGAAGGTGCACTTCTTGAGGTTGACATAGAGTTTCTCTTATAAGAGCACATGAAAAACCTTCTGTAAGTGATCCAAGTGGGAAGATGGGGTCTTACTATAGATGAGGATGTCATCAAAGTAAACCACAAGGAACTTGCCAATGAATGGTTGAAGCACTTGATTCATTAACCTCATGAAGGTGCTAAGTGCATTTGACAAGCCAAAAGGCATGACTAACCACTCATAGAGACCATCCTTCTTCTTGAAGGCTATCTTCCACTCATCTTTAGGTCTAACCCTAATTTGGTGGTACCCACTCTTGAGATAAATCTTCGAAAAGATCGAAGAGTTGGCCATCATATCCAACATGTCATCAAGTCTAGGGATAAGGAACCTATACTTGATGGTGATCTTATTGATGGCCCTACTATCAACACACATACGCCAGGTGCCATCTTTCTTTGGCGTGAGCAAGGCAGGTATAGTACACGGGCTAAGGCTTTCCTAATGAATCCCTTCTGCAACAGTTCATCCACTTGCCGTTTGAGTTCGGCGTGTTTTTTGGGATTCATTCGGTAATGGGTTAAGTTTGGGAGAGAGGATCCTGGAACTAAATCAGTAGTGTGCTGGATGTCACGCATAGGCGGTAACTCATCAGGTAGTTCCTCAGGTAATAACCTCTCGAATTTCCTCAAGGGTCGCACTTCTCTAGGAGCCTCAGTGAATAAGTGTGACCTATCGGTATTACTCTGTATGGCAACTAGAGCATAGATCATCCCTGACTCTTGACACTCTCCTTCAAATTGTTGTTGATTTAAAATGTTGAGTGTTTTGGTCGGGGTGTGTTTGAATGTACTTCCCTTGTGTTTTGGAACCTAAACTTCCCTAGGGGCACTAGGGGTCAGTCTGATCTTCTTCCCTTTGAACTCAAAGACATAGGTGTTAGACTTCCCGTAATTGGTGACATCCCGGTCATATAACCAGGGTCTACCTAGGATGATGTGGGCAACATCCATCTCTAGGACATCACACCACACTCGATCCTTATATCCTACAAAGTGTAGGGGGACTAAACACCTCTGATTAACGGGAATGGTGGATTGATCAACCTAGGCAACCTTGTAAGGCTTGGGGTGGGGTTCAGGTTTGAGGCCCATTCGTGCAACAACGCTTTTGGTGACCACATTCATACAACTCCCGTTGTCTATGGCGACGCGACAATTCTTACCCTGATGACATGTGTAAGTGATGAAAATATTAGTTCGTCGCCAATCATTGCTACTCCTAGGTTGTGAGACCATGCAACGCACAATGCCAAGCTTGAGGTCACCGGCCTCCTCGGTGTCCTCATCAGATATGGTCTCATCTGGTCTATGGTCCTCATACTCTTGGTCCTGAAAACCCTCTTGGTCACCTTCTTTAGGGGTCTGCTCTTCGACATAAAGATTCCTATTGGGACACTCTCTGGAGAAGTGACCAAATCCGCAACACTTGAAGCACTGTTGTTGCCCACTACTCTTGGGTGCTTCTCCCAAAATTCCTTTACCCTTGTCAAATTGACGCTGTGGTGCAGCAGTGGGTTTTGGGAATCCAGTTGAGCCTTGGGGTGGTTTTCTAAATTAGGACTCCCCAGCTTGGAAGCTCTTCCTCTAAGAATAAGTCCTCATGGAGGATTCCACCTCAAGGGCTATCCTGAAGGCTTGTGGAACGTCTCGCACCAGGTGGGGTGCCATACGAGACTGAATTTCGGAGTTGAGTCCGGTAAGGAATTTGGATAGTGTCTGCTCAACATCCTCTCGAATACAGGTTCTAATTTTCAATTCATTGAACTTGCTCATATATTTGGTCACAGTCAATTTTCCTTGCTTCAGGGTATTCATTTCATTCAACAACTGGAGCCTATAAGTGATAAGCAAAAATTCTCTCTTGAGCCGCTCTTGCATCTCTACCCAGGTAGTGATTGGCTCAAGTCCTAGGTGGTCCTGCTAGTACTCTAGGTCTGTCCAGAAGTCCTGGGCAGTTCCAATAAGCTTGAACTTAGCAAATCGGTAGCGGACTTCCTCTGGCATATCGTAGAAATCGAAGTACCTATCCATCTGCTTGATCCAATCCAGAAGGATCCTAGCATCAATCTGACCATCATAGGTAGAGGCAACTACCTTAATCATTCGTCTGACATCAAAGCCCCTATTCGGATGCTCATAACCATAGTTGTCAAGGCGTCACCTAGGCGACGACTAGGCATCCAGGAGGATTGCCTGAGGCCTGGATGCCTAAGCGATAGCCGCCTTGTTGCACTGCATGTTGCCTTGTGTTTCAGCACTTATTTATGCCAAATATCATTCAAGTAAATAATTATTTACTTAAGATATTATTCATAAATAAGCAAATACCCCCTATTTGAATCCAATAAAAATAGTTTAAAAATCAACTTCCAAAAGGATAAAAAGTCAACCCCCTAGTCCAAGAACAAAAACTGGATTTTGGTTATAGGGACGATTTTCAACTTTTAAATGCTACGGTTTTTCTTAATTATGAAAAATTTATAAATTCTATCATGTTAAAATATTGCTAAAAACCAAAAGTCTGATAAAATAATATTTTGTTTTGATATTCATAAAATTATTTTCATTCAGGCGATTTTAACAGTATTTGCGCACTTAAAAATAAGTTTGACTGAAGCATAACTTTGTCACTGCAACTCAGATTTAAGTAATCTTAGACTTGTTAGAAAGCTGATTTTATGTTATAACTAATACAAAAAGTCTCATGTAAAAATAAAATCATTTGACCAGTCAAACTTATTATAGAATAAGAGCATTTCTCTAAATGTTGATTTTTTATAACTTAATATGACTTTATGTTAATTTTTTATGATTTGATGTGGCTAAATGTTGATTTTTAATGACTTGATGTGGCTTAATCTTGATTTTTTATGATATATGGTATATATATAACTTACTAAATAATGTTAGAAAATAGGAAAAATAAAAAATAACAATTGTTCGCCTTAAGGCAGGCAACTTCTAGCCTAAGCGCTTAGATAACCCTCCACCGCCTTGGTTCGCCTTGGCGTTGTGACAACTATGCTCATAACCCTCTTCATCTCCATATTGGGCTTGGCATCTTGGCGGTGGGCCTCGACCCCTACCCCGATCCCTACCACTCCCTAGGCCTTGGAAGTTATCCCCTATCTGGTCATAACCATCAGTCTGGTTATTCTCGTTTACTTCCTTAGGGTTAGGGCCTCTGCCCTTAGGTTCAGTGCTAGTTGTGTTATGGCCTTGCCGTCCATCAGGGTTTTAGGCACTTGCCTCGAGGGTAGCTAGCTTATCGGTAAGGGTTTGGAGATGAGCAGTTTGTGTTTCCTCTATGGCTTGGACGGATTTCATGAATTCAGCCAATTGCTCACATTGGGTGGAGGTGCTAGGAGGGTCAGACATATCCTAGTATGCTCTACCACTACGAGTGGACATAAGGAGATAGGCAGCCAAGGTACGGTTACCACCAAGGACTCAAGGTCTACTCAGAATCTCTAATTGAGACAGGTAGTTAGCCCTTTCAATCTTGAGGTCAGAAATCTCCCTCCCAAGTATGTACTTTTGGAGGGAATAGCGTCCAATGCTATTTGGTTCCGCCAACTTAAAAAAGAAAATGGTGTCCTCTAACCTATGGTATCGCTCTCGTAGCTCAGAGTCGACTACGGACAGATGGTGACTGAGACTAGACCTCAAAAGGTAAGACATGTAAACAAGGGGCAGCAGTACCTAATTACCCTAAACCTAGACAAAGCCATGCTCTGATACCAAGTTGATGTAGGGGATTTCCTAGACAGCTAAGGTCCCTACAAGAGTGACTCAACTAGGGTAAGACAAACTTAAAGGGGATCTTGGGATTAGGTTGGGATTTAGATATGCTTAGCAAAACAAGATTTGACATGCAATAAATAAAGACAAATCAACATGTAGCCAGGAGCAATTTCAATCTAAGCGGACAAACACATAAAAACTTACTTAAGCTTGAAGTGGGGACATGGGGAAGGGAACAAACGTCATGCGGATGTTAGATTCAGCACAAATCAATCTAGACACCAAACAAGATATGCAAACAATCAATGTCCTCTAGCAACCAACTAAAATAGAAAAATCAGCAAGGGTTTTAGAGATATAACAGTGAAGAAAAGATTTAAAACATTAGGTAAAATAGGCATAAACGAAGGGGCAGGGGCGGGTTTCAATGCTAATGGGCTGCAACATATAACAGGGGATTAATGGAGGTGGAGGGGTTTAGTTTGATTACTTACCTTGTTGCTGTCCCGGTCTGAGGAGAAAAGAAGAAGCTGAAGTCTTCCAAAAACAGAGGTGCAGTCCACTTTAATCGATGAGGGAAACCCAGTTTGTTGGTGAAGTGTTCAGCAGTGGCTCAGATGGGGCTTATATGATTGAGATGGTTTTCCACTATTGTTGTTCAGTAACTGCAGCAGATGTAACAGCAACCGAGAGGACAGAGACAGTGAAAGAGAGAGACGGGATGAGAGAGAACAGCAAGAAAGAGAGGACAAGATAGAGAGAATGAGAGAAAGATGAGATTGGGAGAGAGAGAAAATCGTAAGAGGGGAGGGGAGTTTTGCTCATTGGCTGTTTTCCATAATTTTTTCATCCCTTCATCGTGGCCTAGGCCATTACATACATAATAAACTTAGTTACTAAAAATAAAAACAGCCAATTGGAAAGTAAATAAAGACTTCCTAAAAACTAACAACTAATAAAGTAGTTTCCTAATTAATTAAAAGACTAACAAGGAAAATAATATTCTAAAATAAACTACTAAACTAACAACTAATGGGGCCCACAAGATTTGCTGAAATCTGGAAAGAGAGAGGGACTCGATCCAGTGCTAGAAAGGCTGGATCGAGCCTCCTTTTCTTCCTCCATTTTCTTCTTCTTCTTTCTTCTTCTTCTTTCTATTCTTCCAGCCACAAAGATGGCTGTTTCTTCTTCTTCTTGCGTCTGTACACCTTGATGCCTCCATCAGCGTTGATGCATCAGGTCAGCAGCCGACATAATAAAAACATTAGCCAGATCCTTTTTTATGGATCCTAGATATCTTCTTCACCTCCTTTGTTATTATCAAATCTACCCCTAGAATATTTCTGAAAGATGCAGGACATACTAGCAAGGATTAATATCTTGGGGGCTCCACTTTTGTCCATCTTTTTTTCCCAGCTTGCCGTCCCTTATTGAAGAGAAAGCTCTTTTTTTTTTTTTTTGGGGGGGGGGGGTTGAAGGATTTTGTATGGTCATTCATTTGGGTTTGTTTAAATTTATTCTCTGTTTGGAAATTTGAACCATTGACATCTCATCTCACATGATTTTTTCTGACTCTAGTGGGTTTCCTTACACTTCTTCCTTTTCCTTTTCTGAGACCCTCAATTCTTTTCTTTGTATGTATGCCTATTCTGTGTGTGTATGTTGTCATTCTCACTTACCTCTTATTTAAATTACAGTCTTTGTATTACTATGGTCATATCTTTCTGTATTTAGGCCGGATTTGGTTCTCTTGGGAATGATTTTAAGCTGATATAATTTTATACTGGAAGGATCCTGTCGCTTACTATGGCTTTTAAAGTGCTTAATCAGTGGCTGAACTTTTATTGCTTTAATTTTTCTAACTTTTCTAAATTATATGCTGTAGGAAGCTTTAAAAGCATGCCTCTTCGTTAATGCTCCTTTAATTTATAGAGCTGCTTCACGAGTCCCATTCTCTGTTCTCAAATATGCTATGACCCTAGATGGTGAGTCCAATATTTACCGGTTGATTTCTTGTTTCTAGATATAGTTCGGGTTCATTTTGAGAATTGAGGTAAACCTGTTTAACTTAGGAAGAGACTCAAACCTCACATAATCAGAGAACCATGATATAGCTGTCGCTGATTGTCCTTGTTACTTGGATTATATCAGGAAAAATTGCAACCAGTAGTGGGCATGCATCATGGATTAGCAGCAAACAGTCAAGGCATCGAGTGTTTGAATTGCGGGGTAGAAGTGATGCCATTATTGTAGGAGGAAACACAGTACGCCGAGATAGTATGTATCAACATTTAAAAGCTTAGTTTTAGATCAATTGGATAATTTAGTTAGCTGTAGATCCATGAATTATTATTACTGTTCTAACTCATACATCAATTATTATTACTGTTCTGACTTATACATTAATTGCAGATTCATCAATTATTTGTTTAAGACTGGATCTTGTACTGTGGGGGTACACTATTATGTGTACCACGGCACACTTTATTGTGCACCATGATGAGGGGGGTGTCCCTGACGTGGATGGATTTTATTTCCTAGTATATCTCTATTTAAATTAGGCTAGGTTTCTTCCTTCCTAATTAGTCTAGACTACTATTTCCCTTTTTCTTACTTGACAATGAGTTTCTTTCCTTGCTGGATGTAACTTCATTATTGATTATATGAGAATGGTCAGGGGGAGACTGCAAGGCATCGATTATGCTCCCTTGGCAGTCTCGCCTCTCTCTTCTTCTTCTCCTTCTCTTGTGTGATTGCTGTTGTTTAGTTACTGATATTATTACAATCAACTGTTATGATTCATGCATTAATTGCAGATCCACGGCTTACTGCAAGACATGGAGGCGGGCATTTGCCTGTACGGATTGTTATGTCCCAGACTCTTAATCTTCCTGAGGTAGCAAACCTGTGGGATATATCTAAAGTACGAACTATAGTAGCAACACAAAGGGGTGCGAGGAAGAGTTTTCAGAAATTTCTTGCATCCAAAGGTGTTGAAGTAGTGGAATTTGACATATTAAACCCTAGAGATCTCATGGAATACTGTTACGACCGTGGGTATCTTTCAATTTTGTGGGAGTGTGGTGGAGCATTATCTGCGCCTGCTATTTCATCTGGAGTTGTACATAAGGTACTTTCAATCTCTTTTCTTGGATATTTTTACTAAAACACATGATGCATTTGGTATTTTTCAGTTCTTTAACGTCATTTATATGGAAACAGTTAAAACTGTGCTTAAGTTTTGCTGGCATCCCTTGCTTTATATACTAGGTATGGGGTGGATCATTTTTTACAAAGGAAAAGCCTGAATTTTCTTCAGTGGAACAGTAGATGAATACGCAATAACACCAAGTGCAAGTGTGTAATATGTATCTCACCATACAGTGGATCCCCACTTTAGTACTAGAATGGTTCCATCATAAGTAGGATTTCCTCCTCTAATGGGCCTCACATCCTAGATCAACTAATAGGAAAACAGAGAACAAGTGGGAGTCCATGTAGCCACATCCTCTAAACAAATTCCATTCGTCCCCTGCATTTTTTTCTCTTTTAAACTTGCCCCTGATTTTGGTATTGCTAGCCTTTGATAAGAGCTTGTCTCTTTTCCCATTCAACAGAGCATCTACCTATCCCCGGAAGAGGGAAAGTTGCAGAAAACTGGAATTTGCGTACTGGATGTGCCTACATGAACTCCGACAGATTCTATTTTGTTCTACATAACTGGGTCTGATTTAGCTCCTTCAACTTGAGTTCTCTCTCTCTCCATATTAGGCATAACTGTAATACTGCTTCTTTTTTTTTTTGGGGGGGGGGGTTTATAATGATCTGTAAGAAGGGGCCATTGCTTAGAGCAATGGTAAAAGGTTCAGGCTGCCAGCATGAAGTCCCGGGTTTGAGTTTAAAACCGATTCCAAACTCATCCCTCCCATGACCCCAAATAGGCAGGACCATAGTTAATATGGGAACGGAAAAAAAACTTTGTTCAGGACAGCGCCCGTAAAATGGCTTAAAAATTAAACAGGATGGCAAAAAAAGAAAGAATCAAACATTTCAAAAAGGGGAAAAAAAAGAGAGATGGTACATGTTTTAAATGTTTAGATTTTTCAAGTACAGGACCAAGTAAATGACAATATACATATAAGGTGAGGTAATCTCACTGGAGTGTTAGTGTAGACCAAGATTCTAAAACTTGGGAACGGTCAAGGCCGATACTGTTCTGGATTGGTCTGACCGTATTGGACAGATTAACCCCTATTTTTTTTTTTTAATCATTTTTCATTACAATTTTATCCTTGGACCATACATGTGGATCAGGATCATAAAGGTCAGGATTGGGAATCAGTCAAGGCCGTTAGCGTTCCTATCCGGCCGATACTGACCGTTCCATTCCATTTTTTAGAACCATGGTGTAGACCACATAGTTAGCCCAATTTGGTGACATATCTGGGCTTCTGGCCCAATGGTCCACTGTTTGTGGGGTCTCTTGGGTTCAAATTCAAATTTGAGTTCATAGATAATGGCCAACGTAATGTTTTTGTCTTACTTCCTTAGGATTAAAGCTCAGAGGGAGGCAAAAAAAGAAATTAACAATAAGATAGAGGGGTAATAAGAAGAGAAAGAAGAGAAAGGGCTATTTCAAAGATAATGGCCACAGGCCCCACACTGTACCTTATCCTTTTCTTTGTTTTCTCTTACATTCGATTATAGGGGTTAATGTTTCACGAAAGCCTTTGTCCAACATTGGGCAGCAAAAGGCTGGGAGAAGAGTAAGGCTGTTATAAAGTCTACCTACGGGTTGGTTGAAAGTGAAATAAGCCAATCTCAGGCTCAGCTTCCCCTATGGCCTCAAGTTTAAATTAAAGTTTGCTTTTTTGTTGGGTTGTCCGGCAAGTCAGGCTCAGGCTATCACCTAAGGCACTAAGTTTAAATTAAAGTTTGCTTTTTGATTGGGTTGTCAGTCAACTGGCAACTCCCACAGGCTGAGGCTTTATAAGGTCAAAATTTTAGTATTATACATTTTTTTTTTTTTTAATATGGAAATGCATTATAAATGCGGCTAAATTGTAGAGCCCAAACGAACTGGTTCTTTGGCATTTGTTAGGGATCGGTTTGGCAGTACGCGTTTAAAATCTCGCCCCACAAAACCCCACCACCCCCCCCCCAAAAAAAAAAAAAAAAAAAGAAGAAAAAAGGGGTATGCCGTTTTAAAAGTGTTTTAGCTAACTATGTTGGTCCAGGTGACCATGTAAGTTACTCACTTTCCTATGATATGTAGTTTTTCTGTTATGCAATGGCTATGCATGTATATTTAACTGCTCTTTTAATGCAGGTTTATGCATTTGTTGCTCCTAAAATCATAGGAGGAGCGAAAGCTCCTTCTCCAATTGGTGAACTTGGGATGGTTGAGATGTCGCAGGCCCTCAATTTGATTGATTTTTCCTATGAGCAGGTTGGTGCCAGGGGATCTATTTTCTATATGGCATGTTTTAGTATTTTTGTTGGAGGGGGCTCACAGTTGCAAATATATTTTTAATAATTTAATGTATGTAATTGTCATTATTGGAATTTATTTTAGTTTGTTGTCCCTGTGCCCTTCTGTCTCTTATTTGGTATTGTCTCGTTATAATGGCGTATCTATAATTTCATATTTGAAATTTGATCTTCTCACTAGTTTCTGTAAATTATGAACAAACTCCATTACTTTCTTCTTCACTTCCATTTGCAATGCAAAAAAAATTATAAGCTTGTACCTATGGTGGATCGATTTACCACTCTCCTCCCCCCCCCCCCAAAAAAAAAAAATATATATATATATATATATATAGATGCTCATTTATCTTTCATATATGATTATTGGGAGAGGCTTGGGCATGCTGTTCAGTAAGCTAGCAGCATACACCAATCATAGGGCTGGACACAAGAGGGCAAGGGGGTCTTTCCAAAGGGGGAGGAAAGAGGATGACACATGCAAGGAACCCTGTCCAGCCTTTTCACATGTTTATTATATCATGATTCTTTTCATAAATTCAGATGGGGAACCTGTATAAAATGATATAGGATCCACTTCTGTATGTGTTGTCCAATTTTCCAAGGGTTGGAACTTGGTTGTTCTTCTGGATCCATAGTTATCAAGGCGTTGCCTAGGCATCCAGGCCCCCTCCAACGCCTCGGGTTGCCTAAACACGGCATCTAAGTGACCAGAGGTGTTGGAGGGGGCCTGATTGTAAAACATCAACAAGTCGCCCGCTCAGGTGACCAAGGTGCCTGGATGCTGAGCCGTTGCCTGACAACTATGGTCTTGATCAGTTCAGATTGCTCCTTTTTCTTCATCTTTTTTTTCTCAAAGAGTTGGGTTTTTTTTTTTTTTTTTGGTGGGGGTGGGGGGGGCGTGGAGGGTGGGGGTGCTGGTTCTTACATTTTTCTTTCCAGGATAATCAACTACTTGCTTAAGGTTTTTGGGTTTGTCTTACACAATTGCAGGGAAGTTACCTATGGGATGGGCAGCTTGATTAGGAAGTGTTTTGGGGAAGTGAATCGATTTATTTTTCCTATTTCATTAGATGTGATTTAGCAGTAAAAATTCCAGTTGGGTTATAAATTACAATTCTTGAAATGGATGGAAGCAGTATTTCCTGAGTCATGTGTATCTTCATGTTTTGTTTTAACTAAAACCATATCAGTAGTTTCTTTTGTTTTAGCAATTCTCTGTTTTTGTCCTTTCCAGAAGAAACCATAACTAGTTTCTCTTGTCCATTCATTGTATTAAACTGGGATCCTGGAGAGCAACTATTTTATTATTTTTAATCATTAGGACCATTATTACCAGATAAGAAGCACTTCCCTTATAAAAGTTCACATAATGGCGGTGTAAAATCTGAGCTTTTGAGTTGATATTATGTGGATGGAACTTCTGTATGGACAATGTACTCTGATAGGCATCTTCCCTGTTTGTTAAATTTCTATGACTGCTTTGTATCTGGAGTATTTTAGTGCATCACTTTAATGAATTACAGATTGGGCCCGACATGCTCATTAGTGGATTTCTTCAGCCCATTCCAGAGTTGACACCTATAATCCCATCTGTGGATGAAATTTCATCCATAGATCCAACTGTTACTCCTTATGAGCCAAACATCATATTCTTTTATAAAACATGGGATCCTTATGGAGCTTTTTCTAACTTCTCTCCTCATCCTTTGCGGTTGCCTGATGAAAATGGAAATTATCAAACATGGCCAAGTGTGGAGCACTATTATCAGGTAAAATACTAATCTTCTGCATGTATCTTGGTTTCCTGTTGCAACTTTTGTTGTGAAGTGCGGTAACCTTCCATTTTTCAGGCCCACAAGTTTGTTGGGGTAAATGATCCTGTTGCCAGAGAATTTGTTGAGCAAATAAAAGCTACAACGAGCCCAGAGGAAGCTGCACGCATAGGGAGGACAATACAGCAACAACATCCTAATCTGGTATTGTTCTCTGCACTGACTATTCTTGCAGTGGCACATTGTGTTCACATGCATGCATTGAACACCCAATCAATATAGTATTTGAAATTCTGTAAGCCTTTGAATCTGTTTTCAATTATTGATTTACCATTTGAAAGTATACTTTGGCATGCGTATTTTGGAAATATACTTGGGCTTTGAATAGAGCTGATTGGAGGAAAAGGATCCATGTAGCCGACACAATTTGGTTGCGATAAGGCTGAGTTGAGTTGAATCGTTGTTACAACTGCTTATCACAAAAACTCAAGCTGTTGAAGGCAACAATAATGTATGTTAACACCCCTCAGCATGTGTAGACCTATACAGACACGGCCCTGTACCTGACACGCACTAATGCAGAAATACCATCAAGTGGCACCAAGGGAAGAATGCGTTGAGGAACCCTGTTGCACTTCCCAGAGACCAAACACTCGACCTCTCTGCCCCAATAGCATGTCACAACCGCTTATCCCAAAAGTTCGGACCGTTAAGGGTAACAACAATGTATATCAACACATTTATAGCTGTTAAATAAGCAAGTACTTAATTTACTAAACATATTAGATTGACTATAAATCTTCAAATGAAATTATTGATAATATTATGATGATGACTTAGGTTGTGGGACAAACAAGTTAAATAGATTCTCAAGGCAGACTCTGCTCTTGGTTTTTCTATTGCTGGCCTGCTCTTCCTAGAAGGAATGACTTCCCTTGAATGTGAAGACGCTCAAGCATCACATGACTTCTAGCTCTTGTTAACTTTGTATTCACCTTTTATTAACTGGCTAATTGCTTTATGTAACTTCTTGTTTCCTATATTAAAAAGAAAAAAGGTAATTAAGAAAAAGTTGATTTGATTTTTGTTTTACACATAAAACAAAACTTGCATGTCATTGTCGCAGCATTTTTTGAGGAACATATGATCTCTGTCCAAGATATTAGTTTATTGAAGTTATTTTGAGACTAATGATTTTTTCCAACTGAATAAGTACTTTTTTCATACCCCAGCCCCATCCAAAGAGAAGAAAAAAATTTGTTACCAACTAGAGAAACACACTTTAGATTCCTTTCCTTACTGACACATTGTAATTGTTTCATTTTCTCCATGCTTCCATGCAGGTGAGATCTGATTGGAAAACTGTAAAAATTGATGTAATGTACAGGGCCCTGAAATGCAAGTTTTCCATCTATCCTCACCTGAATTCTTTGCTGCTATCAACTGTGGGTTCAGTTCTTGTTGAAGCTTCACCGCACGATCTCTTCTGGGGTGGTGGCCGGGAAGGAGAAGGCCTAAATTATTTAGGCAGGCTGCTGATGCAGTTGAGGTCAGAGTATTTGGGAGAGTCCTCACTGTCAATTGAGGCTCTTGTTTAGATCTAGAAGTGACCCGGGGAGAGAGAGAGAGACAATGAAGAATAATTATATATCTCTTTATTCTTTATTGTAGCATTACTGTAGCATTACTGGCTTAAAAATTTGTGATGATTAAAATCAAGAAAGAGAGAGAGGATCAATTCATTATTGATATCTTGTAACTCCTTACCACAAAGAAATTGAACATTCTGAATTATCTGCAAGAAGAGATATTCAGGTACCATATAGCATTGAGATTGAACCAATTCATTTGAGACATTTTATTTTTTTATGATTATATAAATCATATTATATAGTTTGTACTTTTGGAATTAGGATCAACAAGAAATTGATCTTAAGGCTTTCTTTGTGGAAAGTGTTTTTATATTTAGAGTTTATCAAATGAAGATCTCTCCTTGTGTCTCTATAAGCTGCCAAGTAAGAGGAAGATTAAGAGAAGAGAAATTAGTTTAAAAATTAATTTGGAAACTTTTGTAATTGAAACGTTGTAACTTTCAGTTTTAACATATTGGATTATTATTAAGGGACATTTTCTACATTTACTAGATTAAGATGATAATTACAAAACAAGTAGGCGTAAAAGATTAAGAGTTATTGAAAGAATAAATTAAGAAGGTTGAAGTTGGAGAGAGAGTTTAATGGAGAAGCTAAGCAAAACACTGCCATCGCGAAACACCAAAATCAAAGAAGGATTTGCCATGATCCTAAATTCAAATAAATAAAAGGAAAAAATGTCGGGCACATTGTTGGGGTGCCTAGCCTGTGTCGCTCTCTCCTCATTTTCAAAATGATCCCCATGCCTCTTGCATCTCATTCCACCCCCCCCCCCCTTTTCCCTTTTTCCCTTTTTCCCTTTTTCCCTTTTTCCCTTGAGCCATGAGCCATGAGCTCCAAGAAAACTAACAGTGTGCCTGGCCCTCTCCCAAATGAAAAATTAAGAAAAATAAAGTTGGACATAAGAAGAGCTTTCTAGATAGCCTCTTAGGGGATGCATCCTTGCATGATCCTAAATTCTAATAAATGGAAGATCATGGAAATTAAAATTAGGTAGTATGTCATCTATCCAATGATTGAAGTGGCTTAATCATCTCTACATAATGCATGAGTCACAAAAATGGTATTTCGCTTTGAAATCACTTCAAGGCAAGGATTTAAATCTAAGTATCATATCATAGCATATATCATAGACCACATGGGCCACCACCAATCCTTCTCTGGATTAATTTACTAATTCTATCAACTGGATCAGTGCCGACTAGTCTATCAAATGGACCCAAATCCTCTCTAGTGTGCCAATGAGCCTCTAACAGCTAGTTGCATCAACGTATGTCAGATGCGCATAAGGGAGGATTTGGTTCCCTATCAAATTCAGTACTGAAACTTCTTTTTGTTGGGATCATGGAAGGATGGGTGGGGTGGGGTGGGGTGGGGTCATTAGCAAAACCGAGTTTAAAATTCTGGTGTTGCTTGTCATCGTTTAAAACGCATTTTACTGTATGCTAAGGAGCAATATGGGAGTAATACGGGAAAACACGGAAACGGCAAAAAAAAATACGTTTTAAAGTTTAAACAGCCTTATTATAGGCGTATCCGTTTTTTAAGGGTAAGAAATGAATTTATTCTAAAAAAAAAAGAAAAAGGGAAAAACCCCATTTCTCCCAATCCGATCCGATCTGATCCGGATTCGGATCCAGCGGCAGATCAGAAGACTGGGAGAAGCTTGCTGCAACTCTACTTAATTATACAGGCCGAAATCCACAAGGTCACATTCACAATCGATCAAGAACTCAAGCTAGGTTGCCAGAGACGACGTCCGTAGACAGTTCCTGTTCGTCTTCCACCATTTTAAGGCTTTGCTGCTTCTGGTTATCTTCTGTGTAGGTAATTTCTGAGATGGCAAGTCTTCTTCCACCATATATTTGTTGCATTGCTGTAGTTTTTCTCTCAGAAACATGAAATATAAACCCCAGAGCAGAAACCGGAGGGTTGTAATGTCTGCCATGTAATGATAAAAAGACCGACAAATGGATAATGGCGAAACAAATTGTTCCGCCATTTCTGCAAATCAAATAACGTAGACGATAACAGAGAATGAGAGAGAACAGAGGGGAAGGGACATTAGATGCAGGTATACAGGTAGTAATCTCTCATTTTATACGAGTATACTGAAAACCTTCTTTTCTTCTAATTGCAACCTTCATTTCAATGCCGAACCAAAACCCTTCACGGATTCTTATGGTTACTGTCATGAAATAAATAAATTCACAGAACTTTTTCCCTTGATTTAATGTGACCCATTGAGTCAGTTACGTTCGTCATGTTTTTTTTTTCCTGCTCCAACAGCTTCATTTATTTGAATATCACGTGTTTATCTTCTCTTGGGCTTTCTGCCGAACAGCTTTCAGTGACTCCTTATACATTTTGTTATCAATAAGTTACAACATTTATAGTCTTCTCTCAATCTCATCAACGGGGATGGAATTTTCAAGCTACATTTGTAACCCATGCTTGACTTGTGAAAGAACAATATTGTCAAACTTCCTGAGATCAATGGCAAAAGCTAGGATGGCTTTATTGATTACATAGTATAAGACCTTAAGTTGGAAATTTTTTTCTCTAATCTGCATTCCTAGTGATAAACTGTGCAATAAAAGGACAATTTTGTGGCAACTGCTGAAGTTTGGATATGTTTTGGTTCCAGCTTGCTTGGTGTTGAATTCATAATTTGAGAGTATTGAATGATATATTTGATTTTAATTTAAATTTTGCATGATTCAGCTTCCTTTTTGGTTTATCTCTATGACTTTTTCCTGCTTGGATTAAACAGTAAGTAGAGTTCTTAATGTTGGAATGCTTATTATAGGATTCTCCTTTCATGTAATCTTCTGAAGTTAAAGTGGAAAAAAGTTTGATAATTTGCTTACTTCATGAAAAGTTTGTAGAGGAACCTTGTCATCAGCATGTTTACAGCAAGGTTTTTGGGAAGGACACTCCTTGCTGCAGCCAAGTCAGAAGCTTCTGCTGCAGGTGGTGCAGTCAAGTTGGAAGCTTCTGCTGCAGCTTCTTCTTCTGCTAGGACATCATATAATCCGTTGGAGGAGTTCTTTGAGGCAGATAGAAATCAAGATGATGAAAAACCTGTTGTCTATGGTACAATTTCTTCTATTCGCTACATGTTAATTCTATATTTAAATCATAAATTGATTTGGTTCCATTCCTTTCGGTATATTTAATGCTAGTAAAGCTTAAACTTAAATTGATTTGGGTTTCCATTCCAATCACAAATGTGAAACAGAGAGTTTATTCGTTTGTCGAATAGTAAAAATTTTTTTCTTTGTGTTATAGTGCTGCATATTGGTTTAACTTAAACCTTTGTTTGACTTTGGAGTTGAGTGGTGGAAGACATGATGGGTTTTTAATTTCTTGTGCCTTTTTGTCCCCTTCAAATTATGTAACGTGCTGATTAGGGGCATGCCTCTGATTTGAGGTGTGAAAATGCTGTCAATATTTCTGGCTGAACATCCAGGGATATTCTTACAATGGGAAATTTCCTTCCATGCATTACATGATTCATTATGTGCAATGTACATCTGAATCTGGAGTCAACAACTCATACTTTCATAAATCATAGAAATAGACTTCCAAGCCTCTTTTTTATAAGCCTATCTTGTTCAGGTCGCAGTTGGAAGGCTTCTGAATTGCGTCTTAAGTCTTGGGATGATCTTAACAAGCTATGGTATGTGCTGTTGAAGGAGAAAAACATGCTTATGACTCAACGTCAAATGCTCCATGGACAGAACCTACGATTTCCGAATCCAGAACGTCTCCCCAAGGTACGTATTGCTTTCTTTTGGCAGTCACCACATGCAATAGTAATTGTTTCTGAAGTGTTCTAGCGTAGGGAAGATAGAGTTATTAGAACACCAACCCACATGGACAGAATTACAATGATCCCAATTGAACACAATCTGTCTAACCTTTTCTTAGAAGTTGAAATCCCTCTCTCTCTCTCTCTCTCGGAGAGGGAAAGCTGAAATTTTATTGCAAAGAGAGAAGGGGAAGAAGGTACATACACACACTATGCTTGTGGATACCTAACTCCCTCCCCCCACCCAAGTTAGATGCTTGACTTGTGTAATTTGGCTCTGCCAGCTAGTCAGTTGCCTAGGTTCGAGTATGGACAAATCCATTATTAACTTTAAAGAGGAGAGGATATTCTGGAAAGTGATGTAGAGATTGGAAAATTGAATGAAAGATTATGAGTCAAGGGTTATGGAGAGACATCAGAGGAGGGCCTTAAAATGAAATTATGAGGACTTAGCCTCTTCTTCAACCTCTTGATAACCATATAGAACAGTGGTGGATCAAACCAGCACTTCATGGAAGACCCCTAAGCCCATGAAACTTTAGAATAAGTTTCACTAACCCCTACCCTCTGAGTTCCAACTGATAATAAACCCAAACAGCAACCATTAATCATAAATTCGTGATGGAGATAGCAGTAGTTGCAGTTCACAGTTGGGTTTTTGAGAAGCTTCTTTCAACAGGGATGGTTTCAGCAGCCAAGGCACTACAGCTAGAGTCACCTCAGGTAGGGAAATTCACGCTCAAATCCAGAGGGAGAACAAGGAAGGAATGAAGGAGGTCGATGCTCCTTAGGACTGAACCCAGTTAATGCTAGAACAGGGTACTGAAGCAGGAAAACAGGTAGAAGGAAGGAAGGGAGGAAACCGGAAAAGAGAGAAAGGAAAGAACCAGATAGAGAAGGAATTGAACCACACACACACACACACACACAGAGATCCAATATTTCTTGTTCAATCCCATCGTGGGTTACAATCTAAAAACGAGAAAGGAGAGAAGGAAGGAGATCGATGCTCCTTCGGACTGAACCCAGTTAATGCTAGAACAGGGTACTATAGCTGAAAACAGGAAGAAGGAAGGAAGGAAGGAAGGAAGGGGAAAGTAGAAAAGGGAGAAACTCACTAGATAGGGAAGAAATCGAAGATTTCTTATTCAATCCCATCATGGGTTACAGTCTTATATAAAAGAGAAAGGAAAGAACCCCTAAACAAACTCTGAAACAGAGGTAGAGTTTGAAACTAACTCCCTACTCATTCCTATTGGTTGCTAAACAAGAAATAAGAATAAGTAATAGATGGAAAAGAAGTCCCTATATAATCCTGCATGCAACTCCATCAAGTACTGCTCTTTATACAGCACTTCCTTTTCAGACCAGTTTTGGCAAATGTTTGGCATTCTCATTACCATTTCGAAGAATATAATGTCATGAAAATCTCTACCTCTAGTCTCTAGAGAGATCAACAAGGTGATCTATCACACATGGACCTTTAGCCAGCTTGCAAGGGAGAGATTAGGAAGAATATTTGGTGGGACCCAATAGCCTTTCGTGGGGAACACTTTGGTGTACAATAGGTGGACTTGCGTAGAGGAGGAGAGCTACCATTGAGATCTTTAGTTTTTCTTTCTGTTTTAAGAGATATTAGGTAGATTTTATTTTTCAGTTACTAATTAGATTTAGCGTTAATAAGATTTCAGTTAATAATTAGATTAAGTCATTTCTTTCTTTATTTGAATAGCTTATTGTACAAGGTAATCCACACCATGCGTGGGACACTTCCTTTCCTTTTTGTGTTATTGCCATTAAACACTAATATTTGTAAGAGAGCCTTAGAGCTCCAGGAATGATTTAGATGAATGAAAAAGCTCGGTTGTTTAGCCATGGTTGCTGTGAGAAGTAGTGTGAGGTGAGAGTGAGAGGCTAGAACCATCTATCCCTACCCTTTAATTTCTTGTTTCTATTTTGTATCCTGTGAAATATTCAGCCTCTGAGTGACCATCGAACCCTATTGTTGCTGCTGGACTGGTTGCTAGAACATTGAAGACTACTCTACTTCCGACCACCAAGTGCTGGCAGGAAAGCAAGAAGAGAAGCCTTACAAGGTTTCAGCATTAGAACATCTTGCCATAGACCTTCATTGGTGGTTTAAGGCTAATCCCAAGGCTGGAGTGGTTGATGTCTGTGAGTTACTATTTTATGGCGTTACTTTCTAATTCTGAGCTGGTATGATTCCTCTACATTCAACCAACAATGTGGCCTGAAATTTTGAGGAGTTCCTCAACCAAATAAGACCAACCTACGATTGGAATCTCCATCTGAGGTGTGGACGTTACTGAATCTGTGACTTATTTTCTGGTTATTGGTACCTTTGATATATCAGTCGACAGACCAGTTTTGGTCTGGTCTTTGTGTCTCTGTAATTAGTCAAACTTGTTGAGTACTTGAGTGTTTTATAGGTTCCATTCATTCACTTGCTGTTAAGGTTTACTGTCATTCTCTGTTGCTGGTATTCTTGCTGGAACCACTTGTTTAGGCTACTGTTAGTCAGCACCTATGATCCTACTGTAGGTTAGATTGTTAGAACATCATTAACCTGCCCTACATTACTTCTGTAGCTGTCCCAAAGCAGCTGGTGCACGAATTCTTGAATTGAGTACAATTAAGTTGGTAACAAACTTGTGTGAGTGGTGTACAATTTGACTATTTGACAGAGACTGGTTCCAAATGATGGAGGACTCTCTACCACTAGCTAATGTAGAGGTAGGGTTCAGTTAGTGATGCAGAATTGATGTTGTTGAACCGGATTGACCCTTCGGGCAACCTCAACCGAGATGAACCGGGTCCGATTGGATTTTTGGATTCATTAGGATCTTTAGGATTTTATTTTGTTCGGGATTATTTGCAATCTTTAATTTGGGTAGTTAATAGTCAATTAGGGAGTTACCAATTTAAGTTTTATTTTGTTTCTAATTTCATTAGTTAGAATTTAGGAAGCAGATTAGGAGTTGGTAATTTAATTTTAGATTTTATTAGGCAAGTTTAATTTCAGTTTATTATATAAAGGCATGTAACCCAAGTAATTGGACAGATTTTGGATGATGAATTAATTAATTGGTTGAAACCTTGTGGTTTGCTTGGTCGTGAGACCTTCTCCCCTCTCCCCCCTCCCCCTTTGTGTGATTCTTCTCTTCTTCCGTACAACTCTAAGTTCATTCAGGGTTTTCTTCATTTTCTTCCCTAAGGCCCTCCATCAAGTGGTATCAGAGCC
This sequence comes from Macadamia integrifolia, assembly GCF_013358625.1. Classification (NCBI taxonomy): domain Eukaryota; kingdom Viridiplantae; phylum Streptophyta; class Magnoliopsida; order Proteales; family Proteaceae; genus Macadamia; species Macadamia integrifolia. The sequence continues at coordinate 23,123,500 of NC_056567.1, read as the reverse complement.
GAAGGATACATCTCCTTCGTTCTCTTTTCCTTCCCTATCTTCTTCCCCTTCTCAGTTCTGGTTTCTACAGACATTGGGAACAACAATTAAAAAAAAAAAAAAAAACCCCAAAAGAGAAGAAGATCAGATGAGAGTAGACGAAGAAGGCATGCAGCTCACAGCAACCATGGGTTCGACCTCTTCTTCTTCTCTACTATTTGTCCTACCCTTGAGGCTCCATGAAGGTTTTTTTCCCACAGTACTCTGTTTTCCTATCATACTTGCAACCCTAGTTGTTGGCGTTGATTTCTTCTGAATCTCCTCGAAATAGTTGAAGATTTTAAGGGTTCACTCCCCTCATAAAAACGACCCACCTTGCACAGTTTTGAGCCCATATTTGACCTCTAGTGGAAGTTCCAACAAGAACTTCACATCTGATTTCACTATACTGCCAGATCTGAGTTGCAGGACAGAGGTTCTCTTTTAGTTGCTATTTTCAGGTCTCCTATCTATCGGAATCGAGAGAATATTGAGTTACAACCTTTGCCTGCAGTTTCAGAACAATCCAAGACCTAAATAGTGAGAATCTTCGCTTGAAATTGTGACGACTACTTCTGGTTCTGGTGAGTTTGACGGTTGAAGCCTATTCTTCAATCGTGAGTTGTGTTTTAATCCTTTTTTTCCGCATTTTCCCATAATACCCTTTTGAAGTTCCATATACCACTTTGTCCTTATTTAGTTCATTTTTCCAAGTCTACCCCTTTGGATGGTATATCTTTGACTGACAATTGGACTTCAGTTATTTACAATTCTGCCATCCTTGAAAAGAAAAAAAAAAAAAAGTGAACCTCCATATTTACAATTCTGCCCACACTTGATTATTGGAGTTGGTGTCTTATCTTTGTGAGGCCCATAGCAATTCTGAACACAAGATTGGTCATGGATTCCTTTGTGTTCAGATTCAAAGTTCGTTTGCCCAATGGAAAGTCTGCTAAATTGTTAATTGATGAGCAACTAAATGAAAAATTTTTCTCCAGATCTGTGCTAGACATGTTATAAGAGACCAGTCAGATTTTTTTTGAGTTGGAGGATAATGTATTTGTTGAATTCTTTGTTCCTCGGTTCCTCCTTATTATAATGGTGCTTTTTGTGAAGTGTTTGATTCTCCTCAGCGCATCATTAAATTGGGTCGCGGTTGGTTGGAACAACGAGACGGTATTCTTGATCGTGACAACAATATGTGCACCCTCCAGGCTTACCACATGGGTCAAAAATTTGATCTTCATGGATTGGTAAAGTCAGAGAAAGTGATACCCCTAGTACAACTACAAGTTGAACCAGAGGCATCAACACAAGTGGAAGATCGTCCTATTGTGGAACAGGTGATGACAACAGAAAGAGAGAAAATTGTGGATCAAGTAGTGGAGGACATCAATACAGTGCCACTTGTTCACCATCATGAATTTGTTCTTCCTCATGATTTTTTTGACTTGAATATACCTCCAAAGCTTCACATCATGGATTTTGTTCGTGATGCAAACAACGAGCAATTCACCTCCGTTCATGAGTTTTCATTGTTGTCATTCTTTAAAAGTCGTGGACGAGTTTTTCTCAACATCGGGGGAGTTGATGCAGAATTGATGTTGTTGAACCGGATTGACCCTTCGGGCAACCTCAACCGAGATGAATCGGGTCCGATTGGATTTTTGGATTCGTTAGGATCTTTAGGATTTTATTTTGTTCGGGATTATTTGCAATCTTTAATTTGGGTAGTTAATAGTCAATTAAGGAGTTATTAATTTAAGTTTTATTTTGTTTCTAATTTCATTAGTTAGAATTTAGGAAGCAAATTAGGAGTTGCTAATTTAATTTTAGATTTTATTAGGCAAGTTTAATTTCAGTTTATTATATAAAGGCATGTAACCCAAGTAATTGGACAGATTTTGGATGATGAATTAATTAATTAGTTGAAACCTTGTGGTTTGCTTGGTCGTGAGACCTTCTGCCCCCTCCCCCTTTGTGTGATTCTTCTCTTCTTCCCTACAACTCTGAGTTCATTCAGGGTTTTCTTCCCTTTCTTCCCTAAGGCCCTCCTTCAAGCTTCCCTAAGGCCCTCCATCAGTTAGCCAACTTAGAACCTTACAGTAGGATCTTCCTATATGATCAACAGTACAAACAGTTCACCTGTTCCAGCATTATAAAATAACAAAAACACCTTTTAGCAACCAACAGCAGGATGCTCTGACCCTTTAAACCCTTAACAAATCCTAACAGTACCCAAGTATGATTTTTATTCACAGAAGACAATACAGTACTGGTTAAGGTCCATCAACAGCATAACATTAGGCTAATACCCAGAAAATAAAGTGCTAACAGAATTAGCAACTCAGCACCTCAGATAGAGCTTATGTTCCAATCAAAGGTAGGTCTTATAAGGTTGAATAACTCTTTGAAATATCAGCCAAAACTGAAGGCTGGATGCTAGATATCAATGGATATCAGAATTAGAAAGTGAAGTCCAGAAATGGTAACTCACTGTCGTGAACTAACCACCAGCGAAGGATGTCTTAAGAAGGGTTGTCTGCAGTCAAAATAGGGGCAGGATCCGTTGTTACAGTGGATTGAAATCTGTTAAGAAAAACTCTAAAAATCTCTTATGTTTTGTAGGCATAGGGAAGGAGTGAAGCCTTCAATGATCCTGCTTCAATAGCACTTGATGGTGTAGTCTTCTAGGATGCGTATGACAACGTTTTAAAAAAATCTGGTGTTTGTGTGTTTTTTGGAATACATTTGGAGCAGAATATGTATGTGACATCTGGTTTTTTTTTTTTTTTTTGGGAATGAATTGGGTAGAAAAAGCACATTTCTTGGTCATTTGAGAAGCAAATTGAAAGTGGTTTTTGAAAAACGGAAATAAAAAAGACCCAGCTTATACGAGTCTCGACTCTCCACTGCTGCTACCACCACCGCCGCCACTACCATTGCCTCCATCGCCCCTGCCACTGCCCCCACCACCGCCACCGCCACCACCCCCACTGCCACAACTGCTACCACCACCACCACCACCATCACCGCCACCAACACCACATCACAGAAGATATATTTCTGTTAATATGCATTTCATGTGTTTTTGTTCTTTTTTAGTCCTAGAAATATATATAGGGAGAGGGATAGGTATGCTAGCGCATTACCTAGGAATAAGGTATGCTAGTAGGATTTTAACCGTTAGATGAAACATAAAAAATCTCATTCGTTCATGTGGCAAGGTCTTACAAAACCTGCCCAATACCGCCGCTCCACGGTCTTTTTCCGCCCAATTGTTCCTTTGACCTCACTTGTTGCCGCTCCGGTCTACTCCCCCAACCATGACCCCTTCTCCAGTCAGTGTGCCCGAAGCATCACCACCGCTGGCAAGTTCAAATGTTCTTGCAACACCGTCGGAGGCTCCAAAAGTTTTGGTCATAGGTAGTCTGCCAAGCTCCAGGCCAGTTATGTGGGACCCATCTTTCTCTTCCTCCTCTTCCATCTTCTCCTTTTCCTGTTCTTCTTCTTCCTCAGAAGGCAGCGAACCTTCCCTGCAAACCGACAGAACCTGACTCTTCTTCTCCTCTTCCCCTCCGGTATTGTGGATGCGCACAGTAGGTGGCAGCAAGGCTGTCGAGGCAGTGGAGGTCACGGCCAAGGCGCAGTGGGTGTGAGGGGATGCGCAATAGCGGAGTTCAAGAACTGGGGTGTATAGTAGAGGATCATGGCGGAAAGAATTTTACAGCAATGGTAAAGAATCTCTTACAATATTATCATCTACAGCGAAAACCCTCATCCTATCAGGAAAAACCTCTTTGTCTTTGCTCTCTGCACATTCCAGAACCTCTTGTTCATCCTTCTCTGGATGATGATCCATTCCCGAAAAGGAAGAGAAAATAATCTCAAACCTCACAAAAATCTCTCAAGATCTCAGTATCAGAGGTTACTCTCTCAAAAATTATACCTCAGAGTAAGATTTCACAGTATTGTCTCAGGAACATAAAAAGAAAATAAATAGAAGGAGAACTTATTACAATCACTGCTGTAATAGTGTTGTGGGGATTCTCATAGCAATGGATTCGATAATAGATTAAATACACAAACTCTTCTATTCTTCCGTGCCTTGAACTTTCAAAATCCCCTTCTTTCCAAGTAATAAAGAAAAAAAAAAATCGAATTTCCATAAATAAGATTGTAATATAGTGAAAATTTGATCTTTAAACAAAGATGAGAGTTTCTCTTCCTTTTTCTTTTTCACCATGAATTTAGATTTTCTAGAAAGGAAACTACATAGTACAAAATCAAGTAGATGGGTATTCACAGAAGGCAAGTCCTGCATCCTCTCTAAAATTTTTTGAGATGGGTAACCTCTCAACAGTTTGGGTTTGCTCAGAAAACCATTATCTCATAACCCAGTTGCTCTATCGTTTTCTTTCTCAATGAACTCCCACTGAATTGCTCTCATCGACATGAAAAAAGCTCTAGAACCTCTGTTCCAGTAGATTTTAATTCCAAAAATTCAGTATCAATTAACCCAATTTTCAGATTTGAAGAGTTGCGTGAGAATCAAGGATTCCACTTGAAAGATTTCAGTTCCTCCCACTTGAGAATCAAGCCATGACCAGAGCTTGGGATGCTTGGTAAGAGATTCTTTACCATTGCTGTAAAATTCTTGTCAGTGAGCTCATTGGAAGAATCGATTAGCCTATTAACACCAGATTGAGAGAGAGAGGCTGGTGCTATTGGGGGTGGAGGGTTTCGGGAACTGCCAGTGGCAGTGTTCTTGCGAGGCTTGAATCGTTAAGGTGGAGATAAGAATTAGGGGAGAGATAAGGTGTAGCAACGGTGGATTGAAGCTTTGGACCTTTTCTCTCAATCAAACAGTTTTATTTAAGATGATCAACGGTTAGAATCCCGCTAGCATACCTTATTCCTAAGTAATGCGCTAGCATACCTGTCCTTTTCCCATATATATATATATATTTTTAGTTTTACCATACAACATTGGTTAGTACAAATGTATTCCAAATTAACAGAAACACAAAAATATAGTTTTTACTCAGAAATACTAATTTGGAATAGAAATATTGCCATACACAGCCCTAGTAATTTTCCAACACACACAGAAGTGGAGAGCAAAGCCTTGGTTACACTCAGCAACAAATTATTGTGGAATTAAATATAATAGGAACAAACAAAGAAATAGATGGAAGAACAAGATGGGGATAGATGGTTGGGCCTCTGACTTGAACCTAGACCTCTCATCTTCACACTGTCTCATGCAGCAACAAGGTTAACAGCCAAACTTTTCTTTTCGTCAAATCATGTGAGGGGAGTCCAAAACTCCTTACATCTTTATGATAATGATTGATTGCGCATGGCATTCTAAGCCTATTACAAAGAAAATATGGACTTTATTTATAAAATAGAAGCTAAACATAAGACAAAAACTATCAGAAAAAGTAGAATTTGCTAAACATGGAAATAGAAAGTGACTAGATCTCTAAGTAGAACGAAGATCAGATAAGATCTTCTCTAAGGAGACCACCCCCACGCAACTTGGCTTCTTAGCAGCATCTCTCTTTCCACGCTATCTGGCATGGGCCCATAATATTTTCAAAATCTTCTGGAATTCTTCTCCATGCATGTCGACATTCATTCCAGAAAATATCTCCTTGCAAGTAGCTAATGGGACCCACAAATCTGATCAAATATCCCTTAAAGAACTGCTGGAGGATGATAGAAATAGGGCTTTGTTGGGATATGGCAGTTGTGGTGTTGTTGTGGATCTGGTGCATAGTGCACTGGTTGCAGCCTCTGCTTGTAGAGCAGGCTCCAGGAGTGTGGGAGGTCTATGGATCGACTCCTGTCACATGTATTCCCCCCCACCCCTCCCTCCCTTTTCCTATCATCCCCCCTTCCCCTCTAGTTTGCGTGAGTAAAGCCCCCTTGGGCAGATCCTTAGAATGTAATTAAAAAAAAGAAAAAAAAAGGCAGTTGTGGTGTTGTCATTGATGTCAACACAGTGAGAATCAACTGCACGCATTCACACTCACACTCAGTGACAGATGGCAGTACAGTCAGCAACATCAGAATTGAGCAGATGGCAGTGTCAGAGAATCTACAAGGTGCAGTAGTAGGCAGATGGGGTAGTGATGTGGGTAGAGCTGGCAGAGGCAGTACAGTGATATGACAGTGATGGAAATGTTCACTGTGACTGGCAAGGCATCTGGGTGAGTTGACAATGTCTGGGGAGGTCAGGCAGTGACTGGGGAGCACTTGGCATTGCTGAATCTGCCAGACAGTGATTGGGTAATGCAGAAAGGAAGTGGCAGTGAGATCTAGACATTCTGGGAATTTTGTCCGACTCATCTTAGTATCTCTGCCATAAAAATCCTAACTTCTACTTCACTCTCTTGTCGGGGTCCTACAGTCTTTCAGGCTTTGGAGCTGCAGAAATTGTAAGGGGCATGTCATTTTCAGGCCCAAGGAGGAAGGAGACCGGAATGAAGAATCATTGACCTCGTTCCCACTTTTTCCATTTAGTAGCAGTTGACATATAGCTGTTGCTGTTACACCCACTTTAGTATGAAGAACAATCAGGGGCTTGAGAATCTTCTTTACATCCAGAAGCCCTGGAAACTAGATTTCATCGTGTGTGTGTGTGTGTGTATTGGGGGGGGGGGGAGGGGGGTGAGGAGGAGGTGGTGTTCTGGGATTTCATTGGCATGTTCATAGTTGGCTGAGTTGGTAACCGAGTTATCTCTTTGGCCGTCATTATTGAATGCTTCATTTTCTTAAATGTTTTTTTCTTAAACTTCATAATGATGATCAGATCATTCTATTCTTTGTTCTGTTTCCTATAATTTTTCTCTACCTATTTCACGCACAATAAACTACTAGCAGAAGCATTATTATTCTTTAATTTTTTATTTAATTACTTTGTAGCCGACCCCATTAAGTTGGGATAAGGCGTTGTTGTTGTTGTATTTAATTACTTTGAGTTCTTATTGAAAAATACAGGTGAGGAAGTCCATGTGTAGAATCAAGCATGTACTCACAGAAAGAGCGATTGAAGATCCTGATCCTAGGAGGTCTGCTGAGATGAAGAGGATGATAAATGCTTTATGATGTCTTCTGAATTTCGTGTTCCCCGCTCTTACTTCTACTTGTGCAACAATTATACTCTTAGTTCTAGGGGTGATCCTGGGAGTCTTTCTGTGTGTTTGCTACTTCATGAAGGAACTTAAGCCTTTTGACTGTCTTTTTTTTTGGGTGAAAAGCCATTGACTGTGTCCATTGAAGCCAAGGATTGACACAATAGTGGAACCACCCTAATATTGGTAGAACTGCAATAATGCATATTTTTTTCTTCAACACTACCTACTTATGTGGCATATGCTGTGAGAATTTGTTACGGAAGTAACCCATTAGCCACCCATCTGTCATATGGAACTGTCTAAAACAGGGTAAACTACGAGATTACACAATGTTGGGTTTGGGTTTACAAAATTACTCACTTTTGTTTCATTTAATAATATTAAAAAATATTGGGTTTGGCAGCTTCTCAATAGTCTTGGGGTAAGGCTGTGTAGTTCTCGTCTCCTCGGACCTTGCACATCCAGGAGCCTCGTGAACCGAGTTTGTTTGCCCCCTTTCTTTTTTCCTTACAAAATATATAATACAGTGTTCCTCCCCCATTCTTGACAGTTTTACCCTTAACTTCTATCTACTACTTCTCCATCGATCACTATGTCCATCTGCCCCACCCTTCCCTGCGACCTCGCCCAGCCCTGCAATCTCACTCCCTCCCTTGCCACACCTGTTCTTCGTCACATATGGGGAAAAATCATTCGTTTTCTTAACAACCGTCAAAAAAGATCCCCCCTTGGAACTGAATTAGGATCCTCTCTAATGCGTTGGATGCCCAACACTGCATCCCACGGCTGGGAGGATCCGAGTGTACATTACAATGTGTTGTGTGTCTGAATCCTCCTAGCTGCTGAATGTCGCATTGGGCGCCTAATGCAAGGATCCAGACTCCTTGGAACTAGATCCTTTCTTGCGCAAAAGTGTGCTCAGTGCACATTCGTGGCGACATCTAATGCGTGCTGGAGAGGATTTGAGTCCACCCTCCTTTCCTCTTTCTTTCATGAAGAGGAGCATGTGGATCACAACAAGCATTCAAGCTTGGACCAGCTGAGCCGCTGACTCTTTTCTAATGGTATGTATATTCCCAAGTCTGAGTGGCATTGCAGGATGTGTCACTTAAATTTAAGAGTGGGTTTCATTCTGAGTACCGGATTCTTGAAGTTAGGAGTGGATTTCCTGAGTACCAGATCCCCTAAAGGTGCCTTTATAATGTTTGCTTGGTTTCGCAGCTATCAAAAGGGTTCTTCCAGTCTAATCTAATAATCTAAAGATTAATATCTCTACTGAAAGGAGGATTTATAAAAGTTGTGGTTGGAAGCACTTTAGTTGCTTCTCACGTCTCCCTTACTTTGCTTGGGTCAGATGTTAAGTCTGATCCGTAAATAGTTTGACTTCTTATTATTGACTTTTTTTGTTATGGTGAGAATTAACCCACCTCACTTTAAGGTGGCCGCATTGGTAGTCAGGAAAGATCTATGACTATTGGTACCAGTCGAAGTCTATGATGGAAAGAGGAGAGAAAGGCACACCTGCCTCTGGTATCACGGACCCTCGTTGGGGGCATAGTGTCTTGTATTTCGTTGCTTGTATTTATGAGTTGATTCTGATGGTTCGGTAAAAGATCATAAATCTTGAAGCTTGGAGGAATCAGGCAGGAAGAATCGGCTTGCCTTGTGCATCTTGTGCATTCATCTTCGTTCTTGGTGAACTAATGGGTCCATGGTGGGGGTTGAGGGTGATAGGACCCGAGGAAATTCTTTAGGTTAAATGTTTATTTTAGTGAATTACATGTATAGGATTTCATTATAAATTTGTAGCAAGAGTTTTTCCTCTGTAATCAATTTGAGAGTAGTATGAAGATGTGACAATATTCTCCATTTATAGTGAAGTTGATCTCATCTCATTGTAGACTCAGACAATCTTATCGAAACCATGTAAATCCTTTTGCATTGTTTGTTTACGATTTTTATTTTTTTCTACATCATTTTAGGTTCTCATTACTTATACCCTTTAATAAATTGTTAACTGGCTGTGGCAATGCATCCATGAAGACCATGTTAGTTCTATTCAAGAAGGCAACCAACCTATAATCGGTTTGATTGATCTAGAAGGAAAAAGTAGACAGTTCTGTTCAAGTAAGAACATGAGAGAGAGGAAAAAGTAGACAGTTCTGTTCAAGTAAGAACATGAGAGAGAGAGAGAGAGAGAGAGAGAGAGAGAGAGATTCTTCGTCTCGTTAATTATTGGTACAAAAAAGAGCAAAAACTTTACACCCCTCATAAACTACTACGGGAGAGTGTCGTATGAAAACTGAAAATAGAAGCTAAAGGTGGGGTTAGAGAGTCCAGAATGTTAATACCACGGGATAGTCAAGTTAATAAGGGATTTTTGCCTCAAGAAGTCTATGGTTTGGAGTTCGACTCCTCTTATTTTCTTGGTGCCACTTATATGAGGTGTTTAGTGCATTGTTACTTTCAACGAAGTTGAATAATTTTCATTCGATCCTGATATGATCTAGTCTATAAAGTAGTGGGATCAATATAGATCCACAAAACTAATGAGACTGAAAACTTGAATACTTGTCGTTAATTTCAAAGAAAATAAAATTAGAGAGTTCAAGATGTTAAAAAAAAAGTAATTTAGTGCACGAGACTCTTGCTAGTACAGGGTCTGAGAAGTGCAAGTGTACGAGAGTCCATGAGTGTTAAGGTCCATTTAATTTTGGTGGGAACTTGATAATGTGTGATGAAATCAAACCAAACCTGCAGTGATTTGCGAGGCCAGCTTTCGTTTCAACATTAAAGTCTCTCTTACACTACAAAGCTCTTGGGACCACACACACCCTTCTCCATCTCCTCCTCCGGACTCCAAGTGCCTCCTCAGCTGTCCCCCAACTCTCTCCACTCTTTGCGGTTCACTTGTCCTTTTCTCTTCCGCCAACCAGTCCAAGTCTCAACTGTAAAGAAGAATTAAACCAATCACCTAATGCTCTCTGCACTGTACTTCATATAATACATTTTTTCCCCCGGTGGAAACGTAGATCTGTGTACACAATATTTCGTCTACCCTAGCATCAATGGAAATATCAAACGATAGAGATTAGAGAGAAGCCATGTAAAACTGTAATGTGGGTACCTCTCTCTATCTATCAAATCTACTTAATTGGGTTCATATTTCCTGGGCAATTTATTGATTGATGTTCTCTTTCCTCTCTCTTTGCGTGCTGTGTGTGGCAAGATTGGAGACAAAATGATTCGCATTCGCAAATACCCGTATAGGAATCATATCTTATTAAAAAAAAAAAAAAAAAAGGAATCATACACTAGGCGGTTGCTCTGCTCTCCTCTCCTCTGTTTTGCTGGAGGTGAAAAGCCCAGAGAGGCAGAGAGAGAGAGAGAGAGAGAGACCTTTCTTCTCCTGGGTTTGCTCCATTATTTCCATTGAAAGAGACCCGTTATCTTAATTGAGTAAATAGCATTAAATAGTACTTGGTACTAGTCGTAGCTGTTAGTTCCGGAATTGCCTCTACTTCTCTGTTTCTTTTTGCTTCCCCACTCCTTACTCCTCCTTTTGTTTTTTTAATCCTTTTTTAGTCTTTTTTTTTGGGAGTTATCTTCGCTTCACCGACAATTAAAACAAGGTCTTCCGAAACACATTTCTTTGTGGGCTGAGGATCTGATTGCTGACCCGCTGGCTGCTGGCAGATAGCGAGTGTTTTTCTTCATCTTTCCTTTCATTAATATAGATATTCACTTTATATACACCTTTTCACCTGATTCCCACCTCACTAATCTGTTCATTTCTGCTTTGTTGTGTTGGCGACTTTCACTCCGTTCTCTCTTATCTCCTCTTTCCCCCACCCCCAATTTGTCTTGTGGCTACTGGGCTTCTCCTCTTTGTTACCCAGAGAGAGAGAGAGAGATAGAGAGGGTAGGGATCAATCTTCTGGGTATTCATGGCTTCCAAATTGCTCTTAATCATCGTCTTCGTCTTTGATCTCATCGCTTTTGCTCTCGCCGTTGCTGCTGAGCAGCGTAGGAGTAAGGTATGTGTCTTTGTACCCTTCCTCTGCTTTCTTCTTCTTCTTCTACTTTATTTATTTATTGATTTACTTAATACAATTAGTTTTTATTTTCTGGGTTTTCTAAGTAGAGGTAGGATAGATTCATAGATCGTCAGATCCTAACAATTCTGTTAGTTTGTATGTGTGAGTCATGGAATCCGGGAATGGTTACCTTGTGTTCAGTCAGTCGATGTGGGTTGCCATTTCTTACTTTCTTAGTGAAATTAAGCAGAAGAATAGTGTAAAAATGAAAAATTTTGCATACCCAGTTGGGTTGGGTACGAAGGTAAACATGATCTAAATTTTAGTTGTGCCAGATTTTAAATGGTAGTTGAACAGATTCCCTCGTTTTTCAGTCTCAGCAGTAAAAGAAATTTCTTCATTAGATCTGGTGAGAACACCTCTACACTGCCCAGAATCCACCTAAATTTTTAGGTGCTTAAGGATGACTGGAAGAACATAGGATTACAAAAAAGTGAAGAAAGGTACCCATTTCCAGTGATTCGTAAGAACAGAGATTTAGTTTCGAGGAGTCTGTAATTATTAGTGTCAGACACCCCAGTTTGGGAATGTCTACAGCAGATCAAATGTATTCTTCCTCTGGATCTGAGAAAAGTTTCCCTTCTCAACCCCAACTTTAAATACCCAAGAACTCCTAATTTCTGCAGCAATATCTGTTTTGCAATAAGATTTTTTACTCTTTATTAAGATTTTTTTTAATCTTTTCTGTTCCTGATTTCCAGTTCACTAGGAGACCTGGAAACTTGTGATAAATGTTCTGAAAGATAGTATTTTTTCACAATTTTGAGCCTGAAAAAAACAGGTCTTACACAGGCTCAGTGTCACTGTTAAATTCCCTTATCCTCTATGTTGCGCTTGCAAGTTTCAAATGCATTGATCTTAAACACATAATGGTAGGGCAATAGATATCGTGTTTCTGTTCCTAACAGTTTAGTAACCAATGTGCTGTCTAGCTCAAACTGAGACCTATTCAAGCAGATCAGTGGTCTGGGCCGTAGTTAGTAATTTCATGTGTTCACACTATCCTGTTTGAAAAAACCCACATTTTAAGGAGGTTGTTGTTAATGCATTAATTACCCACCAATTCAGACCTTGTTTCCATTGGCTTATGTAATAGAGGGAAAAAATTGTCAGTGATACAATAAATGTGTGAAATGTGGATGATTAAGTAGGGGGGATCCAACAAAACTTTGTATCTTGGTTTTTAAAGTAGATAATCCTTTTGGGATTGTGAAAAGCTTCAAACATGACTATCTTTGTGGGATGGATCATAGGTTTTAGAAGTTGGAGTCGGTCTCGGCCGATACGGATCTGGATCAGGCAGAATTGGGTCGGATTGGATGTTTTACCCCTGGTTTTCATTTAAATTTTGTTTTTTTAAACCTTTTTACTCTTGTTCCTTACCGATTCACCGATACGAGATTGCCCCAGAATAGGGATTGCCAATTACTGATACTGATCCGATCCATGCAATTCTCCTGATCTGATACCCTTGGATGGATGACTGGACGAGGTATAATGCAAATAGAATATATGTATGAACTTTTGGGGGGAAAATGTACAGTAGATAAGGTATAAAATGATATATAATCTTTCTATGGGAAGAGGTTTCCTAAATTCTCTTCTTCATGTGGTGGTTGTTCGTGCCATATGGAGGGCTGATGTTGCCATCCTTACTGCTGGATGTATGGGGCATCCTTCAAATAGGCCGTATTTCAAATTTAATGATCGATCTCAAGTTTCAATGATATGGCCCATCCTGTTTGGAATTTTTCATCTTTGTTCCCAATGATTGAAATTTTGCCTGAATATGAAACATTTCAGTCATTTTTTAAAACTCATTTGATGTATTGACAAGGCTAAAATATGATTGAGCTTTAAATTGAGACATGAATAGAGAGTTGTGACTTTCAGATCCAAGACGATTTTGTCCTTGGTTGCCAGATTTCCATGTTATTGGATGAGTGCCATATGGTTTCTTCCATTTCTCTTTGTTTCACCAGGTTTATGATGTAGGAGCTTGGGGAAAGAAAACTAGATTTAGGTGCCCCTTTTAACGTTGTTAAGAAAATGTAGTAAGATGTGGGATCAAAATGAATGAATCATCCACTTCTTCCACTTACATATATGTCATTTCTCATTTCTCATTTCTCAACTGATCAGTCAGCTTCTTTGACAGGCTAAAATCGTCCCTGATTCTGAGCTAAATTATGACTACTGTGTCTATGACTCGGACATCGCAACTGGCTTTGGGGTGGGTGCATTCTTGTTCCTGATGGCTAGCCAAGTCCTTATAATGGTGGCAAGTAGGTGCTTCTGCTGTGGGAAGGCTCTGAGTCCCAGTGGTTCAAGGGCATGGGCTGTTATCCTCTTCATCACTTGCTGGTATGTGGTTTAGCTGGCGCAATGCTTGATAAAAGTTAGGGAGTTGGCACTTATATTTCTGGTGGATAAATTTTCAAATTGATCTATGTCTGATCTGCATCTTCCTTATGCCTTAATTTTTCTACTCCATGACAGTAATATTCACCTCCCTTTTCTCCAACTATTAAAGAGAATGTTGATTTGTCCATCTCAGGGTGACATTTTTTATTGCGGAGGTTTGCTTGCTTGCGGGTTCTGTGAGGAATGCCTACCATACCAGATACAGAACAATTGTTGATGGAAGCAACACTCTTTCCTGCGAGGTCTTGAGAAAAGGAGTCTTTGGAGCAGGGGCAGCCTTCGTAGTATTCACTGGCATATTCACTGAACTCTACTATGTTTGCTACTCTAAGGCTAAGGATGGGTTCAGAACCACCAACTTTGGCAAAGACACTGGCGTGGGGATGGGAGCCTACAGCTGAGTTAGCATACGATACATCAGTTAGCTAAGGATGGAACTGTTTGCACTCTGGATTTATAATGTTTGATTCACACTTTGAGTTTCATTTGGGGTTTCTTGTGGAGATTAATTTTGTTCATTGGATATGGTATTTGATCTTAGTTTCTATTCCGTATATATATTCTTTTCATGTAAGGCCTGATCGTCTTGCCACTTCTATTTTTCATGGTTGTTTACTTGAATCATATCTCATGAATGTAGATTCATTTAGGTGATAAAAGCATCATATTAGATGTTTTGGTCAAATTTTATTTGTTAAAATGGAAGGATTATGGTCCTGGCAGTTTTTCTTTCCAGTTTTTTACAAGTGCTTTCTTCCCCTCAGATTAAAGCTGGTGATGGTTAGTTTCTTCAATTTGTTTTCTGCACAGTACTTGCCTGTGAGGAAAGACAATTAGTTTGCTACTAGTAGACAGGCAGAAAATTCCTGCAACAAGAAGGGCCAGTCTATAGACAACGGTTAGCTGATCTACGAGCACTTTCTCCAGGTGGTCGTACGTTTGCAGTCCCCCTCCCTCTAATCTAATCCTACCTCACTCACCCAGGCGTGCCGGCACAGTAAGAGAGTGGGGGAGATAATCTAGTTACCCCCAGTGGATGAGGTACATCTTCTCAAACAGAGGACAGGTTTAGTTACTGTAACACTGAAAAAATGATGAGCAGGTTCTCTACACTAGTGGATGTAGAGGGTATTTCTACATTAGCACCCCAAGTTATGCCACATGATGCATTACGTTACGGCTGAAATTTTGTTATAGGTAAACCTATAGGTCTCTTGCTCACATGTCGAGTTCCAATCCAAATGGAGTTCACCAAATAAAAAAATAAAGCCGTGAAATTTTTCAGACTATCCTTAAAATTTCAAAGCATGGAAGTTGAGCGTATGGACATATATGGGAGGATATATAATTAAATTTGATTCTGCATTCTACTGTGTGGTCATTTAACAGCATTACCTGGAATAGCCATATTGCTGAAATTGCCACACACTTTTCAAGTGGGAAAAATAAATGATCCTTATACATCATTAAACCCATTTCTTCAGAGGCAAATGTTTGTGCACGAGGATCCCACTATTGTAGAGTATTGGAGAGACTGTTTTCAAGATTTGAACTTTGTGACCAACATGTTGCAGTAGTACAACTGTTGTACCATAGGCTTACCCACTAAAACCATGCTTGCAGGTCTCTACAAACCCATAAAAGATATTTTTTGCAGGTCCTGTTGTCACAAACCCGAGGCTTCAGTTTTAACATAATGACGTTTAATAAGACTATACTAAGCAGTAAGTAGCTGCTGAATTGGAAGCTGAGGAGATCCAAGACCTCAGACTGATATAGAAGGTGATATAGTGGCCCCCTTGGTTGGGAGCCATCAACCAAAACAGAGCAGATTTACTATTTATATGGCTGCCCTCTTAGGGAAGTAACAAACCATTTATTGGGTGGGCTAAGGCTAGTTTTCGAGGTCTTGGATCTTTAACTCTAAGTGAACCATTTTTTTTTTTGTTGGGGGGATTGGGGGAAGGGGGTTAGGGGGAGTGGGACGGTGGGAGTGGGTTGGGGTGGGGGGGGGTGGGTGGGGGGGGAGAAGGCTACTGAGCTGCGTGGTGTTTGCGTACAGGCACAAGAAGGGTGAAATGATCATTTGCAATTCCTTCGTGTAAATGAAAAATCCTGCCCCTATTAGATACTCATGTCATTAGTTGAATTCAACCCATAAGGATCAAGTTGTTTTTCAGCTTAATACTGTGTATATAATAAACTAATATGACTATTTGTTTCCAAGTAAAATCTGCAAGTTTTTCCTTCTAAAGGATTTTTACTTGAAAACAAATGGAGCCTTAAGGCTATGTTTGGTAGCCAAGAATGTAAGATTTCCTATTAAGTGGGTTAGCATAGTCAAAGATTTGTTTCCAAAACCGATTTAGTGGTGTTGACTAAAGATGGAGTAAGCAGAAAGAATCCAATATTATTGGTAAGTGATCTCTATGGAGATATTGGATTCTATTAGCACATCTTAATGGTATCTTAATGGTATGAAATATTTATTACTATGTGTGGACCTAAGGTATTGTTTCCTTAATGGGGAGGAAACCCTAATTTTATTACAGGGTTGGTCCCTACCCTCACCCCTATATATAGTTATCACTAACCCATTAAGCGATGCTAACGACCAAAAGCAAAAGGAAAAGAGGGTAGACCAGACCAACATTGATCGTGTTGTACGAGGAGCATATAAGAAGACATTGATGAGTTCTTATTCTTCAGCCATGGATTCATGTATGCCTAAAACTTGTTTTTGTGGTGTTTGTCGTGCATGCTTATCGATCTTCATGAATCGTTCCGTATTTATTTTTTTTCAATGGTATCAGAACCTCGTTTATGAAAAATTGATCGGTTGTACCATCAATAATAAAAATCAATTTCTTCTCCTCGAGTCATTTTGTTTTGAAGAAACGAGAAAAGTAATATATTATATATTATTACTAAAGGACAAAACTGGCAAAGTCAAATTAAAAAAAAAAAAGTGACAAAAAA